>NW_004444077.1:5440448-5456192 GCF_000243295.1 Trichechus manatus latirostris
TCTCTCTCTCTCTCTCTCGGTCTCCTGCTTCCAGGAGATTCTCAGCACAGGGATCCCAGGTCCAAAGGACTCGCTCTCCGTTCCTGGCTATTCTTCCTTGGCAGTGGTGGGCTCCTCCTCTCTGCTCTAGAATTAGCTCTTTTTTAAGGCAAAACTGATCAATCCCCTTAGTGGGACACAACTACCCTATCACACAGTCTCACCCAGTCACCTGGGTGGGAGTTAAAAAGACCATGGCTAGAAAGACTACACACAAGTAATCAATTGAACCACAGCTCCTTATTCCAATAAAAGTTCCAGGATTTTAAAATAGCTTGGATGTGGGTCAAGAAATGCGGTCTAAAAGTTTGCTGACAGTTTAGCAATCTTCTCAGTCACATCTCTTCACATTGCTGTCACTAACTACTGTGTCTTAGCTAACAAGGCAAAAATGCAAATTAGTTTCTTCAACTTCCCCATACTTATTTATTATTGGCTGATGTGTCAGTGCCAACACTGCTTGGATTAGGATTCAGTGCTAATGAGAATAGGGTCCCAGGGTTAATCCTCACATGGAACTACAAAGAGTCTTCCGAAGATCAGGCTCATGGAGTCACAAAGAGAGCCAAGGCAGAGTTTAACATGGACAGTTAAGCATCAACCTAGCCCCTATCTCAACTAAAAAGCTCAAGGCTGTAGCATTTTGAGTTGGTATATTCTTCTCACATGTTCACCTCCTGTTGTTGTTGTTGTTGTTAGGTGCCATTGAGTAGGTTCCAACTCACAGCAACCCTACGTACAACAGAATGAAACACTGCCTAATCCTGGGCCATCCTCACAACAATTGCTATGTTCGAGTCCACTGTTCCAGCCATTGTGTCAATCCATCTCACTGAGGGTCTTCTTCTTTTTTGCTGATCCTCTATTTTACTGAGCATGATGTCCTTCTCCAGGGACTGATCCCTCCTGATAACATGTCTAAAAGTTCTCCAAAGTACATGAGAGAAAGTCTCGTCATCCTCTCTTCTAAAGAGCATTCTGGCTATATTTCTTCCAAGACAGATTTGTTCATTCTTCTAGCAGTCCATGGTATGTTCAATAGTCTTCACATGAGGAAGTATATTTCCATAAAGAGGCAGGACATTTTGTAGACATTTTTATAGATGCAGGTTAAAGGAGTTGTCAGAAAACTTGCAAGCACCCAGCTATTTTCTGCATAAACAACTTGAGCCTTAGCATAGTAGGTCCAGGACAGGCTTATAATCTAAAAGCAGCCATGTGTGGACCAGGGGTGAGAAGGCTCAGCGCCTCAGAGCTGGCCTGACGAGAACTCTGCCCACTAGAGGCACTGCCAGAGTGAAGGCAAAAGGCCAAGGGCAGACTCTCTCTTCAGAGTGGACTAATCATTAAATAAACACGGAGAAGGCGGCCAATTGAGCTTGCCCTAAGAGATGTTGAACTACTTCTCTGGATCTCTGGGATTCTGAATCTCTGGATGTGGCACATGCCAATTTTGGAAAATTTAGGACCCAGGGTGGGTGTGGGTAATGAAGCCACATTGCAGTATATCATTGAAATAAAGTCCCATCACGAAGGATAATCTGCTTGCTTTGTTTCCTTCTCTTTTGGGACCCTGATATAAATTTCAAACTGAAAGCCAGAAGTGAGGAAACAATCAAATGTAGTAGGTTCAGAAAGAAAATGAATGCGTAAGAACTCAGTGAGTTCAAATGCCGGGCTTTGGCGATGAAGCACATCAAAGTTGACGGCCAATGAGGAGAATGACAGTGCCACTAAGGGGCCAGGCACTGGTGGCCTGTGTAAGAGGCGTCAGTATTCCTACAGCCTCAACCCTTTGACTGGCCTTTATACATCCTTTCTCATCCCTCCATAACGTTCCATACTTCAAATCCAAACAAATCACACCCATGCTAAAACACTTCCATGCATCCCCCATGCTTTCAGGATAATAAAGACCAAAATCGTCAACCAGACTGAGAAGGTTCTGCAGAATTTGGCCCTGTCTTCTTTTCTGGCTTCATCTCAGTCCACTCTCTGCATTCCAGCCACCCTGGCCTTCTTTCCATTGCTGGCAGAGAACCACCTGCCTCAGGTAATCTCTACATGTAGTTTCCCCTGAGTTCAATTCTCCTCCCCTTCCTAGGTTCCCCATTGCCAAAGCACACGTACACAATCACCTCACTTCTGTATCTCTCAGGGCAGACTCTTCTGACTCCCACACACAACAGAAGTCAAGCACAACACCCTACAATTCTACCCCAAGCTAAACAGATTTTTAAACACCCCTCAATAGCAGCTATAAACTATAAGAAGGGAGGAACTCTCTCTTATGTTCATCACCCTTGCATCACACCAAACATACCGCTTGGCACATAGTAAGGTGCTCAATAAATATTTGTTGTTAGATGAACTATAAATGCCTCACAAAACCTCAAGATTAGCTATGGTTCTCAACTGGCAGCAATTTTGCCCTTCCCCTCACCCCCAGAGGACATTGGCAATGGCTGGAGACATTTTTGTTTGTCACAACAAAAGAAGAGGTGTTACTGGCATCTAATGGGTAGAGGCCAGGGATGTTGCCAAACCAAAGAATGATCTGGCCCAAAATACTAATAATGCTGAGATTGAGAAACCCTGAATTTGAGAAACTAGGGCAATTATGGAGCCCTCGTGGGGCAGTGATTAAGAGCTACAGCTGCTAACCAAAACACTGACAGTTAGAATCTACCAACCGCTTCTTGAAAATCCTATGGGGCAGTTTTACTCTGCCCTATGGGGTTGCTGTGAGGAGGAATCGACTAGATGGCAATGGTAGGGCAGGTAGGGCAATTATAGTGAGAAACATAGAACCAAGTATTTAGAATTCCCAACAGCAGTAGTTGCATAGCAAAGCCACTTCATAGAGCTCTTCTGCTGCCACTGAGATCTTCCTAAGTTGATGTCCCAGATGAGGCCAGCTCTGGGTATCTGGTGCTAAGAATTGGGTGACCCTCTGCTGGAGATGGGATAATTTCCATCCCCATAATTCAGAATCTGGCTGGGTTCTGAGCTCCCACTCACAACAGAAAACGAAGGAACCTTCACCTCTCAGTGGTAGAATCATTTGACCTGACTTCTCCGGGAAGTATTCACATGTGGCAATTATATCAGTCACCCTGACAGCTAGAATCCCATTTGCTCCCAAGGACTAATGTTCTCCAACCTGCCTTGGATCTCACTCTTTACAGAAGCATTTATTCTGCCAACAAAATCAAGACCCTGAAAGATTGATCTTTCCAGGTCAATATAGGGCTCCATCTCCAGAGGTTTACATAATTTTCTCTGCATGACTACTAGGACCACAGCCTCACAAGCATTTCAGAGGCCTCACTTTTCCATGGCTTTGAGGGAATCATTTTACTCTGCAGCATGGTTTACAAAGCAGTGGCTGTCAAACCCTGCCCTCAACTGAGAATCCAAGCACAACACCCCACAATTCTACCCCAAGCTGTAATAACCTAAACAGATTTTTAAACACCCCTCAATCGCAACAGCTGCTGGGAAGTAAACAGGATCATTGCTTTGACCAGGCTTAAACCAAGTAGACTCATTCCACGCAGTGAAAAAGGCAATTCTGTTCTAGTCCACCCCTGAGTATATGCAGTTAAAAACCAAGTATACACTTTGCCACTAATTATGTATTACAAATAAATAGTTTACACAAGCATATGTAAACTGTGAAAGGGGGAAGCAGCAATTTTGAGCATCTACAGCAGATGTTTAGGGACAGCTGTACAGGAAAGCTGACAAGAATTTTGATGAAATTTATTTTGAAGTCCCAAAAGAGTGAGAAAGTTTGTTTAACCTTTACCAAACAATTCCACCCAAGAGGTTCAGATTTGAATTTTCCTTTAGAGCAGATTTCTTTTGTTGGGTTTAATATGCCTTTCCTACTTCCTCTTTTTCTTTTACACCAAAGAAAGAAGCCCCAGTGGTTTGACCATTATGAGCAAATGTCATTTAGCCATTACAAATGTAAGCCCAGAACTTTGCTTTTCAATGTCCATGAGTAATATCACTAAATGCTACAAGACATGAATAAATGATACTGATAATGAATTAAGCAAAAGAAAAAGTATGCATATAACGCATTTTCAGTTCTGAGCTTCAAGAATCCACTAGTCTACATTATTATTTTCAAGAATTTCTATTTTCCACATCAAAAAGAAACTGTTAGTTCTCATCCTCACGTGGGTAATAATAGCACCCTTCCATTACTTATTTGTTTTAGGAGAAAGAGCAAATGATATGATTAGTGAAGAAATACTTAGAATAAATGACTCTAACCAGACATTTAGGCACCAACTGCCCTGTGCCTCACATATTTTCTGCAAGCTCATATACCAGGCATTCGATGAACATTTTTGTTGAACTGGGAAATTATACTAGCAGCTAGAACAGCAGCTAGAATAGCTAGCACTCATTTTATTATAATAGAATGAGAGTTTATCTTGTTGCCGAATGTCGTGTATTGCTATTTCATCTTTGTTTTTAAGTGGTTAACCTGAAGGTTGGTGTTTTCAGAGTTAAGAATACTGAGAGGAAGGAATTTCAAGAGGTAATTCAGTGCAACAGTCTTGCCATATAGGTGGAATGGTGATACTCAGAGAAGGGCGTGCTTGCCACAGGGCTAGCTGATGGCAGCACCAGGATGGAACCCAAGCTCTGGACCAAAACAAAAGATTAAATGCTATTATATTTTAAAATGATTTTCTAGAAGTACAAAGAGCATATTTATTTATCATATTCCAATAGACTCTCACCTGAAAGCCACAGTTTATGGCCCTACTTCTTCCACTCAACAGTTTATTTGGATTCAATGTTTCTCAAAGAAACAGTCAAGGAACATTATCTGGTAGTTTTAGAATACTCTTAAACAAGTTGCAGAATTATTTGGTGTTACATAAAAAAATTATTTCACTTCTAGGTCATCGTAAGGTTAATCTATTAAATAAAGGTGGGAAGCAGAGGATTAAATTATTTATATAAATTTTCCCCTCACAATTCACATGTAGATTATATAGAATAAATGCCCATATGACTGAACACACATCAATTCAATGGTTTTGTAAGTTTGGATTTTACTTTGTCTGTCTGGTTTTGGGGGCAATTTTGGAATTACCTTCTTGCTTCAGTTTTTCTTCCTTCTCCACTGATTCTCTTTTAATTTCATTTCCAAAATCTTTTTTTAACAACATGTTCACAATTTATGCATTTTATGCATTGTGTCCCCCTTGACCCTGGACTAGGACCACCTCAAAACCATTAGACTTCTCTGGAAAGACCGCTTTTACATTTTTTACATCATACTTATATCTTGATATACAGTGCAGAACATCTGACATTTTAGGCATAGCCACAATTTGGGTAAGAGGCAGGAGGGAGGTGGAAGGGGTGAACGGGAGTTGTTAGTGTAGACTACATAACTGCAAACAATTACCTCACTGAAATCCAAGGAAGCACACAATTACTCTAATACATCACCTTCTGTCCATCACCCTATCGATTGCAAAATCCCCTGCCTGTCAAGAAAGCCATAATCAACCACTTAACCTAAAAGTCAAAGGAATGAAACCTTCAATTTGATGCCATTTGGGAATTTTGCATACATTCAGTTTGTAAGTCAGGAGGGAAAGGAATTTGGGGTTTTTTTTGTTTTTTTTGTTTTTTCCTTTACTTTGTTAACAAAAGCAAGGATCTAGGTTCCCCTGTAGACCAACCGAAGATGGATCCAGCCCATAGGACGGGAGGAAGTGGGGAGATCCAACATTAGAAAGTAGATAACAAGAGGTGGTTTTGTATCCAATGTTGCCACTGCTGCATCATCAGATATTTAATGGGGTTAAGCGCTTCTCCTTTCTAACATATGTAGAGTTCATCAAGATTCTAGAAACATAAGTCCCTTCAAGGTAAGAATTTCCACAGGTCTAATCAATGGGGAGCACCCAGGACAGTCCTTCCAGTTTGACACTCCCTCACAGAAGCCTGATTTAATTGTGACCAATTCTTATCTGAGTCAACTATTCACTGACAGAAGAAAGGAACTCTGAACAGGTTTCACACATGCCAGCCTGGGGCTATTTCAAAGTCTTTCCATAATTGCGGCAGCTATCTTTTCTCCTCAAGGTGATGTTTTCACATTCTACCAGGGAAAGAATTAGAAGCTAGATGTGAATGGCATTATTCACACCTAGAATGCCCCCTCTGAATTCATGTGAAGTATCATTCCTTTATCAACAGCATTCTCTGGAATCTCTCTGTGGATGACTGAAATTAATAATGAAGAAAGAGAGAAAATCATAGGCTGTAGATTAGCATCTTATGTGGGGGCATAAGATGGACCCAAGGAGCCCTGGTGGTGCAAAGGTTGTGTTCAGCTGCTAACCGAAAGGTTGGTGATTGAAACCCACCCAGTGGCTCTGAGGGATTAACATCTGGCCATCTGCTTCCTTAAAGATTACAGATAAGAAAACCTTATGGGGAAATTCTACTCTGTCACATGGGATCTCTGAGCCTGAATCTACTCAAAGGCACCCAACAACAGCAAAGATGGATCCTGATAAAAGTGGATCCTGGAAAAAATCATGAAGCATTAGTAAGATGCTTCTACTGAAATTAAAAATACTTTACTCTTCACTCCACAAAGATTTACTAAATATAATGCCATTAACCTCTTTAAGTGATTACCCTTCTTTCTTCAAGATGTCACTCTAAATAAGAGGAAAAGGCAATACTGGTCAACTATTTTGCTTAACAATTAGGTTTTCACCCTCAATTCTCTTATAAGTTTTTATCTATTTAGAGGGACACAATCAGTGGGGGCAAAATAAAGAAGGTTTCATCCCCTTTCACTTTTTTGGTGGTTGGAATCTACTCAGGCACCAGGAAGAAAGGAGTGGTGATCTACCTCTGAAAAAATCAGCCATTGAAAACCCAATGGAACACAGTTCTGAGGCACTTGTGGTTTCCATTAAGTAACAGCAATTAGTTTTATCACTTTTTTTATTTTGAAGGGTGTGTTCAGAGGAGGTCAGGTCATGATTAATGAGATACTACAGGAAGAGTATTAATGCTTTGTAGCTCAAGTGTGTGGATTATAACTGGAGAGAGCCCCTAATAACTTGCCCTATCTTTAAAGATGTCTTGCTACTGCCTTAATGGAGAAAAAAAAAAAGATTTTTTAATTAAGACATATACATATATTTATGAGGCAGAAGTAGGCAGCATGATAATTTGAACATGACTAAAGGCTAAAAGAAACCTTCATGGTTTTCTTATCTTAGATACCTCAAGACGAGAATCTGAAGAATTCTGTTTAAGTTCCAGGGCTGTGGCTTCAAACCCCTCACCAGATAAAGAGATTCAGAAAGGAAGCCTGTGTGTATAGAGAAGAAGTGCAGAGTGACAGCTGGAAACTGAGTACTTACTACCCCTGCTCTCCTGGTCACACATCACCAGTGGCAAACGGCTGCTTTCTTGACTTCCTTGATTGTCTTATATTATAATTCCAATTATTCAAATAAGTTAATTATTATCATTAATACATAATTCATATTATTATTCTGACTTAATGAAAATCTAAATTACAAAGAAAACACTATTACAACTGAGTAAGAACAAGTAAACTAAGACACTTGACAAAAGTAAAAATGGCTGCCTTAGGGTTTGGGGCCCTACTCCATCTTGCCTTTCTTTTGATCCACAAAAACCCCTGACTCATTCTTTAAGGTCTGTAACTAAATATGAACTACAGAAAGTTTTTTTTGTTTTTTGTTTTTCTCTGTGGTTAAGTTAGGAAATAACAATAAACTATTTTCCAGGAGCTATGAAGACCCTTCCTGAAACAATGTCTCAGGAAGAAGGTCTTGATGTTAACTCTTATCTGGATCTCCTAGGCAACTGCTGACAAGAAAAATTTCACTTGAGCAAGCTATTTCTAAGAGACTAATATCCTGTAACAGTCCCCTTCTATACCCTACTTCCAGTAAACCTATCTTGTGTTAATCTAAGTTTGTAATGTCTGAACAAAATAGTGCACTTCAGGTTTTGTGTTCTTACCCTTTAAAAAGTCTTCACAGCTTCGCCATTTTGGAAAAGTCTGTTGATTCTGTAAGATCAAATAGTTTCCCCAGTCTGCAGTGGTTTACAACCTTCAATAAGTCTCCTTTCTTTTATTATAACAGAATATGAGTTGTTATTCTTGGACATATAATGTTGTCGGGTGTGGAATTCAGAGGCACATCCCCTTCGGCCACCTCCCAGGCATCATAAAATCTGAGCTGTGGCCACAGGGGACTCTTTGTGCCCTTTTCTGCTTTCTCAGGGTCCTGGCTAAGTCATCACAGGTAAACAGCTGCCCAAATCACACTCTGCCTTTTGCACTGAGTTCCTGGAGATTTATTGTCAGTTATCTGTGTATCTCTTCTGTACTTTCATTTTTCAGTTCAATTTTGAACTTCTTGACAAGTTTCAATTCACCGGGGGAGGGAAGTGACAGTTCCTGCCTGTTTTGTAAGGTTACTTGCTCTTTTCTATCAAGTGCACATTTAAGAACTCCAGAAGGGGTATCTGTTTGAGCTCATGATCTAATTCAGAGGGGGAAAGTGGCAGTTCCTGCCTGTCTTGAATTTGGTTCCATGATGGGGACCATTTAAGTTGGTGATCATTTTGAAAATCTTCTGAACTTTCTGCTCGTTTTCTCTGTTTTTTTTTTTTTTTTTTCTTTTGCTTATACAGGCAGGTTAATAGTTCTTGCAAGTATGACTATTTTGAGTAGTTTGTTTGTTTGTAAGCAATGTGCTGTTGTTGTTGTTAGGTGCCATCAAGTTGGTTCTAACTCATCGTGACCCTATATACAACAACAAAACACTGTCCTGTCCTGGGCCATCCACAACCTTTGCTATGTTTGAGCCCATTGTTGTTCTGTGTCAATCCATCTTGTTAAGGGTCTTCTCCTTTTTGCTGACCCTCTACCTTACCAAGCATGATGTCCTTCTCAAGGGACTAGTCCCTTCTGATAGCAAGTCCAAAGTACGTGGGACGAAGTCTTGCCATCTTCGTGTCTAAGGAGCATTCTGGCTGTACTTCTTCCAAGACAGATTTCTTTGTTCTTCTGGAAGTCCATGGTATATTTAATATTCTTCACCATAATTCAAAGGCATCAAAAGTTGGTTAAATCCTTGAACTCCTTTATTTATACCAGCTAGCCCTGGTGGTGCAGTGGTTAAGAACTCGGCTGCTAGCCAAAAGGTTGGTAGTTTGAATCCTACCAGCTGCTTCTTGGATACCCTGTTGGGTAGTTCTACTCTGTCATATAGGGCCACTATGAATCAGAATCGACTCAACAGCAACGGGTTTTAGTCTATGTAAGGAGCCCTGGTGGCAAAGTGGTTAAGAGATCACTTGCTAACCAAAAGGGTGGCAGTTCGAATCCACCAGCTGCTCTTTGGAAACCCTATGGGTGGTTCTACTCTCTCCTATAGGCTTGCAATGATTCAGAATTGCCTCAACGGCAATAGGAGTCTATGTAATCATCAGGCAAAAGGAGGGATGTCTCTGTGTTACCTAGTAATTGGATGACTGTGCTGCCTGCATTTGAGATACTGGAGGCAGCTCTATGAATAACTCAGGTTCTGCAAAATTTGCCCAAAACTTCCTGCCTTCAAAATTAATTACCAGAAAGCTGAATGAGCTGCTTCTCTCAAATTTATTTATTGATGACTCTCATTTTTATGAATTAATTTTTAAAAAACTTTTAAAACATTCCTAAATACATAAGCCTGGATTTCCCTCTACCAGGATGTTGATTTAAAGTTCATGTTTAAAAACAACTATAAGCTGAATATAATCAGAAGGAATTGAGACCCTCAGTGATCACTTTAAGAAAATGAGTCCCCATTTTATGTTGCCTTCTTTCGTCTGAGGAACTTTTGTTTAATGCTAAGAAACTAAATTACTTATGTTGTATAGTATTATATAAGCTTAAGTCTGGAGTTATTCTTAGACGTCAATAGATTTATATAGTTCTCCTGTTTAACAGTGTGTTGAGGACTTCCCTTTAATGTTATGTTTGAGTTTCTGTATTTCATCAAGTTGAAGGCCATGGCTGGCAGTTACTGTTCTTTTCTCATCCAAGAAAAATAATTCTTTGTGCCTGGGTTTTTGGTAATTACTCTGAAAACCTTTGATACAAATTAATATATATTAAAAAGTGCACTAAAAAGATAAATTGTTTATTGTAATTAATATAACAAGGACTTACAAAGAAACAAATTATTCTAAATTACCTCTGTAACAGATTCTATAAAGTATGCAGAAAATAAAGTTATAAACACGATAATTTCTTATCTCCAGGTGGTATTACTAAATTAGCTTATAATTTTTTCAAAGAATTTACTCTCACTAGTTTAATAATAAATAAGCATTTATTTAAATTAAATGCCACTAATATTCTCAGGAATTGATAAAAGTAACTTCCATCTAGTAAAGTTTTTAGGTTTTATAACATATCAACTTAAAATAGTTTTGAAGATCTTTTGGGGTAATTTAAGCTGAGTTAAATATATGGAATATGATTTGTTAAAAAAAAAAAAAAAAAAAGTAATGTTATCCCAAAATGAAACAGATTGGTTGTTTCAAGATGAGAAAGAAAAATGTAGATGGATATGTAGAAAGTCAGAGGAAAGTTAAATAGAAAGTTAAAGATACTAAAAAAGGAAGCCTAAACTTATGCCACAAAGAAAAGATACGTGTATGTATGTTTGAGTTCTAATAATAAATGTGTTTTCCACTAAGGATTCTGCTATGAGAAATATATAACAAAGACAAAGAATTTAGAAAGTTGGAGATTTTTGTCTGATATAATCAACCTTCTTGTTTATTGAAATTAAAAGTCTAACAGATTAAATCATAAGAATTTCTAAGAGCCTTAACATCAAATAAAATATAAACAAAGAATTGGTTTTCTTGCTGTCAAAACATTTTAATTACTAAGTTAAAGAGTTAATGTATTCTTTATATGTAATCTGACTTGAGAACAAGGGTTTGATCTCTTATTAGAATAAAACTCCTGAGTTAAAACCAAGTTACATGGTTTTTTAAAAAAAAAACAATGCTTTTTATCTTTAAATTCTTTGCGTGGAATAATTTAAGTATTGTTTCTCAGTAATCTATAATAAACTTCTGATAATTCTAAAACTTTGTAGAAAGCCACAAAAGATTTATTTTTGTCTTATAAAAAAAAAAAGGTTTATTCAACATGTTTTCTGTTGAATTAAAATTTATGTCAGTAATATTTGCAGGGTACTAAACAAACAAGCACATGATATTGTGTCATAATTTTATTATTTCAATTACTAACTTGGTTGCAAGTTAATTTTTTTTTTTTTTTAATCTAGCATCATCGAGACAATGGTTTAACTAGGGAAATTCACATTGTTTCAGATGATTGAAGACTTGATAATCTTAATATATTCTTCATGTGTCCTGGCTACATGGCATTATGTCTTAAGATCATTATGTGTTATATCTGAAGCTCTTTGAAAATAAGATTTTATAGATATTTTTGTCTAAATTGACTTTATTTGGCTTTGCATTACTTTTGTAATTCCCATCAAGTCTTTCAGTTTTAGAAAAGTAGTATTATTATAAATTAATCATAGGCATATTAAGTTTTGTTGTCCATAGATAGGTTTTACTTTGCTGACTTGCTGAAAATACTTGAATGTGATATTTCAACAAAAAATGGATTATACCAAACTTATAAAAAAGAACTATATTATTTCAGATAGAGATTTTTTTAGAAGCATTGTGTAGAAAATGACGAGATTTTTCAAGTTTCTGCTAATCCAGAATAACATGAAACCAAGATTAGCTATGTTTAAAAAAAAAACAAACATTCTATCAAGTCGAGTCTGACTCATAGTGACCCTACAGGTCAGAGAAGAACTGCCCCACAAGGTTAGATTAACTATGTAAGATTGAATTAACTAAAAGAATTACCATAAGGTTTGTAAGAGAATATTGCTGACGTTCAATGTTCTAATTTTTAGATATAAGAAATCATTTTATTTTCCTTTTCCTCTTTTAAGAATCAATTATTTCAGTAACTAATAACAATATGATAGTTACAAAATATCCTATAGATTAAAAAAAAATTATAACATATATTAAGTATATTCAGAATGTTTTAAATGATTTCACCTGTGGACTCCAAAAAATGAATACTGAAATAACTATGACAAGAAAAGCAGTTCTTCAAAACCAAATGGCTTTCTCTTATGGTGCTTATACTGACTCTGATATTGCTAAATATTGTTGATCTTTAACCCAATACTCTAAGAAATGTTTTCACAGGTTAAAGAAGCTTATGACGACTGAAAACCAAAATTCCAAAATCTGCCTGATACTGTTCCAAAGAATCATGTATATTAGAAGAGACAACAGTGGCCAACATGGTGGACTAGTTAGACGCTTCCTATATACTTCTCATAACAAAGACCTGGAAAAACAAGTGATTTGATTCTATATGCATATCTAGGAGCCCTGAACAAGGCAAAGTTGAGGAATCCATCTGAGTGATAGGGCAGAGGCAGACAATCTGGAAGAAGAAAAGACCACCAGAGACGCGGAAGTGAAACTGCAGCGCCGCAGCCATGCAGGTCGGCAGTGAAGCAGGCAAACAGCTGTGCTGTGTGCGTGCTCAGGAAGCACTTTCCACATCGAGAGAGACCCGGCAGCAGAGATTCTGCTAGGACACTCCAAACCAGTGAAAAGTAGCTCCCAAGAGGCTAAATAAATGCGTACACCCTTTCATGGGGATTTTAAAAAAAAAAGCCCATTTGGGAAAAACCTCTCTCCCTTTTACCTCCTCCCTCCGCGCTCTGCACCGGGAGTCCAATGGGCCGTAAGTAGATCCCAAAAGGCACCCTGACCCATTCTCCTGGCCTTGGAGACGGAACAAATAAGCTACTGGCTCCCCTAAGCCAGGAACTCAGGGTCGGCACAGCTCCTTTGCTAAGCACAGGTATCAGGGTCCTGCAGACTCTGAGTGCCTTACACCCCTGTATAGACTTGTGGGGACCCATCTCAACAGTGTTAGCCCTCACCACCACAGCACAACAGGGCAAACATCTGAAAGTTAACTTCAACTGCCTCAACTGTGAACTGGGAGATATGTCACCCTCGAAACAGCCCTGCCCCTTAAGTAGGCACTTTTATCGATCAGCAGCAGGGGCTTGAGGACTGGTGGTATTACCTAAAGTGCCTAGCCACCTGCTACAGGAGTCCAAGAAAAAGTCTCAAGTCTTTACAGCCAACAGAGTGGGGTGCTCATAGTCCACCTGCAAAACTCACCTACCTACTCACCCTAGAGAATAGGGACACGCTTTCCTTTCAGACTCCCAGGGGCAGCCATCAGCCCCCTGCCTGGCTCAGCACGTGATCCCCTACCACAGCCAGAGTCCAGTGCCTGTACCAATCACCCATGCCTCTCTAGGACTGGAGGTGAGAGCCTGCATCACACACTTGGTGACTGACTGCCTGAACACCCGAGCTGAACCCATATAGGAAAATTTAATGGACACGTGTGTGCACATACTTAGTTACAGAGCTAACTACCTGGTGACAGGACGTTAGGGATCCAAAAGTGTCAAAAATCAAACTAATGCACATGAGCAGCCTATCTGGGCATATCAAAACAAAACAAAATAAGAAGCTAGGTCTCACAAAACAAATAGAAAATACAATTATAGTAAATTATTGATGGCTCAGAGACAACAGTCAATATCAAGTCACATAAAAAGGCAGTCCATGATGGCTTCAGCAAGCTCCCAAAATAAAGAATCAATAAATTCTCTGGAGGAAGAGAACTTCTTGAAATTACCAGAGGCAGAACACAAAAGATTAATATACAGAACTCTTCTAGAAATTAGAAAGGAAATTCTATAGAATGCAGAAACATCCAGGGAACATACAGAAAAAGAAGTAGCAGAACTTCAAAAAGTTATTCAAGAACATAATGACAAATTTAATAGGCTGCAAGAATCCATAGAGACAGCAATCAGAAATCCAGAACATTAACAATAAAATTTCAGAATTAGACAACTCAATAGAAAATCATAGGAGCAGAATTGAGGCAGCAGAGATTAGAACTAGTGACACTGAAGATAAAGCTCTTGATGCCAACTTATATGAGGAAAAATCAGATAAAAGAATTAAAAAGCATGAAGAAACTCTGAGTCATATGGGACTCTATCAAGAGAAATAACCTACGAGTGATTGGAGTACCAGAAAGGGCGGGGGGGCAGATAACAGAAAATACAGAAAAAATTGTTGAAGATTTGTTGACAGAAAATTTCCCTGATATCACGAAAGATGAGAAGATATCCATCCAAGATGCTCATCGAACCCCACATAAGGTAGATCCCAAAAGAATGTCACCAAGACATATTATAATCAAACTTACCAAAACCAAAGACGAAGAGAGAATTTTAAGAGCAGCTAGGGATAAAAGAAAAGTCGTCCACAAAGGAGAGTCAATTACAATAAGCTTGGACTACTCAGCAGAAACCATGCAGGCTAGAAGGCAATGGGATGACATACATAAAGCCTTGCAGGAAAATAACTGTCAGCCAACAATTATATATCCAGCAAAACGGTGTCTCAAATATGATGGTGAAATTAGGGCATTTCCAGATAAACAGAAGTTCAGGGAGTTTTCAAAAACCAAACCAGAATTACAAGAAATACTAAAGAGAGTCCTAGGATTAGATAACCAATAACACTAGCTAACAACGTAAGACTAGAACACAGGACAGAGCAACCAGATATTGACTCAGATATGGATACCGAAAATATATCAAAGCTAAAACATTGAAAATAGGGAAACAGATATCAATATGTAAAAAAGGATAACATTAAAACAAAAAAGAGGGACTTAAAAAATGGAGATATTGATTTTTTTATATGGACGGGAAATTAAGGCAATATAAAGTAATTAAAGACTGGTATAAACTTAGAAAAATAGGATTAAATATTAAGGTAACCACAATGGAATCTAACAATCCTAGAAATCAAGATAAAAAAGTAGAAAAACATAAGAACCCTGTAACCACAAAATCTACAACAAAGAAAAAGATGAAAAAAAATAAAGAAAAACGACTTAGCATAGAAAATTCAGGAGAACAAAGAAACTGTGAACAACACACAAAAGGAGATATCAGGATGAGAGCACTAAACTCATACCTATCAATAATTACACTGAATGTAAACGGACTTAATGCACCAATAAAGAGACGGAGAGTGGCAGATTGGATAAAAAAGCACGATCCATCTATATGCTGCCTACAAGAGACGCACCTTAGTCTTAAAGACACAAACAGGCTAAAACTCAAAGGATGGAAAAGACATATCAAGCAAAACAATACTCAAAAAAGAGCAGGAGTGGAAATATTAATTTCTGACAAAATAGACTTTAAAGAAAAATCCACCACAAAGGATAAGGAAAGGCACTACGTAATGATTAAAAGGCAATACACCAGGAGGACATAACTACAATAAATATTTACGCACCTAACAACAGGGCTGCAAAATACATAAAACAAACTCTAACAGCTCTGAAGAGAGAGATAAACAGCTCTACAATAGTAGTAGGAGACTTCAATACGTCACTTTCGGTGAAGGACAGAACATCCAGAAAGAAACTCA
>NW_004444077.1:5459392-5479898 GCF_000243295.1 Trichechus manatus latirostris
CAGTAGAACGATGGGATGCAGAACTCAAATTCTAGTAAGAAGACCAGACTTAATGGTCTGACTGACACTGGAGGTGCCCCAGAAAGCATGGCCCCTGGACTCTCTATCATCCAGAACTAAAACAATTTCCGAGGCCAACTCTTCAGACATGGATTGGACTGGACTGTGGGACATAAAGTGATACTTGTGAAGAATGTGCCTCTTAGTCAAGTAGATACAAGAGACCAAAGGGCTGGCTTCTGTCCAGAGGTGAGATGGGGAGGCAGAGAGAGATAGTAGCTGGTTGAATGTTCATGGGGAATCAGGGGCAGAGGGGAAGAGTGTGCTGTCGCAGAATGGGGTGAGCGGTTGGCGTCTCATAAGAATGTATGTAAAAAAAAAAATTTCTGTATGGGAGACTAACTTGAAATGTAAACTTCATTTAATTACAACAATAAAATAAAAATAAAAGAAGAAGAGACATCAGCTAAAAGATTCCCTGGAGTTTTGTTGGAAAAGACTGCATGTAATTCTCCTTACTAATCCTTATGCCACTAAATTACAGGGAGTTAAGATCTACGTGCACCTCTCCCAATTAAAAAAGACTTCGATTTCTGTTTGGATTGTCCAGCCCACTAAAGGACTTAAACTGAATTTCGCACACTACAAGGATCAGAAGCAGACGACACTTGGTATAGACTGCTGATCCCAGAACCTCTGAACGAGGCCTGTATTCACCTCAGCACTACACCTAAAATTTCAGAATCATGCAGACAATTGAAATTATTGAACAGTGCCTTATAATTTTTGTTTTTCTGATAGCTCAAATTGTGCTACACCGAGTTGGCCTACTTATATGGAAACCCTTGAACTAATTGCTCTCTACTTGATAGTTATAACCTTTAAGGTAGCTTTATTTTATTGACTTGGAGTCATAGACTGATAATATATTTGTTTTACCAGTTAATAACTTAAGCTATTGTTTGATTACTCATTTTTCACTCATACAAGCTGTCAAGATTTTTACAGTTTTATGTTTAACAGCACTGACAGTTCACATGGATTACATTTAGGTTGCCTTATCCCTATGTCAGGAAATTTGCCTTCATGATGTTAGTTTTTCATATCTTCACTAGAGGTCATTGTCCCCTGTCTAATACTTATAACCTTTGAAGTTATTTTCTCCTCTAAACAAAAACTCACAACTTGTTAATTTCAACTTACTGCTTTCATGCTATAATTATTAGGTAATACTGCATTAATCAGCATCATTTTACTAATTATAATAGCTACTGTTTTTCTGTTAGGAATCGTATATATGCCTTTAAATGAGGGAGGAATTTGTTTTGGAATAGATATAATTTTTATGATCCTTGCCTTATTATACTATTCTTGCCTAATAATTTTTGCATTATAGAGCTTTCCTTAAGTATTCTCCTGATGGCTCTCATAGTCTCCATTGAAACCTGGCACAAGAATTCCTTTATATGACTATCCCAAGCTGTAGTCAATGCCAACAATCTTACCAACTGTTAGATCCTCATTCCAGGTGCAAGAATTCAGACCCACTGGTATGCCCCATCCTCAATTATACCTTTCTACCTAGGGCCTTTGTAAACTACACTGACACCTTTAAACAGGCCATCCGTGTTGGGTTATGGCACCCACCAGATGTTCCTAATGGCCTTCAGGTGCCCTGTTTTAGTTTTACTCATATTCTTGAAGAATACTTAGAATGTACTAGAAAAGCCACTGTTAATATTGACGTTCTAACCTCCTTCTCCCAGGAAGGATGCAATGGAGAAGTCTCTAAATATTTGGTTACTCACTTTACGTTCCCACAGTATTATCAAAACTCTGCAGAATGTGCAGGAAATACTTTTGGTTTTTGTAAACAAATTGAGAGATCTAATTGGATGGGGATGGTTCCTCCTTTGCAGTCATGCCCTGGTTGAGGATTGGCTTAAGCTAGTAAACAAGTTCGTCTCATATCCTAATAAAACAACTGGAAATCATATATTATGTGCCCCTTCTGGGTATGTATTTTTACATGGAGGTAAATTCCCCTATATTTGAGCAATGTCATGCAGGCGTGGATGGAGAATAACAGGACAACGCACTTTAGGAAACAGGAATCCCCATGGATGTCCGTTCTTACGATGAAAGCCTTCACTGGGGCAAACATTTAAGTTTTTAGAGATAATGAGAAACAGAGAATACTGGGATGAGTAAGGCAGGTAGAGTATCAACATCTAAAAAAATAATCCAGGACTAGGCTACAAGTTTCTTAGGGCATTTCTTCCTCGGTACGGAGTCACAGACTTAGAGCATGGCAGCCATAGAGAAATCCATAAATTCCTTAGCCAAGATTGTTACTGATAATAGAATGGCCCTGGATTTCCTCCTAGCTCAACGGCGGAGGAGGGTGGGATCTGCGCCATAGTTAATACTTCATGTTGCACTTGGATGAATACCTCCTGCAAGGTCAAACATGATATTGAATGGATCCACAAAAAGGCTACTTGGCTTCATATACCTGCTCCTGATGAAGTCGAATCCCCTTTCTATGACATTTTTATCTGGTTACCAAAAAGTGTTGGATTCTGTGTCAGGTCACTCTTGTTTGCCAGAGTAACCATACTAATTAAAACAATTATTGTAATCAGGCTGATTAAATGTTGTCTAAGGTGTATGACTGAAGCAGCCACTCAAACCATTAATCAAATGCCCATGCCACTCATAAATATAGAGGCTGCCCATCTCTGCAATGCAGTGGAGGGACCCTGCAGCCTGGATTAGCCATTCAAAACAGTCAAGTTGTTCCTCTAACATGGCCCCACTCTTTACTAACCCACCTCCACAAGATTATGGAAGCTGAATGTCAAGCTATGGCATGGTGAAGAGGTCTGGTGTTGGCCGACTACTGAAAGGAAATGAGGCAGTGCCCAGCTATCAAACAGTAGCATCCAAGGTCTCAAACACTTGTCATGACCAGCAGATGCTTGGGAACAATAATATAAAAGGCTCTCTAAACTTGAGCAGCCACCAGAAGAAGAACACAAACCTTCATATCCATGCAGAGAAACATTCATTCAAAAGGTGATCAAAGGATGTGCACAGAAATCCTTGATTAAAAGGAGGGAATATACAAGAGCAAGTAAACTGAGGCACTTGACTAAATAATAACAGCTGCTTTAGGATTTGGGGTCCTACTCCATCTTGCCTTTCTTTTGATATATGCAAACCCCTGACTCATTCTTTAAGGCCTGTAACTAAATATAAACTAAAGAAAGTTTTATTTTTTTTCCCTTCCTTTTCTCTGGGAAAATAACGATAAACTGTTTTCCAGGAGCTTTAAAAACCCTTCCTGAAACAATGTCTCAGAAGGTCTTGATGTTGACTCCTAGGAAACTGCTGACAAGAAAAATTTCACTTGAGCAAGTTGTTTCTAAGACAGAAATATCCTGTAACCGCCCCACCCCAGCCCCTGCTTCCAGTAAACCCAGTTTGTGTTAATCTAAGTTTATAATGTGCAATCAAAATAGTGCACCTTCAGTTGTTTGTTTCACCCTTTAAAAGGTCTTCACAGCTTTGCCATTTTAGAAGCAACTGTTCACTCTCTAAGATCAAACAGTTTCCCCAGCCCTGTTTTCAAACCTTCAATAAATCTCATTGCTTTTATTATAACAGAGTATGAGTTATTACTCTTGGACACAGTAAATATTTGTAACATTACAAAAGGAAGCAGAAGGGTGTAGATCAGACCAGTGGTGCTGAATTCCAAATGCCTTAGATACAATTCCAAACAGAATTAGGAACCAGCAGAATGACCTTCAATCAGCTGTTTGACCTTTTCTGTTTTCCCCAGCCATTTGCAGAGGGCTTATAATTTAAAAATCTGGTCTTCTGCTTAATTTCAGATCAACTTCCAATTATTAAACTATAAAAATATGATGCTTGGGTTCTTGGCATGATCTAGGAACCTTTAATTATCTAGAAATCCCATTTACTTTATGCTGAAGTCATTTAAATCCAACTGCTAAGTACACTGGTTCTGCAACTCAATTCAATCAACAATTGAACAGAACATGTAAAGTACTATAGAGTAGAGGTACAAAGGATTATGACATCACAGACAGGAAACTAACTGCTGTCTGGGAGTAGAAAAATAGAGAAGTTCCAAGGAAGAAGACACATATAATATATTTTACTGAGTACATGAAGGGGCCCCTGTGGCGCAAACGGATAAGCACTCAGCTGCTAACCAAAAGTTTGGCAGTTCAAACCCACCCAGCAGCTTCGTGGGAGAAGGACCTAGCGATCTGCTTCCATAAAGATTACAGCCAAGAAAACCCTATGGAGCCCCTCTACTCTGTCACATTGGGTCTCTATGAGTAGAAATTGACTCAACGGCACACAACAACACTGAGTACCTACCAAGTGCCAGCCATTGTGATCACATATGCATCACATATTTTATTTTATTCTCACAGCAAGCCCATGAGGTATATTATCTCCATTTTACAGATGATGAAACTGAAATTGAAAGAGTTCAGGGTCCTCACCCACGTCCTCACTAGTAAATGGTAGAGCTAAAATTTCAACTTGGATGTATCTGACCTCAGTGCCCAGGCTCTCATCCATCCCATTATTCTACTTTCATGTGTAGTGGGTCAAAAAGGACAGAAAGAACTGGAAGAGGCTGCATAGGCCCGGCTCACTATTATTACTCCTCATTGCTAACCGCCATGTTGTCTTATGATCTTGTTTTTCCCTCCAGTTCCAGTCTCCACAAAAGGTTTAAGATTAACTGATGTTTCTCCTTAGAGGGTGGAAAACAAGTGACAATGATGTAAGGATGAAAAACCGAACAAAGCACCCGTCTTGTGACAAGAAAACGAGGATGTTGCCTGATAACCCTCAAGAGTATCAGTAAAAGATTAACTCATCTCAGACATGACCATCTCAGGGGAGAACTACCACAAACTTCTAAGACCCATAACCCTGTCCCTATAAAAGCCTTTGGCCGATCTCCAGTGGGGAAGACGGGTTTTTGGAGGAATCTATTCCTCTCTGCCTCCTATATGTTGATATATATAAAACTCTTGCTGCTCACCTGACCCTTGTCTCATTATTGGCTATTGCAGCAGGCGGCTCCAATCTGCGTTACTTCGGTAACAGAACTACATTGAAATGTTGGCATCTTTTTGGTCCTAATTCAAAAGGGAGCAAAGGAAGTAAAAGCACAGATGTGGCATAGCGTTCGAGAAAGAATCAGGGACCCAGCTTAGCTGGACTGCAGGAAGTCTGAGGACAAAATAGGGTGAATAAAGCCCAAGATGTTGGCCTCCGAGCCTTAAATGTCAAACTGAAGACCATGACCTAGACGCAATTCTAGAGGTCCTCCCTTGACCTTTTTTCCTTCTGTTGATCAAAAAAGCTTCATGATGGAATAGCTGCTTTAGGAAAATTATAGCTCCGTAGCTAACGTGCGTGGGATGTAAGTGACAGGAGTAGATGGATAAGAGGCAGGGAGGTCTGATAAGGAACACTAAACTAGAAAAAGACTATCTTAAGAAAACATCACGGCCCTCAGTCAACTTAATTTATCCCAGCTTTAATATTTCACATACGTATTATTGCTTAATTCATTATTTTTCCACTTATAAAACCCCTTGTCACATGCCAATGCTATCTTCATTCCACTAATTAACAAACTGATTAATTCTCAAGAAGATAAACTGATTAATTCTCAAGAAGATAGGATGAAAATATGATTTTTCAATTTTTTGTAGTAAAATATATACAACATAAACTGTGCCATTTTATCCACTTGATTTATTTTTATAGCAAAGTTTAAATTCAGTTTTTAGTTCACTGTAAGCTCCATTGTATGAAGACACTCAGAAAGCCAGAGACAAGAAAGTTAGTATCTCAGTTCATGATACATGCAAAGAAGCGAGGATGTGCTTTTATAGTCACTTTGGTTCGAAAGAGCTTCAGCTACTTCTGAAGCCCCCATGACAGCAGACTTTAATAAGGAGGGGTTTACCGCTAAAATAACACTCTGCACCTGCCCTCGGGGTTATATCCAGTGCTATTTTACCATTATCTGCATTTCATGTGTCTCTACCACAGCTCTTATTTTGTTAAACAAACTATAATATATGACCTGCCTGAAGAGAAAATATTTATTCAGATCAGAGAAGGCCTTTTAATATCTTAAGAGGTTTCAATGGAACTCTCATTTAGGAAAAAAGCAAAAGAAAGAAAACATACCTTATGTGCACTGCATTTCATTATCCATTCAACCACAGATAAATGTTTAACTCGGCCAATAGGACTACAAAATAATGTTAAGTTACTCTTGATCTACTACATCCAGTGATGGACAAAACTTATCTAAAACAGGACTTCTACCTATACTTTTTTATTTGACCTGATAAAGTACTTTATTACAGGTTTATTTTCTTAGTATTTACACAACTGTGTATAGCATTCAATAACATCTAAAAGACTGTAAGTGCAATTGTACATGTTTTGCACACATGTGCACATACACACAGACACACCTGATACTCTTGTCAGTTTCTCTAACAACAAATCACTTCCTTTAGTCCATTACCATAATTTGCAAACTACAGTCTATGGGAACTCATTAAAATACATCACATTATTCAATATTTGCACTGTTTATCAGATATTTAAAGCCCTTTCTTCTAAGTGCTAATGTTCTCAATACTAAAACAATTACACATTTTGGAGCATAACAGCAACACTGAAATGAATATTTACTCAAATAAATAACAATGAAGCAATAAAGTACTTCATTTATCTGCATATTTTTGTCCATTACCCAATGCCATATCCTTATAGTTTATAAAGATCTGAAATAATTCTGGGGGCAGGGTTGAGGGGGGAATATTAACATAGGAAGAGTAAACCCAGGTCAAGCAGTGGAACTAGGAAACTGGATTTGGAGAGTGAAGAGCTGAAGTGGACTTCTGCTTGCATTGCAACCCTGGGCAAAATATCTAAACTCTCTCACTGTCTTTCCTCCTCACTTACCTCAAAGAGCTGTTATGAAAGCATATATTTGAAACCACCCTGAAATTTAAGGCATAAACTGTCCCTCATTGTACTGATGAGGAAGCTGAAGATAAGAGAGGTGAAACGCCATGCCCAGAGTCCAAAGGCAATTGGCAACATATCCAAGGGAGCTATGCCAGATTCCCCAATAGTCACTCTAATGCATTTTTAGGACATCAGCAAAGTAGAGAGGGGATAGGTCAGTTTCCATGAATTAATCCTAAATTCTGCAATCATATAATCTAGAAATACACTATTTTAATTTCAGCATAAAGTCTTGTGACATTTCAAAACTTAGCATTTTCAGCAACCAAAAAAAGAGGATAAAGTTGCTGACAATCCAAACACATCATGGGATTAGTTCTGTTGGTTTGAAGTGACAGGGTCATGGCTTCATGGGACTGTCCACTCCATTGGCCTAATATTGTTGTCTCAGGAAAAGACAACTTTTAGTGCAGTCAGTGAGACAGAGGTATGACCATGCTATCTAATTTTAATCTGGATTTCTAGACTAAAGAGCTATGTTTTTGAGAAAAACATGTTTTTCCTACTGGTCAAAACCAGGATGTGATCCTACTTTGTTGAGTGGCATCTGGGGTCTTAAAAGCTACCGAGTGGCCATCTAAAATGCATCAATTGGTCCCAATCCACCTGGAGTAAAGAAGAATGAAGAACACCATGGACACAATGAAAGTATTAGCCCAAGAGACAGAAACGGCCACATAAACCAGAGACTTCATCAGCCTGAGACCAGAAGAACTAGATGGTGCCCAGCTACCACCAATGACTATCCTGACAGGGAACACAACAGAGAGTCCCTGATGAAGCAGCGGAAAGATGGGGTGCAGAACTCAAATTCTAATAAAAAGACTAGACTTAATGGTTTGATTGAGACTGGAGGGACCCTGGAAGGTGTGGCCCCTGGGCACTCTTTTAACCCAAAACTAAAACTATTCCCGAGGTGAACTCTTCAGAAAAAGATTAGACAGGACTATGGGACATAAAATGATACTTGTGAAGAGTGTGCTTCTTAGCTCAAGTAGATACATGAGATTATATGAGCAGCTCTTGTCTGGAGGCGAGATGAGAAGGCAGAGAAGCTCAGGAGCTGGTTGAATTGACACAGAAAATCCGAGGTGGAAAAGAAGAGTGTGCTGTCAAAGCATAGGGAGAGCAAGTAGGATCACAAAACAATGTATGTATAAATTTTTGTATGAGAGACTAACTTGAATTGTAAACTTTCATTTAAAGCACAACAATAAAAAGGAAAAGAAAAAAAAAGAGCTACACACACACACACACACACACACACAAAACAAAAAAACAAAAAAAACCCAGGATGTGAGAGAAAAAAATTTTTGGTTACAACAAATCCAATCGGCATCTAATCTCTAAAATCTACAAGATACTGCAAAACCTCAACAACAAAAAGATAAATAATCCAATTAAAAAATGGGCAAAGGATATGAACAGGCACTTTGCCAAGGAAGATATTCAGGCAGCTAACAGACACATGAAGAAATGCTCAGGATCATTATCCATTAGAGAAATGCAGATCAAACTACAATGAGATATCATCTCACCCCATCAAGGCTAGTATTAATCCAAAACACACAAAATAATAAATGCTGGAGAGGTTGTGGAGAGACTGGAACACTTACACACTGTTGGTGGGAATGTAAAATGGTACAAGCACTTTGGAAATCGATTTGGTGCTTCCTTAAAAAGCTAGAAATAGAAGTACCATATAATCCAGCAATCCCACTCCTTGGAATATATCCTAGAGAAGTAAGAGCCATCACCCAAATACATATATGCACGCCCATTTTCATTGCAGCACTGTACACAATAGCAAAAAGATGGAAACAACCTAGGTGCCCATCAACAGTCGAAAGGATAAACAAATTATGGTATATTCACACAATGGAATACTAGACAACAATAAACAATGATGAATCCGTGAAACATCTTGTAACATGGAAGAATCTAGAGGACATTATGCTGAGTGAATTTAATCAGTCACAAAACAACAAATATTGTATAACACCACTATTACAAGAACTCAAGAAAAGGTTTAAACACAGAAGAAAACATTCTTTGATGGTAACCAGGGTGGGGAGGGTGAGGAGGCGGGGAGAGGGTTATTCACTAACTAGATAGTAGACAAGAATTATTTTAGGTGAAGGGAAGGACAGCACACACTACAGGGGAAGTCAGCACAACTGGACTAAAACAAAGCTAAGAAGTTTCCTGAATACAATCAAACACTTCGAGGGAAAGAGTAGCAGGGACGGGGGTCTGGGGCCCATGCTTTCAGGGGACATTTAGGTCAATTGGCATAACAAAGTTTATTAAGAAAATGTTTTGCATCCTACTTTGGTGACGGCATCTGGGGTCTTAAAAGCTAGCGAGTGGCCATCTAAGATGCATCAATTGGTACCAACCACCTGGAGTAAAGGAGAATGAAGAACACCAAAGTCACAAGGAAAGTATTAGCCATAGAGAGAGAAAGGGCCACATAAACCAGAGACTTCATCAGCCTGAGACCAGAAGAACTAGATGCTACCACCAATGACTATCCTGACAGGGAATACAAATAGAGAGTCCCTGATGGAGCATGAGAAATGTGGGGTGCAGGATTCAAATCTAGTAAGAAGACCAGACTCAATGGTCTGAGACTGGAGGACCCCCAGAAGGCATGGCCCCTGGACTCTCTGTCAACCCAGAATTAAAACCATTCTGGAGGCCAACTCTTCAGACAAAGATTAAACTGGACTATGGGACATAAAATGATACTCGTGAAGAGTGTGCTTCTTGGCTCCAGTAGATACATGAGACTAAATGGGCAGCTTCTGTCAGGAGGTGAGATTAGAAGGCAGAGAGGGTTAGGAGCTGGTTGCATGGACATGGGAAATCAGGAGCGGAAAGGAGGAGTGTGTTGTCACAGTATAGGGAGAGCAATTAGGGTCACATAACAATGTATGTATAAATTTTTGTATGAGAGACTAATTTGAATTGTAAACTTTCACTTAAAGTACAACAACAACAACAAAAACAGAAGTTAAATAAATTTAAAAAAAAATAAACAAAACAGGATGTGAAACCATATGCCCTAAGGGGTCTTAACCAAGTGACCATGCACCCCTCAAAATACATGTACTCAGGAAGAGTGCTGTCTAGGTGCTGTTGCCAACAAGGTATTTTTGAAGAATAGACAAATATATGTAAGCATCTTGTGACCATGATCTAAGTAAGCATCTTCTGAAATTATCTGTAATCACTAATTATACTATTAATAATCAGTAATCAATCAGAGTGTGATTATTACAATATTCATTGATTTTCCTGTCACTTCCCTTCCTATGGTTTGGTTCCTCTTTTTACGCCATAAGAATACTTGTATATCGAAACTGTTCTGGGACTACCTGGTTCAATTTTCAGTGGGCTACACAGTCCTCCAATTGCAATTGTTTTAAACCCTTAATAAACCTCTCTGTTTTGACTGGAAACAGCATTCAAGGTTTTCTCTATAACACTGTTTTTAGAGTTACTGTTCCAGTCCTTAGTTCAATGAGTGGTGGCTGGGTTCTTTTTTTTTTTATTTTTTCCCATACAAAAAATTATACATACATTGTTATGTGACTCTAATTGCTCTCCCCATACTGTGACAGCACACTTCTGCTTTCCACCCGATTCCCCATGTCCATTCAACCAGCTCCTAACCCTCTCTGCCTTCCCATCTCACCTCCGCACAGAAGCTGCCCATTTAGTCTCTTATATCTACTTGAGCTAAGAGGCACACTCCTCACGAGTATCATTTTATGTCCCACAGTCCAGTCCAATCCCTGTCTGAAGAGCTGGCCATGGAAACTGTTTTATTTCTGGGCTGATAGAGAATCCAGGGGTCATGCTTTCTGGGGTACCTCCAGTCTCAGTTGGACCATTAAGTCTGGTCTTCTTACTAGAATTTGAGTTCTGCACCCCACCTTTCTCCTGCTTCATGTGGGACTCTCTGTTGTGTTCCCTGTCAGGGAGGTTGTTGGTGGTAGTGGTCTTATTCAATATTTGTCATTCTGTGACTGACTAAATTCACTCTAGTGGCTGGGTTCTTAAAAGCTTGCAAGTGGCCGTCTAAGATACAACAGTTGGTCTCTATCCAACTGGAGCAGCCGAGGAAGACGAAGACCAAGTAATGGAGAAGGAACTGAACTGCAGAGCTAATTGCCTCCATGAACTTCTACCTTCTTAGCAATGAGACCAGATAAATTGGATGGTGCCGGCTACCATTACCAAATGTTTTGATCAAGGAATCAATAGATGACTCTTGATCAAAAGGGAAAAAATGTGCAACAGGATTTTAAATTCATACAGAATCCAGACTTACAGGACCTATCGAGACTAGAGGAACCCTCGAATCTATGACTCTGAGAAAATCTTCAAACCATGAACCAAAAATATCCCCTGAAGTCACCTTTAAACTAAACAACTCTTTAGCTAAATTAGTAAATACTGTTCAACATGAGCATTGTAGTCTTTTAAAGAATTATCTATATGAAATCAAATTATCAACAGTAACTCTAAAGCATAGATAAGAAGTTTAGGGGTAGTGAGTTTAAGACGATGGTGGTTAAATAATACGGTAGAGATATTGAGACAATGTGACACAATGTGAAGAATATAACTACTGTTATTGAATTGTACATGTAAAAACTGATGAATAGGTGTATGTTGTGTATACTTTCACCATAATTAATTTTTTTTAATTTAACATTTTTTAATTTACATATGGGAAATATACCATAATCTTTCGATGTTTCAAGGTCTTAAATGATCCTGAGGAAGACAATTCAGATTCCCTACAACTTCTGGGTTTGTCTATTAGTTTTCTTCTTATTTTAAGGATTTGCTACCTTCACTTTAAGTCATTCAAAACACAAAGCCGTTTTAATGTTTGTTGCTATGAATATATCAGATGTCCAGCAGCTGTAAAAAATACGTTCAAATGAGGCTGAAGTTTATTAAGAACAGGTAAGAACTTCCTACGCTAGCACCAAAAGTGCAAGTTTCAATCCTCCTCAACAGTTAATTACTGCAGAAATTGTCAAGTTTCTGACTCACCGATAGGTAAAGCTCACAGAGGCTTAGAAGACACTAACAAGCTAGAATGAATCTTTTTTTTTTTTTTTTTTTTTTTTTTTGCATTCAGTAGTAGCCTCCCTTTGCAACCTGTTCAGACTCCTTGCAGGAAGCTCCCAGGCTATCACAAAAGGGCTGGATGCTTGTGCAACCATTTTCCTCTGTTTACTGTCTCAGGCAAGAAACAAAGAAAGATAGGTGCCCAGCAACAGAAGCACAGCAGGAAGAATTTAAGTTGGGCCCCAACTTTCAGAAGCTGAAGTGAAAACAAGTTAGCAAACAGAGGCAGTTTTCCTTCCAGCAACTTCTTGAATTCTCAGAGCTCAGCTAACTTGATGTTTAACTGTCAAGACTGTGTTAGGTGCAATCAGCTCTTAAGGATGCATGAAAGCAGAAAGCCTGCTTGTTTGGAAATTGCCTGCCAAGATCTGGTTCCCACAGAGTTCTCCAAGGTCCAGTTTTTGGAAATGTGAGCTTTGGAGCAAATGAGAAGTTACAGGCAAGAATGCAGCCAAAGGCAGTGAGTGGATCCATGCTGAGGTGCCTGTCTCTAAACAGCCCTTCATCTTCCCAAAAGTGGAGTGAGAGGGGGGTAAGACAATTTTCTGTCAACCCACCTGGAATTCCAGCGTTTTAATTTAAGCTGCTGCAGAAGCAATTCAGAAGTACTATGAGGTTCTTAAAAGGAGCCCTGGCAGCACAATGGTTAAACACTCGACTGCTAACTGAAAGGTCGATGTTTCAAATCCACCAGCCACTCAGCAGGAGAAAAGACCTGGCGATCAGCTCCCAAAAAGATGGTAGCCTTGGAAACTCTACGGGGCAGCTCTACTCTAACACGTAGGGTTGCTATGAGTCAGAATCAACTTGACGGCATACAACAACAACATGAGATTCTAACAGGGGCGTCTACACCTCAACTCTCCATATTGCAGGTGATTTTAGGTTATAATTCAGTTATCCATCATCATGAGGAAACCTCTATTTAGTATCTTCTACATGCACTGCTCTATGCTAGGTGTACACTGGAGGATAAAACAAAGATAGACAATGTGATTTTTGCCCTAGAAATCTTAATTCACCACACTCTCCTTTACTATGCAGAAAATGCAATTCAAACTTCTCTTCTAATGTCATACTTCTTAACAATATATTTATAGTGCCGAATGCATCAGGGTACGATCAATCAAGATAGAAATTTTACTAGCATCAGAAGAAATTTGACCTATATCAGAAACAAGTCCAAAAAAAGATTCACAATCATTTACAGGATTATTACATAATCTCTTTTAATTTTATAATCTCTTCCATCTGCGCAGCATTTTCCCAATTGTTCAGGTAACTTTTATACATACCAGCTAGGTTTTTCTTCATAGCTACTGTTTAAAGCAGCCATGATCTCTCATTTCACAGATGGGGAAGCTGAGGCTCAGAAAGGTTAAGTAACTTGGGCAAATTAATCAGCTAATAAAGTCCAAAGCAAGGACTCATATCACAAGTCCCTGGTTCACAGTGTCCTCAATACTACATATACAAAACAAAATGCCAGCTATGCTTCAAGACCGAGAAGACAAGCATTAATGCATAGCGAGGGTCTATTTCTATTCAAGCAAAGAATGCCCTTTTGTGGTCTGTCATGATCTGTGTGTGGCTGGTGCTCAGGGGCAAGGCAAAACTTTCAGTTCCCTTGTAGATTTCACCCCTCGACCTTGGGAGTGCATCATGTCCTTCACTTCCTGATATTCTCTGCTGCACCTTTCAAGGATCTAAAGGTATTTTCAGGGAGAATGGAACTCAAAATACATGAGCATAAATGTCACAAGTGATCAACTGCCTTGCAGCCCACCTGTCTCCTAACTTAAGATCTGCTTTTTTGTTTGTTTTTCTGAGAAAGACTTGCTTCTAAGCTAATTATCTATGTATGTTCCCTCAGTTGTTTAGGTGCTCATATTATTTGAACACATACTCCATGAATTCTGCTGGTTTTCCATTCTGCATCACCAACATATTCATCTGCTTATTGCTGGAATTTTCTTCCAGATTAAATAAAATAGAAATTTCACAATCCAACCTAAATGTGGGTCTTTGCTTAATTCCACTAAACCCTCTACTTCATCTCAAGATGTTTCCTCTCACAAGTATCTTGTTGGTCTCCAAGTCCATTCTTTTGCAGCGTCTATTAAGGAATCTTGGAGCCTTGGTTGCACAGTGGTTAAAGTGCTCAGCTGCTAACCAAAAAGCAGGAAGTTCAAACCCACCAGTCACTCTGTGGGAGAAAGATTTAGAAGTTTACTTCTGTATAAGATTACAGCCTTGGGTCACTATGAGTTGGAATCAACTTAACTACAATGGGAGATTAGGGAGTCAATTCAAACGATTGACTTTTATCTTTCATTAGTCAGCGAATTCTGACGGACTGGTCCCAAAACATCCTTTGATGAATTTAAAATAGGAGCATGTTCTACTTTACAATTCTAAGATCTTTGTGGGAAAATTGATTCAGGGATCATCAGCACCATGTGGTGATGGGATCACCAATTCCACCCTAAATGGTTCACCAGATCCTAGACCACCAATTTGTCTTCTGGTGCAATTTTTTTTAATATCTTATCTTCTTTCCTAAACTAGTTCTCAATTTTTAGGGTCAAAAGTAAAATCTGAATTCTACCTGGACTCACACATGAATTACGAATCTATACACTAGAACAAACAAAAAAAAACTCTAAAAGTAGTAGAAAAATATTTGATAATATTTCTATAATATTGGAAAAAGAGAAGTCCTTTTAAAAAACTACCCAATCCAGAGTAACCATAAAGAAAAAGACTAATAGATTTGACTGCATATAAATTTAAAATCTGAGCAGCAAACGACACTGTAAATAAAATTAAAAGACAAACAACAAGCTGTGAAGAAATTTTCAACATATATAGCAAACAGTTTAGATCCCTCATTAAAAAAAGAGCCCTTACTAACCACAAAAAGGAAAACAAATAGCCAGAAGAAATTTGGGAAAAGCATATGGCTAGCCCTTCACAGCACAAGACATACCAATACCTAATAAGCCTGCAAACCTCCACATGACCAAGGAAATATAAATTCAAATGACGGTCTTTTTTTTTTTCTATCGGATTGGCAAAAACCAAACAGACTATTATCCAATACTGGTGTAGATATGGGTAATTAGGCAAACTCAAACACTGGTACTAGAAGAATACATTGGGATGATAATTTGTAGAGCAATTTGGCAGCCCTAATTAAAATTTTAAATTAGGCGTGTTCTTTGACTTGGGAATTTTACTTCTAGGAAACTAGTTACAGAAATACTCCCACAATGCTTTTTACAAGAATATTTATATAGATGATGAACTGAAGACAACCAAAATGTCCTTCAGTAAGGAAAGGGTAAATATCTTTTTGTGAGTCTATACATCCATTAAAATATCATGCACTCATTAAGAAGAATCAAGGAAGTCTCTACATACCAAAAAGGAAGGATGAAAAAAATCCAAGTATGATCTATTCTTTTAAAAAATATGTATTTATGTACACGTTTGTATGTGTATAGAAAAAGGTCTGGAAGATTACACACTGTTATGGATTGAATTGTGTCCCCCCAAAATATGTGTTGTAAATCCTAGCCTCTATGCCTGTAGTAATAATCCCATTTGGGAATGGGTTGTCTTTCTTATATGAATGAGGCAGGATTAACGTAGGGCGTATCTTGAGTGAATCTCTTTGAGATACAATATAAAAGATATTAGACAAGCAATTAACAGAAGCAGACGGGGAACAGAGACACCAAGGCAGATGAAGATCTTCCAAGAGCAAAAGCAAAAAGAGACAAGGACCTTCCTCCAGAGCCGATGGATGAAAAAAGCCTTCCCCTCAAGCTGGCATCCTGAACTTGGACTTAACTGCCTCCTAAACTGTGAGAACTTGTCTGTCAGTTTGTTGCACTGTGGTGGCTTGCATGTTGCTGTGTTGCTGGAAGCTATGCCACCAGTATTTCAAATGCCAGCAGGGTCACTCATGGCCGACAGGCTTCAGCGGAGCTTCCAGACTAAGATAGACTAGGAAGAAGGACCTGGCGATCAACTTCTAAAAAATTGGACACTGAAAACCATACAAATAGTAGTGGAACATTATCTGATATAGTAATCTGAGGAAGAGCCCCTCAAGTTGGAAGGTACTCAAAATATGACTGGAGAAGAGCTGCCTCCTCAAAGCAGAGTCGACCTCAATGACGTGAATGGAGTAAAGCTTTTGAGGCCTCTATTTGCTGATGTGGCATGATTCAAAAGAGAAGCAGCTGCAAACATCCATTAATAATCGGAACAAGGAATGTACGAAGTATAAATCTGGGAAAATTGGAAATTGTCAAAAATGAAGTGGAACGTTTGAAGATAAATATCCTAGGCATTAGTGAGCTGAAATGGATTGGTACTGGCCATTTTGAATCAGACAATCATATGGTCTACTATTCCAGGAATGAAAATTTGTCAAAAGGAACATTTCAAGATCTATCCTGAAGTTCAACACTGTCAGTAATAGATAATATCCATAGCTCTACAAGGAAGACCAGTTAATACCACTATTATTCAAATTTACACACCAACCACTAATGCCAAAAATGAAGAAAGTGAAGATTTTTCACCAACTTCTGCAGTCTGAAATTGATCAAACATGTAATCAAGATGCACTGATAATTACTGGTGATCAGAATAAGAGCTGAATACAAGATTTCAAAAGGTGGCTCGAAAAGACAAAGTATTATAATAAAACGTTCAAAGACCTGGAGTTAGAAAATCAAAAGGGAAGAACCTGCTCAACATTTTTCAAGCTAAAAGAACTGAAGAAAAAATTCAAAACTTGAGTTGCAATACTGAGGAATTCCATGGGCAAAATATTGAATGACACCAGAAGCTTCAAAAGAAGATAGAAGGAATACACAGTCACTGCACCAAAAAGAACTGGTCGACATTCAACCATTTCAGGAGGTAGCATATGATTAAAACCAGTGGTACGGAAGGAAGAAGTTCAAGCTGCACCAAAGGCATTGGGAAAAAACAAGGCTCCAGGAATGGACAGAATACCAATTGAGATGTTTCAACAAATGGATGTAATGCCGGAAGCACTCACTTGTCTATGCCAAGAAATCTGGAACACAGCTACCTGGCCAGCCGACAGGAAGAGATCCAAATTTATGCCCATTCCAAAGAAAGGTGTTCCAACAATATGCAGAAATTATCAAACAATATCAATAATATCATATACAAGTAAAATTTTGCTGAAGATAATTCAAAATTGGTTGCAGCAGTACATCGACAGGGAACTGCCAGGAATTCAAGCCAAATTCAGAAGAGGATGTGAAAGGAGGGATATCAATGCTGATGTCAGGTGGATCTTGGCTAAAAGCAGAGAATACCAGAAAGATGTTTACCTGTGTTTTATTAACTATGCAAAGACATTCGACTGTGTGGATCATGACAAATTATGAATAATATTGTGAAGAATGGGAATTCCAGAACACTTAATTGCCCATGCAGAACCTGTACATAGACCAAGAAGCACTTGTCTGAACAGAACAAGGGGATACTGCGTGGTTTAAAATCAAGAAATGTGTGTATCAGGGTTGTATTCCTTCACTATACTTATTCAATCTGTATGCTGAGCAAATAGTCCCAGAAACTGGACTATATGAAGAAGAATGTGGCATCAGGATTGGTGGAAGACTTATTAACAACCTGAGATATGCAGATGACACAACCTTGCTTGCTGAAAGTGAAGAGGACCTGAAGCACTTACAAATGAAGATCAAAGACTACAGCCTTTAGTATGGATTATACCTCAACATAAAGAAAACAAAAATCTTCACAACTGGGCCAATAAGCAACATCATGACAGATGGAAGAAAGATTGAAGTTGTCATTTTACTTGGATCCACAATCAATGCCTAGGGAAGCTGCAGTCAAGAAATCAAAGGACATATTGCATTGGCAAATCTGCTGCAAAAGGCCTCTTTAAAGTATTAAAAAGCAAAGATGTCACTTTGAGGACTAAGGTGCACCAGATTCAAGTCATGGTATTTTCAGTCTCCTCATACGCATGCAAAAGCTGGGCAATGAATAAGGACCATCAAAGAAGCATTGATGCATTTGAATTACGGTGTTGGTGAAGAATGCTGAATATACCATGGACTCCCCAAGAATGAACAAACTTGTTTTGGAAGAAGCATAGCGAGAATGATCCTTAGAAGCAAGGATGGCTGAAACCCAGGGCCGAGGGACCTCCACCCAGAATCCAGAGGGCATGACCAACACTCAAAGTCTGGAGGCCGGGGCCATTGCCCAGATGGTCTCAGAGAGGATTATTTTCAAGCTCTGAGAGCTAATGTAATTTGTTCTGCTGGGTTTCGGACATGCTTGGTGCCCCTTATCCCTTTTTTTCCCTCCAATTTCTCCCATTTTTAATGGAAATGTCTACCTTGTACCTGTTCCACCATTGTACTTTGGAAACAGATAACTTGTAATCTACATTTCATAGATTCACAGATGCGTTTTGCCCCTGGATGGAATATGCCTAAAGTCTTACCCACAATTGATTGAGATGATTCAGAATATGAGATTTTGGACTTGTAGCTGATTTAACTTTTGGGATGATATGATGGAGTGAATATGTTCTGTATATGGCAAGGATATGAATTTTGGAGGGTCAAAGGGTGAAATGTTATGGATTGAATTGTGTCCCCAAAAAATAAGTATTGTAAATCCTAGCCTCTATGCCTATAGTTATAATCCCATTTGGGAATGGGTTGTCTTTCTTATGGAGCCCTGGTGGCACAGTAATTAAGAACTCAGCTGCTAACCAAAAGGTGGACAGTTTGAATCCACCAGCCACTCCCTGGAAACCCTATGGGGCAGTTCTACTCTGTCCTATAGGGTCATTAAGAGTCATAATCAATTCAACAGCAATGGGCTTGGGCTTGCAGTCTTTCTTATGTGAATTAGGCAGGAATAGTATAAAGTGTATCTTGAGTCAATCTCTTTTGAGATACAATATAAAAGAGATTAAACAAGCAAGCAAGAGAAGCAGAGATAGGAGAAGAGAGATGCCAAGGCAGATGACAATCTCCTAGGAACAAAAGTAAAAAGAGACAAGGACCTTCCTCCAGAGCCGACAGAAAAAGAAAGCCTTCCCCTTTAGAGCCTGCACCCTGAATTTCGACTTAAAGCCTTCTAAACTGTGAGAAAATAAATTTCTGTTTGTTAAAGCCATCCACGTGTGGGGTTTCTATTACAGCAGCATTAGATAACTAAGGTACACACTCAAATGTAACAAAAAAGAAGTGGGATTAGATTGAGGTAGGGGAGAGATTTTACATTTTATTTTATATTCGTCTGTATTGTTTCAAAGTTTTTAAATATTCGTTTATTACTTGGTGACTTACACATCATTTCTTAAAGCATCAAAGCAGATGGCAGCCCTGCACTTTATTCCACTGAACTGACCTTGTTGATGTTATTAGGTGCTGTAAAGTTGATTTTCGACTTACAGCGACCTTGTGTGACAGAGTAGAAAGGCCCCATAGCATTTCCTAAGCTGTAATCTTTACAGGAGCAGATCACCAGGTTTTTCTCCCAGGGAGCCTCTGGGTGGGTTTGAGTTGCCAGTCTTTCAGTTAGCAAACTAGCGCTTAACTGCTGAGTTACCAGGACTCCTTACTGCTGTATTAACCAGCAGACGACTCCTTGAGAGCAGACTAGAGTCATAATATAAAATATATCTCCACTCCTGTAAGCCACACAATCCAATGCCTCTATCTTCACTGAACCCACTTGAAACAGATGGGTAAAGCCAAAGAGTAGGTGGTAGTGGATGTTTTGAGGTTGCAAAGATGAACCTACATACAGTTGAGCTACCTCTAACTTGAAAAGACAGCTTGTCTCTTAATACACAATTGTCGTGTGGCCAGCATACTTGACTCAGCAGGGAAACAGATGAGAAGTAGGGAGTAGGAGGTAGCACTTGTGAAGAGTTGGCTCTTATAGAAGCCAGAGCACTGGATCAGGAGACTTGAACACAAGTTTTTGTTCTGTCACTTTTTAGACATACGGCCTTGAGCAATTTCTGCTCAACCTCTGTGATCTTAGCTGTTAAAATAAAATTAAATACAGGAACAAGACAAGGATGCCCTTTATCACCACGTCTATTTAACACTGTGCTGGAAGTTCTAGCTAGAGAAATAAGGCAAGAAAAAGAAATAAAGGGCATCCAAATTGGTAATGAAGAAGTTAAACTGTC
>NW_004444077.1:5479998-5502497 GCF_000243295.1 Trichechus manatus latirostris
TGGGACACAGGGATGGATTATTCAATAAGCAAGATATGCATGGGCTTACTTGTGCTTACTTACTAATCTGTAGTGCAGAATTTCACCACATCAAATATTACTGGTTAATCCGCCCCTGGAGGTTACTTGGGACTCAAAAGTACTTAGAACTGGGAAGAAAAGGGAGGGAGCAACATATCCAAAACCCAAATGAAGGAGCAGCAAGAATTTTTTTCCTAGACTACACTTTGTCCTCTTGTGGGAAAGAGGAAAAAGAAGGTAGAGACAATAACTCGTGGAAGCTTCCACCTCTTCTCTATCTTTAATATCTGTTTAGGATCAGGCAATAATCCAAGAATTCCCAGATTATCTGGAAACTGCACACTCCAAACTGAGAGCAACGCACTCATTTTAGAAGTTAAAGAGGACCTTGTTTTACTGGTGAGAACTTGTTAGGTTAAGTGACTTCCCCAGAGTAGCTGCCAGCTCGCTGTCAGCAGCACTGATGGCCGGAACCCACAGCTCTCAGCCAGGGGGTCACTGCTGCTGTCTCTCCCTTTCCTATACACTTAGGGAGCTGGTGATGTCTGAAAAACGTTCACAGCCTACGTGTGACAGGAGAGACATGTTTAGCCCAATAATCTTGGAAAAATCCACTTGTCTTTTCTTGCCAAGTGATTAAAGAAAATTACTGATATCATTTCTTTTTACTAGAAAAAGTATGCAGGCTAGTGTTTTTTTGTTTTGTTTTTAATGTCTTAAAGGCTACCATACACTGTAATTCTTGGGCTTCCAATTCTTTTGAAGTATTCAGCCCTAAAATAAGAATGCTTCAGAGTCTGAGCCCTCCAAGAAACTCCTCATTGTCCTCGTCTTTCAAACACACGATGACCTATTTCTGTCCATTCCCTGCTTCACTCTGCTTGAACCATAAAGAAACCTGAATTCTCTGATTCCATGGTTCTAACTCCTGCCTTTGCAAGCAGGAAAAAAATAAAATAAAATAAAAGGAAATCTTTCATTCAGTCTATCCGTTGCAGTCGAGTCAATTCTGACTCATAGCAACCCTAAAGGACAAAGTAAAACTGCCTCCCAGAGGGTTTGCAAGGCTGTAAATCTTCACAGAAGCAGACTGCCACATCTTTCCCCCACGGGGCAGCTGATGGGTTCGAACCACTGACCTTTCAGGTAGCCAAGTGTTTAACTATTGTGCCACCAGGGCTCTTTCTTCCATTTAGCCTAGGTGCCTTTTAATAGAAACCCTAGAGAAGTTCCCGCCCCCGCCCCTCCCCCACAATGGGGGGGGGGGGAGAAAAAAGAAAGAAAAACTCAGTAACAACTTGCATGATGAGCAAAAGCAACTCCCTATCTTTTAATAAATTCTATTTAATAGATATTTATACTGCATAGGGAATATCTTAGAGTTTCCGTTATGCCTATTTCATCTTGAAAATGACTGAGACAAAGAAAAGGAACTTCAGTTTGCTTCTGAACTGCAGTGCTGGTATAAGAAAGCAGCTACCTTGTCCTGGGCCAGTGATTGCTGACTCCAGTAAAGCTTCTGTCCCTTGAATTATTAGAAGATCATTACACTTTGATTCACTAATCTACATAATATCAGTCTTGGAGGAAGTACAGTCAGAACGCTCCTTAGAAGCAAGGATGGCCAGATTTCATCTCCCTTACTTTGGACATGTCATCATGAGGGGCCAATCACTGGTGAAGGACATCATGCTTGGTAAAGCAGAGGGTCAGCAAAAAAGAGGGCGACCTTCAGTGAGATGGATTGACACAGTGGCTGCAACAACGGGCTCAAACATAGCAACGATCGTGAGGATGGTGCAGGACCGGGTAACATTTCGTTCTGTTATACATAAGGTTCCTATGAGTTGAACCTATAACAGCACCTAACAACAACAATCTAGATAATAATTGGACCAATATAGGTCCCTACTTCTAAGTGATTCTTGGAAGTAAATAAGCCTACAGGAAATAAGCCCATAGTTTCTGATGAAATGGGGCAAGGTGGAAAAAGGGCCTTGCCTTGATGACTACAGACGATGTAGGGAGGACACACAGATTGATTGTTACGGATTGAATTGTGTCTCCCAAAATGATATGTTGAAGCCCTAACCTCTGGTACCTGTGAGCATGACCTTGTTTGGATATGTTTGGATAAACAATATGGTATCAGTTAACATGAGGTCACACTGGATGAGGGTGGGTCCAAATCCAACATGAGTGGTGTCCTTCTAAAAGAGAAAAGCCACAGACAGAGACAGAGGGAAGACACAGATGTGATAATGGAGGCCGAGACTGCAGCAGGCAGAGATGTAAGCTAAAGAACACCAAGGATTGCCAGGAACCACTAAAAGCTAGGAGAGAGGCATGGAATAGATTCTGCCTCAGAGCCCTCAAATGGAATCAACATGGCCAACATGCTGATTTCGGTCTTGGAGCCTCCAGAACTGTGAGACGATAAATTTTTATTCTTATAAGCCATCCAGCTTGTGGCATTTTTTTATGGCAGCTCGGGAAACTACTATAGGACTGTGCCTGGTCCCAACGGGGTGAGTGAGGAGCAACAGGCTTCAGGCTTGTTTGTGTGTATAGTTTTTGTGAGGTACCAAGCCATGGTCAAGCTTGGTCACCAACATCACAGCCGCTATACCCACCATCAGCTACAACCATCATGAAGGATGCAATGAAGGGAAGGCATGCTGTGTTGGAGCAAAGGGTGGAGACTAAGGCAGGAAGCTGACTGGTAAAACTGCTTCCTTCTTTGTCCACTGTACCTAACAAACAATACAGACATTAATTAAGCAGATTCAACTCCCCTGGAGGAATGTTAAAAGGATGAAAATCAAGCGCTTTGCCTGGCTTTTAATTCCTCTAATTCAGAAGGAGGCTTGCACAAATACGAGGCTGGGGTCTGCACCATTTGTGGCAGACTGCTTTTGCCTACCCAATATTCATTACCCACTTGTTCCTTAAATTACACCCTATTTCTTTAGAGAACAAGTACATTCAAACCCAGGTGATTATAATGGTTGGTCCTCTTTACAGCTAGGATGTGATTCAGTTTAGGCCAATGAGACTAGGAGAAATTTGGATGAGGAAGAAAAAGCTATAAACTTTTTTTTCCAGTGGCAAGTAGCATAGACCTTCCCTCCTCCTTGGGGAGGTGATATCTGGAATTAAGCAGTCACTTTGCAACCATGAGGCAAAATGCAGGAGGAAAACCTAAAAGAATCACAGAAGTCCTAAGATTGCTGAGGAACTGAACCAATGCTAGCAACCCCTCATCTCTTGACTATTTGTCAAGTTAAAAGATAAGCCTCTGTTTGTTTAATTAAGCTGCTGTAGGTGGGCTTTCTACTACATGCCGCCAAATGTATTTCTAAATAATACAAATAATTCCTATCTTCTTACAGAAGGAAGAGTTAAATAAGATACATCTATAGATAACTAAGGGGAGAAAAATCTAAAAAATAAAGTAAAACCAGCAGTTAAGGAATATCAAAGACTTAAGAATATGAGCCCTCCAATGATCTAAAGCTTTCTAGGACCGACAAGTGCCAATCTCTTTATTCTGTTTTCAGGCATAGCCACCAACATAAGATAATTTCCTGAGAGCAGAGATGCATTTATTCAGAAATTCTATTTCTCAGTCATAGCCGTATCATTTATCACTTAGACTGTCAGAGAAAGACCGGTGTTCACTAAGATGATTAAAAAACATGTATATTTTATGTTAGTGCAGTTAACTGAAAACAGTAATAATAGTACGTTTATAATGTACTTACTAGGTACCTGAAAACAGCCTTTGGTTAGCGCTGAGCTGCTAACCAAGAGGTTCACAGTTTGAGCCCATGAGTGGCTCCTCAGGAGAAAGATGTGGCAGTCTGCTTCCATGGGTTACAGCTTTGGAAACACTATGGGGCAATTCTAGTCTGTCCTATAAGGTCTCTATGAGTTGGAATCGATTCAACGGCAACAGGTTTGGTTTATGTACGTGACATTGTTAAGTGTTTTAAACACATTGTCTCAGTTCACTGTATGAGGTAGGTTTAATTAGACATTCCTCACAGACGGGGAAACTGAGGCTCAGAAACTCAATTACTTGCTCTAAACCACACAGCTAGTATGTGATGGAGCCTGTGGAGCGCCAGTGGTTGGTGCTGTTAACAGCAATGTTACCGTGTTGTCTATTCCAGAAGCACTGCTTGTTTTAAACCATTCTGCTAACATGAATATGGCTTGGAAGCCAAACCCTACGCTCCAAGAGCTTAAGTGTGCATTAATAAATGCCCACATACCTACAAATAAAGAATGGCCCTTAATCTGTGTCACTTAAGCGACTGCAGACATGCCACAGTCCTGCATTCCAAAACCATAGGCACCATTTCAGCCACTTGTCAAAAAGGAAGCTAAAATAAGGAGTTACCTCTCAGAAGGAGAAAATGTCTGCCTTCAGTTAAAGCACAGAGTTAAAAAAAAAAAAACCCTGTTATACTCATTATGTACACCTAGGAAGTCACCGATAATAGCGCCATGGTTCTGAACTTAATAGCAACCGTCATTATAAAGGCCTTATAACTCTTCTCAGCAAAAAATTTCATTCATGCAACTCTAGCCACAGGGAGCAGAATATTTTCACTGTTTGTACTATAAGGAACCAGAGAAGAAATATCTTCAGGTCCCCACCAACTGCTTGGAGCTGTCAAGGCTGGCAGGCAAATCAGAAAGGATCAAGTCAAGCTTGTCATAATTGCACCTTAATGACTTCACAAGCTGTAGGACTCTCACCTGCTCCAAATGTCAAACAACAATCCCCAGAGAATGTTCAGATTCCAGAGATATCTCCCCAGAGACTTGACATAATTTACTTAACATGCTTGAAATGGTTTTTAAATGTTATCAGATTAAAGGTCCTGGTTCTTAGAATCTCTCTACTAGAATCATCCTCAAATTCCTGGTGTCAGTCTTCAGTAAAGGCCCCTGGCTAACCTACACAGAGTTCGAGCTTGCAGGAAGTTCAGTGATAATTGGTCTTTTCTTTGGTGTATCTTTAGATCAATTATAATAGTCACAGAAAGGGTTAGAAGCCACCCATTCAAGCACTGGCATGGTGCTTTGTTACCTTACATCCAAATGTTTTCCTTGGACCATAGGACAAAGCCTACATTTAACCAGAGTCCGCATTTTAGCAATTAAGTTGTATGCTGATAACTGTATGCAAATTTTCAAAGCCCTTACAACCTCCAAGGCTCATGGCATTGCACCTCGGCCACATTCACTTGAAAAAGTGGTAATCCAGTTTACATTGTCTTAGAGCAAAGTAAGTGAGCAGAAACTCAAATACGAGTTTATAAAAAGGTTTTCCACACATAAGAATACTCAAATGAAAAGAAGTTGGCATTCAGATTTAATTTGACACTAATGGCTGTGACCAGTGTTACCATTAGAGATTACTTTCTCCACTCAGGATACACTGCACTTCCATGTTGCCCTGGCTGTTTTACAAGCAGGAAATCCTAGTGTGACCTGCCCAGACCCAACTCTACAGCTTTGCTCTGAAATGTGGCATCAGAGTGTTTATGAAGAAAAAGTTAAATCTCTTTGAAGGGATTTCTGCCCACATCCCTTTTTTCTTTTCCCCTCAGAAAAGTCATCTTCTATTCAGGATTAGTTTTTGTTTTTGTTTTGTTTTGTTTTTTGCTTAATTAGATCACTTTAATTATCCCCCTTAGTGTTTTGTTCCACGGAGCATGGGGTCGCCATGTGTTGGGGCCAACTTGAAGGCAAGTAACAACAATTATAATAACAACCAATGCCTTCAGCATAATAAATTAAGAATTTAGAATACAACCCTAAAAACAATCAAGATTTTTTTTTTAAATAAGAATCCTTCACTCTCTCCTCTCCTCTAAGACTTGCTTGTTTTATGCAATGGCATTATCAAATTCACTCTAATTATACAATGTCCTATCTCTGGGATTTGGGTTTTATAAATTAAAACAACTTTAAGCGATATTCCTTAGACCAGTGAGAAAACAAAACAAAGTTTATTACGTATAACATGCAAACTCTGTTGGAATATCAGCTGTAAAAATGAAATTAAGAAGCCTAAGTATTATATAAATGAAATCAGTACCACTCAGAAAAAGAAAAAAGTAACCTATCAATGTTGGCTACCAAAGAATATATGGGTTTGATCTTTAATGCTTTCTGAACAACCACATACAAAAATATCCAGCAACTCAAAGCAAAGTCTCAAAACCAATAAACTTGCTAACTACCGTTCTTCCTGTAAGCCATTAATAAGAGCATGTAGGAGACTGCATCGAACAGCATCTTCTAAACAGTTAGCTCTGTAAAATGTTAACATGCATTTTTTTGGCTAGAAAGTCCTGTGGTTAAATAAGATAGGGAGAGCTGAATTGTGCATGTCAGTGGTGCCTTGGACCAGTGGTGAAATGGGCAAATTCGCTGCCTAAAAATAATCTCCCAAACTTGTTACTAATGAAAAGACCCAGTTCTCACCTCCTAGATTTATGGTTCTCACCTCCTAGAATTATGATTCAGGGAGTCAACGGAGCCCACGAATTTGTGATTATGATGACAGAATTGGGAACTACTGCTATCATCCGTGCTTGAGATTCACAATGCACATTAGCAAATGACAGGTTACAGAAAAACAAGCATAAGAGAAACCTGCTTACTTCCTTTAGCTCAATGTTTGCCGAATTATTGGCCACTGAAACTCCTTCTCGTCTCCCCAGCCATGCTAAATAAAGTTTGGGAAACACTAATGTAAGGAAATCCAGTGATTACATAAGTCTTACATTCTCAGAATCTCATTTTTATATATGCTTGATCAGAAACGGCAAATAACACTAACAGATATATTTACAATAAAAAGGTATTACAACTGGACTCCCTGGATATTTAATGGGTGGTTGATCTTCATAGCTCAGTTTCCCCTATCTCCTACACAATATTTATGAGAAAAAAAAAGACTTTCAGAAGCAGATTCCTATAATACTCCTAAATCCTTGACTCTGTAAGTTCCTTAAGACAAAGGACCATGTCTTACTCACTTTTGTGTCAAGAACATTTTGCACAGCGTATGGTGTATTGAATGAATCAATGTTTATTGTTGGGGTTGTTGGAAGAAAGATGCACATTATTATACTTACTGCACACAAGGAGGGATTTAGAGCAGTTTATAAAGATTTTTTAAAACAATGCTAATTAGAACAAAAGTATTCTATTGCCTAAAATAGGCAAACCAAAAAAATATTTGAATTACACCACTTTATATTTTTCCAATCATTTTGTTCACTATCAACCAACTATATCCTAATCAATTTGAGCAACCAAAGAAAACTGTAACACATACCCAGAGAAAGGCTTTTGTGATATTCCATCTTGTAGTGGTTAAGCTCTTGGCTACAAACTGGAAGGTTGGCAGTTCGAATCCACCAGCCGCTCCGCGGGAGAAAGATGTGGCAGTCTGCTTCTGTAAAGATTTACATCCTTGGAAACCCTATGGGGCAGTTCTACTCTGTCCTACAGGATTGTTATAGGTCAGAATGATCCAACGGCACTGGGTGTGAATGATAAAAAATGTTGATTAGGTGAGACAGAGATCTTTTTTCCCTTGCTCATCCTTTTATATGCCCAATGTGTTTCACATAAGTGCCCCAAAATAATTTGGATTTCTTTTTTAAATGTTGTGTTGTTGTTGTTGGGCGCTGTCGATTCATTTCCAACTCATAGCGACTCCATATGACAGAGCAGAACTGCCCCATAGGGTTTTTCTGGCTGTAATGTTTATGAAATCAGATTGTCAAGCCTTTCTCCCTTGGAGCCACCAGGTGGATTAGAACTGCCAACCTTCTGGTTACCAGCCAAGCTTTTAACTTGCAACCCACCAAACAAAAAAAACAAAAAAAAAAAACCATTTCCATCAAGTCAGTTTCGACTCATAACGACCCATAGGACAGAGAAGAACTGCCCAAAGGGTTTCCAACGAGTGGCTGGTAGACTCGAACTGACATCATCTTTGGTTAGTGGCCGAGCTCTTAACCACTGCGCAACCAGGGCTCCTTTTAGACGTTATATGGGTGTATTAAGAAGCTCTGGTGGTTAAGCGTTTCGCTGCTAACCAGAAGGCTGTTGGTTCTAACCCACTAGTGACTCGGAAGGAGAAAAGACCTAGCAATCTGCTTCGGTAAAGATTTCAGCCTAGGAAACCTCTATCAGCAGTTATATTTTGTGCTATAGGGTCACTATGAGTTGAAATCGACTTGATGGCACACAACAAGAACAAGTGTGTATTACAAACATGTATAAACAAGTAAAAAGTTCTCCCACTATAATGAGAGTTCCAAGAGAAGAGGACGTTTGTTTCATCCACTGCTGTAGCTCGGGTTTTCAGACAGTGCAAGGCATGTAGTACATGCTCCAAAAGTAGTTATGAATAAATGAGTGAATTAATGAATGTCACACTAAGCAGATGCACCTTCTGGTGATGCAGTTGCAGAATGCAGCATCTACTCCCAGGGTCTGCCTGTACCACAACCCCTCCTTCCTGGCCAGTGTGGATGCCCCAAACATTGAGCCTGAATGGGGCTTTTGCACAGCTTGTATTAATTCAGGACAGACCTTTGGATTGGTCAGTGGTATTGAATATACTTCAGAAAAATGTTTTTATCCTTATTGATGTTTCAATCCCCAGAAACTACAATCCCTGCATCCTCTGAGTAGAGGAATTTATGTCCATAAACTGAAGTTTTTCTTCAAGAAGCTTATCTCCCAAAAGTCTAAGGCGCAAAGGGGAAAGAGATAGTTAGGGGCTAAATAGACAATACGGAGGGGAGGAGGATTCTTCTCTTGGAAGCATATACACCTTAAAATGCAAATGTCACTGAATTAAAACACTCCCTATTTCTTTCCCCCCGCTCATAACCTTTATTTACAAAATACACCACCATTACTAACCCCCAGGACAATACTTACAACTGTAGAGCTGCAAAAATAGGAGAAGGCTTCGAAATAACTAAATGAAAAAATGGAAGTTGGAGGCACAAAAGACCATGTCTTCATTCACTGTGAAAAGGTAACATTTCCTCTTCTGCAGCTCAAAGAGGCACACTACTTCCTACTTCGCCACTACGTCATTACAGGCTCAGGATATCAAGGTTGCCACACCATCCGCCTGTATCTCAGTTTACCCCTTTCTAGAAATCCTGCGAAGATGTGGTGCTCCCTCTACACAATGAGATGTCATATGAGGTGGGATTTGCAAAGTACTTCACAAAATATTTTCAGGGTAAAGACAGATAATTTCTGCTAAAGAAAAAGCATTCTAGAGCCGGTAGAGGATTGGAAATAACTCTTTCCCCTCTTGTCACTTTGGGCCAACCTTCATCACAGGTAGGGGCTCTTACTCTAATTAAATGCAAACAGGAAATAAGGACTACTAGAATCAATGCAGCATATTTTAAAGCTGATAAGACTGAGGCCCATTTAAGGAAAGACACTTGCTCAAGATCATTCAAATCAGATTAGTGATTGCACCCAAACCTTTGTAACGCTTTCTTCCACCATGTCCCCTTCAGGTCATGTTATTTTAAGACAGGAAAAGTTTTTGGAAAAGTTGTGAGCACTAAAAAGATGTAAAGTATCACTATTTAGTCTGGACCACACACTTACTGACAATCATGAAGCCAGTACAGACATTTGTCATAGACTTCACTCCAACTCAGCAAAGAGGGTTTGATAGTGAGCACCACCTGAGAACACAGCTTTATTTATTTCTTGCTCAACACGGAATCTTCTGCTCTTTGGATCTCCCCTACCAACCCAGCCCTGTGGCTTTCTGCAAGGCTATCTTGGCCAACACACCAGGCAACCCTCCTTTCTGATGCTAATGTAGTTTAAACAACCAAATCCTTGGGTTTTCAAGCAAAATTGCCTATCTGATGTCACTCAGTTGTAGCAGGCAAAACTGAGAATTTCCATTAAAAAAAAAATCTAATCTTTAGATTTCTTAGAACAAATGAACACAACTAAATGAGAAGAAAAGTTTACATGAATCTCCATGTTCACACATTTATAGGGAGAGGAGAAAAGCATTTTAAATGTGTGTGATCCTAGCTTTCTTAATTCTTCCTTCTCTCTCATCCTTTCTCTCTCTCTTTTTATTTTTTATTTTCTTGCCATCTTGATGGCTGCACTCAAAGTAATCCTTACCAGTAGCCCTGAGTATGCAGGATACTCTAGAATTTCAGCCATATTGTAATGAGTCTAATACCATGTCAAGATTCAGAATCATCAGTTTTGGGACCCCAAATTCCTCATTTGCCACATCCTTGGTGGCACAGCCAATATGTTCCATATGCCCTAAGATTACCTGGAAGGATGACTGGTTAATTCCATCTTTGTTCAAATTAAACCGTGGTTCTCCCTTTTCCCAAGGAGGTTGGCTCCAGAATGGAGAAAGAATGGAATGTGAGAAACTATTGTCTGAAAACTATGATGAGGCTGAGTAGTTTTACTCAGCTCAGCACGGAGCAGTATACAGGACCCACACACCCTCCTTAACCTAGATCTACGATCAAAGTAGAGCTGACTGAAATAGAATGATTCCAAAGTGTGATTTAATCTTTTTTTCCCCCTTAACACAAAGAGAATATGGGCACTATGCAATTCCAGCAGTGATTTATTTTTCAATACTTTTTTTTTTCAGCTTAATTCTGTGAAGACATTAGAAAATAGATCAACAATTTAGTTGTGTAATTTTCCAAGGCTAATCGAAGCAGTTAACTGTGAAGTATTCAAGAGGTAAACCATCTCCAGTTCACCTTGTTAAGCACGGATAGCTGGGGGTATATTTTTGGCATGATATTAAGAGAAGCACTGTCCAATAGAAAAACAGGCATTTAGATTAGTTTTTTTCTTTAATCAAAGCAACTGATAAATATGCAATTTTGTGTATATATGTTCAATAACCAACAGTTATACTGCTGCCAACAAGCATGTTATTTTGGGGCACAGACTGTGTCTGAGAAATGAAACCTCTCTCTTTTTCAGCTAAATGAGACCTCCTCTACTTACTGAGCTCCAAAATGGAGTGCCTTCTTTATACTTCCTAAGTAATCTTTTCTTCCTACCCATCTTTGTATTCCCCATTCTACTTTGTTCAAGGCAAACCAGAGAACTGTAGACTCTATAGAGGCTTTGGAGATCTTTCAGGCTAGCATTTTCTATTCATTTTTTTACTTGGAAACCCTTTTTTCACTACAGTGTATAATCACTGGAAACCCCTAAGGAAATCTTTTAATCATTTCATCATTTTTGCATACTATATGATAAGGGATTTGAAGCAAAGCACTTCACTTGAGATCAATACATTATTAAAGATTTTATCATAAAGCTCATTTAATACAATTTTAATAATATTCATTATGTATGAAGACAAATTCAAACTTTCCCCTTTTAACAATATGTGCTGATAAATTTACTTTAAATTTATTATGCAAGAAAAATCATGATTTGTTGACAATTAAAATTTAATAAAACATTATATCATATGGTTTTATTTAGGATCGAGCATATACTAAAGTGTACATTGAGGTGTAACGACCTAATATTGTGTCAAAAATAAACAAAAAGTACCTCGGTGAACTGATATTTGAAATGTTTGCATTATATGCTTAAACAACTTAATTATTTTCTTGTAATTTTCATTGTTTCAGGCTTCAATTTGTAAACATCTCTTGACAAATAACCATAAAATGGGTATGAATAATTTTTAATCTCAGTAAATAAACAGTCAAATTGGATAGAGTTGGTGCTGTGTTTAAAAGTTTTAGCACCAGATGTGCTGTATAAGAACCCTCATCAACTCAGCTTGAAGATCTGCTCTAGACAATCTCATGGTTATTAGAAGGATTATTATTTGTATGTTCCTTATCAATTTACTGCATTTCAATATCAACGTTTCTTATGTTTCCTCGCTTCAACCAGAGATCCATAAAAGCTATAAATTAAACTGCATGTTTAAGAAAAAAGGAATTTAAGCGTGTATAATGAATGCTCAGGGCACAGTGGCAGTGATGCCCTCTAGCCAAGTGACTGAGTTCTAAGCACGGGCATCTGGCCTTCCCTAACTACCACAGATGTGCCCAGGAAACTTTCAAATGGTTCCACTTTAAAGGAAAATCGTTCTAGTGAAGGAGTGGGAGAAGAGCTCCATTTCACAGCTGGGACAAAAGACCTTGGAGATGGAGCCTAACACAACCAGAAGCCAGATGGTGCCTTAGGACAACTCAAGGGCCCCAAATACCACTCCAAGTTCAGCTCAGTTACATTCAATCCCCTGGAGAAATTCTGCAGAGTTCTGGAGGGCAAGTTGACTTGGTAGATAAATATGAACCCAGCAGCAAGTGGCAAGAGGATACCCAGAGCAGTATTAGGCTGTAACACCTTGTTGCCAAAAATCAGAACCCGGAGGAGCATTAGAAACAAAAATCCAAACCCCAATTCCCAGACCCACAGTATGCAGACATTAAAAACAAATGGACAAGTCCAGTGGTATATACTTATCTCTCCTACCACTTCCAAAGATTACAATCCCCTTTTCCTTCTACGAAAACAGATGAGCATTTTTCCTACAATGGAGAGCTTAGTGTTTTGGTAAATGTAAAAATGATCATCTTTATGGATCCTTTAAATCTGTCAAAAATTATATGACCCAATGACTTTAATTATTAATTAGCCAAACCACTAAACTCTTCTTATTCCTAGGATTGAACCAAATACTAAACCATCTTTCAGTAGTCTTCACTTTTGTTAATGTCATACAACTTTCCCTGAGGTTTGGAAATGACAAAAAAAAAAAAAAAATTATTCTGAGGCACTCCTGGAGAGCCGATGAGAAAACAAGCAAGATAGAGAAAAGCATTTTAACCTGCTTGACCACATTCACTGAAAACAATGTTAGGACATGCTAAATGTCCTCCACATCTAGCCTCTAAGGATTTTGTCATGCCCAAATCCATTAGTCTGCAATAACAAAACATACGTGTTCCTAAAAATCACCATGCTATGCAAAATCATGCAATAAAAACCACAGGACTTATGGGAAAAACAGAATTAGGAGCACAATACTCAAAAACTTTGTCAGTAACACATTAAAAGTAGGAGCCTAATAAAAACGGTAGCAGAGGTTTTACACATGTTAAATGGCTAAGAAATACATAAATACTACTATAAATATGGCACTTCACCTCATAAAAAGACCTGGAGTTTGCTGTGGAAGTGGATGTTGGAAGGGCTGCAGCTTGTAAATTCTGATGAACAGTGGAAGGAGGGTTTTCTGAAATTGGACAGAAAGTTGTAACATAACATAGGGCTGGGTAGGGCTCATAAAATACCAGTGAACTGAGGAGCTGGTAGATGTCTGAGATGTGTGCACGTGAGTTTTGGGTATTCCTACATGGCACAATTCATCTGGCTGCAGTTTTCTAGATTCACCTAATATTTCTTGTGGAGGAAATCACACATAAGCAAACACAACTTTTGCTTTATGCTGAACTTGCTCCCTAATCAATCGCTTTTGGAACAAACTCACGTTTTCAGAACTGACTTTATTGAGAACTGATAAAACGCAAAAGCAATCAAGACTAAAATTCAGAGATTAGAAAAGCTGGGAATGATCTTAAGGATCATCTATTTTAACTCAAGCCCTTACATTACAGAAAATATTAATTAAGTTATTAGCAGCTTGTTTGGGCTTTCACTTCAGGTTCTTCCCTTATAGCATTATAGACAGGAAGAAAAACAAGTGCTCAGGTGGCAGAGCAATTACAGGCCCATGGATATAGTGCCTCATCTGATATGAAATATGTATTTAAGTGCTTTAGGAAATGGCTTGGGAAGCACATAACTATTATCCCCCAGAAGCACACTCCTACTGGTTCAACTGGGGAGATAAATCTAATCCAAAATATAGTTATGAAAGGAAAGAATGTTCTCAGTGTTCTGGGTTCTCTTCATTGTATCATTTTGACATTCATGAGAGAGTCATGAAAACTGATCTTGTGTTACACTCAATGGGACTATGGTACACAGTAATTTCAAAGAGGGCTATTATTAGTTATCACTGCTACAAAAGTAACTATTTGTTTTGTGTCCTTGTGCAAGATGACTGTTGTTGTTGGTTGCCTTCAAGTCAATTATGACACACAGTGACCCTACAGGACAGAGCAGAACTGCCCCATAGGCCTTTCCTAGACTGTAATCTTTACATGGGGGAGCCCTGGTGGTGCAGTGCTTAAGAGCTCAGCTGCTAACCGAAAGTCAGCCGTTCGAATCCATCAGTCGCTCCCTGGAAACCTGTGGGGTAGTTCTTCTCCGTCCTATAGAGTTGCTGTGAGTCAGAATCAATTCAGTGGCAATGGAAGCAGATAGCCAGATCTTTTCTCCTGAGGAACAGTTGCTGGGTTCAAACCGCGGAACTTTTTGGTTAGTAGCCCAGTGCTTAATCACTGGGCCACCGGGGCTCCTTTGGAAGCTGATTAAGGGGCAGCCAGCCCTATTGGCCTTTTAAAGATGATTCCCCTACTTCTTTTAACCAGTTGCCATCAAGTCGGCTATGACTCATGGTGACTCCATGTGTGTTAGAGTAGAACTGTGCTCCACAGGGTTTTCAATGGCTGATTTTCTGGAAGTAAATTGCCAGGCCTTTTTCCAAGGTGTCCCTGGGTAGACTTGAACCTCCAACCTTTTGGTTAGCAACCAAGCACATTAACCATTTGCACCACCCAGGGATTTCTCAAAATGTAATCTCTAAGTAAACCCAGTTTGTTTTGCTAATATCACTGAATTCTTTGAGTAGATACATCAACATGTTCTTTTGGGGGAAACGTTTCCCACATACTCTTTGGAACAAATTCTGTAAAGTAATAAATAACATAAGTTGACTTAAATTGGATATCCAAACATACAACTTTCCTTCATTTATGGCTCATGGGGCACACTGATAAACAGAACTAGATTGCAACACACATACCATAGGCCCTGAGTATAAAAGAAAGTATCATTAAAGGGATTTGCATCTCCAATAAAAAATATCTTACACTACTACCAAAGGGTCCACGTAAATCATCAGTGCTTAAGAAAATAAGGCGTAATCATTTTGTTTTTCAGTAAAACCCAACTGATTTCCAACTGTATCATTTTCTTAGTGGTCTGTAATCTGTGTAATTGAAATTATGTATTTTAACCAAAGATAAGTTTTACCCAGAGATGGCAGGCTACTGATATTCCAGTTTCAATTTTTTTAGAGGTAAGTTTAAAAACTTAACCTTAAGGTCTGTGTACTTTTCTAATAGATCTTGTTACTCTCTAAGATTCTTCTGCCTGTATTTCAAATCATATCTGAATTCTTGACAAACGCTGAAAATTTTCCTCTAAACACACAGAAAGCAAGAGGACTAATTGGTGACTTCTATTTATTAACATGTATTTACCCATGCTAGACTAAGTGACCAATCCATGTCAATGTTACAATTCCCTTTAAATAGTCTGACTTTCCTCACTCTGATTACTAAAATGTACAGTGATTTTCTATGGGTATAAAATGCAATCTGCTGAATGAAAATATTCTTATCTTAGGATACGATCACAACCTCTATTCCCAAAGTTTGCAGAAATCATTGAAAATGTCGGTTATACATGCACACACATCTCTTACGGGCAAATGAGAAGTTTTAAATGAAAAGAAAGAAACATCATGGAATTAAGTGTTTTTCTTGAAAACAAGTAAACAGACCTTCCATCAAAAGCCATAAGATTGCCAGAATTATTTTCCCTTCAGATATCAAAGAGAAATCAGAAAGATCTAACAGAATAAGCTACAGAAGTCAAGCAACAACTCTCCTTCCAACCTTCCCTCAAGAGCCAATTAGTTGAACGCCTTAGAAATAGAACAATGCACCAATTCTTTGCAGCAACAAACTACAGAAGCCCTTACCTTTTAGTCAGAATAAGTGACAGATAACCAGCATAATAAACTCAGCAGGCATGCCTGCAATGCACATTTCTCAGTGGACTCCTCCCCCAGTCCCCAAAGAGCTGTGCATAAAAACTCCAGCCTGCCTGCTCCATCCTTCACTGTCTGAGATACCCGCTACCACGGTAACAAGAAAGGGCTGAACGAAGCAGCAATCTTAGTTTCTTAAAAACCTTTGTCCTGGAAAAAGAGGGGAAAAGAGCAAGGGCTGGGAAGAGGAAAAGGGGGGGGGGGGGAGAAATAGAATAATTACTTTCACGAAGGTGAAGTGGTCTTTGCCATAAACTAAATGCGCAGCAACCAGCTTTTTAAGTTTAAATGCCCTGCCTGCAAGCTCCTCAACCAATGTACCTCCGCTTGCTAAGAGGGGAAAAGTGCGTGTGTGTGTGAGAGATAGAGAGAGAATGAGCATGAGCGAGCCAATGCTTGGACAGGGAAGGGAAGGGAGGATGGCTGGAGGGACAAGAGGAGGGTGGAGGGGCTCGGGGGAACAGCGCTAGGATGTGACCCACATATGGAATGAGTATTAGAACAATGAGGACTGGACAGCCAAGCCGGTGCACTCTGGGGCAGCAGTTTTCAAAACAAGGCTTCACAGCTTTTCGGGAAAGGGGGGTGGGGGAAAACATAACACAAAACAAGCTAATTAAAATATGCAACTGGATACAAAATGAGCCAGCCACATCATCAGCATCTGGGATCTTGAGGGCTCCTGGATTTCATTTTTAAGCATCCTGTGGGGGGTTTCCCTCGTTCTAGAAAGCTTTCTGTCCCAGGGGTTTAGAATTCCAGAGGACCCAATTAACACCACACTTGGCTAGCTCTCTGGTATGATCAATATGAAATAAGTCGGTTTTTAGCATCTCCATAAAATAAAACAGCCCGGAAAAACTGAGTCTGCTGCTATTTTATTTCCTCTGTAGAGTGACAGCCAAATTGTGGGCGGGGGAGGAGCCACACAAGTATCAGACACTAGATAAGGATAGAAAGGGCATGTTTGTGTTGAACGTATTTAAGAATCTTAAGTCTAATGGAATTTGAAGCCAATGAAATCACCTCCCTTGTATCATCATTGTCATTCCTGGTCAGTAGGCTGTTTCACACGTGAGTTTATCTGGGTTTAACTCACATGGGGCTTTAACGACTATTGGGTTCTTGATAACATAATTCTGGTGTTCTGGCAAATGAGTCCACTCACACATATTTTACAGAAACTTCTCTGATGAGCATGATTCAGTTCCCACAACAACCTTCACAGCAAGTCTCTTTAAGAATGCTATTCTCTCTGGTTCTGATCTCATTTCGCTATCAAACAACTGAATTTTTCCTTAACCCAGATGAAAACAGCATCAAAAACAATACTGCTATATGTTAAGCATTTCATTAAGGAAAAAAAAAAAAAGGAACCATTCTCAAATGACGCTTCCATCTTGACAGCTCTTCACTTAACAATATTTTATTTCCTGTCTAATGCAATTTGTTTAAACTTACAACATCAAACTGTTTCTCTGGAAACACAGATATTCAACCAATTTGTAAAAGAAAGAGATGGAAGTTAAACTTTGCCCCCCCCAAAAAAAATGCTGTAAAAATCAGAAAACCAAAGGGCAACTTCAAAAGGAGGGCTATGTTTCTTGTGTTGTAGTTCGAATCTTCTGATTTCAGAAGTGTGTGACCAGAAAAGAAAAAAAAAAATACATCTCTCAGGTTCAGCACTAGAATATTGAGGTTTACAGCTAGCTAAAACTCCCTCCGATAAAATTACTGAAGATCAAATTTCCATAAGAATAAGCTCAACTTAAACCATTCATAAAGAAGGAGATCATTAACTCCCTTGTGTTACTGAAGGTCTTAAAGAGTTAAATCACAGACTATGAAAACCTGTGTTTAAATAATTTTTAGGCTATGACACAAGCTGAGGGGGGAAATAAAATTAATAAGTGACCGGAATGAGGGGCTGTCAACACCAACTCCTAATTTCATGCTCCTTGGCTTGGTCCGGTACTTTATTTAACGCAGATTTCTACATATGAATAGTATGCCTCTTCTTGTGAGGTCTGGTTCTCTAAAATCTAAGGCTGAAGAATCTTGAGCTAGGAGCTTATCTGAGAGATATAATGAAGTGGGATGAATGGGTGGCCAGGGTGGGGGTGGAAGTTGCAAATATTAGCTGGTGTTTACAGCTGCAATTTCCAGTCAATTTCTAAGCAATGATGCTTTCAAGTATCAAAAGTGTGCTCTTGTGGATACTGATTTTGGGATGAGGTAAAACACAGCTTCTAACCAAATGTCCTCAATTTCAGACTGCTTGCAAAGATGCTTCCATTTGCATTGACTGGTGTTTTATTTGACTGATGACTGATTGACTTTATTTTTGCCTTACCAGGTATGCAGCCAATTAAATTACGGAAAACTTTTGAAATATTCTATTCTGGCTTCAAGTAGATGTTGGTTTCTTCTCTGCTGTTTGGAATACGAGTCAGTATATGCACTGTGTCATCTTGCATGAGGCTGTCTCAGGCAAAGCATTCCCATTCCCATTCAAGTATTGTGGGGCCTGAAGCTTATACCATTTTGGCGACCCTCTTTAAGAAAAAAAATACAAAATTATGAATTCAAAATTAAGTAGATGGAAGGGTTCTGAAGCTTAAATTTAAGTAACTTCACAGTAAACACTCTTCTACTTAAATCAGCAGGACTCTCTCTAAGAGGATCACCACGGCAAGACCCAGGTATTGGGGAAAGCTTGAGCCGCGGTCTCCCTCCTCTCACACACACACTTAACAGAATTATGAATATGTTTTCTTATCAGTGGTGACAAAATCATTTTGATTCTTCTGGAATCTAGATTTCTGGATTCATGGGATTGGGGTGACCCATCCAGGCCATCTGTCCTTAGGTGTCCTTTTGAATCTTGAGCTTTTAAGGAACTGTTTTCCTAAAGGCACCTTCAAGTCAAACAATATAAGCAGCTTATTATTTTGCCTTAGGCATTGGGCTCTTTTAGAGAATTATCTGCGTGCAGCCAGTTTCGAGGAGCAGGAACCCCAGAGTCTGACTGGAAATGTATGGCATGTCCTTAGTGACTCTGTTTCTCCAACTGTCTAGAACCCTGCATGTGTTCTGATGCCAGCTCAGGTGAAATTAACATGATAATGACCCATATAAGCTGCTTTCACTGTTCCCCCTTTAGGGCGCCTTCCTGATATGTTTGGGTTGACACTGCCCAATTCGAATTTTATCTACTCACAATAAATATATTCTGCTACACTAATTTTTGTGTTTCTCTAAGCATATAGGCTTTTGACAGTGGCGATGGGGTGAAAGGGTAGTAGTTGTCTTGAGAAGCTAAAAAATTTAGTCTGAATATTCAAGTAAAATGATGACTTCAAAGGGAAGCTTATCATATGCTTGTTTCCTTAGAAAGGTAACTCGGGGTGTGTGTTAGAGGGAGAAGAGGGATAGAGACAGAGTATGAGGGACTTAGTGAATCCATTAGTTCAATAAAGCTTTATGTCTCCTAAAAAAGTTGTTTTTTTCTTTTGATAATTTCAAATTTACAAAAAAAGTTGAAAAACTAGTACAAAGAGTTCCCATACCCCCTTCACTCAACTTTCCCAGATGTTAATATCTTTCATAGCCATATAACTATAGAAAATTAACACTGATACTATTAACTAATCCTCAAACTATTCAGTTTTTGCCAACTGTCCCACTTATGGAGCCCTGGTTGCACAATGGTTAAAGTGATTGACCGCTAACCGAAAGGTCGGCAGTTCAAAACCACCAGCAGCTCTGCGAGAGAAAGATCTGGCAGTCTGCTTCCGTGGAGATTTTCAGCCTTGGAAACCCTACAGGGTCACTATGAGCAGGAATCAACTCAACGGCAGTGGGTAGGCTGGTCCCACTTGAGTCCTTTTTCTGGTCCAGAATCCGATTTGGGAACCCACGCTGCATTTATCTGTCATGTCTCCTTAGTCTCCTCTAACCTGTGATAGTTCCTCAACCTTTCTTTGTCTTATATGACCTTGACATTTGAAGCTATTTTTGCAGAGTTTCTCAAATTTAGGGCTTCTCTGATGTCACTTCATCATTAATTTAGTCATGCATTTGCATAAAGAATATAGAAGTGATATTCTAACCTTCTGCATCACATCAAGAGGTATATGATACTGGTATGTTTGATCACTGGTGATATTAACTTTGGTCATTTGGTTAGGGTGGTATCTGCCAGGTTTCTCCACTACAAAAGTACTATTTTCCCTTTTTAACTTATAAATATCTTGTGGGGAGATACTTTGGGACTATGCAAATACCTGTTTCTCTTCCTGATTTTGCCTACTAATCGCAGCATCCATTGATGATTCCTGCCTACAACAAGTATTGCTGTGGTGTTTGCCAAATGGTGATTTTCTATTTCCATAATTCCTTCTACATTTATTAATTGGGACTGTACTGCAAGGAAGAGTTAAGCCTTCTAGAAAAGGAACTTTCAAAGAGAAAATTAGAGAAACAGAATTATCCCCATAACCAACATTGCTGGCTCATCAATAAAACAGCATCTCTTTGACCATCCAGAGTTCTGATGATTATAAAACTCTGAAGCCTTCCCTTTCAGCCTTCTGCTGGCATTTCAAGATTCGTCAGCAGCTCCACTGCAGTGAAGGAGACGGCAGAAGGAAAGAGAGGAGAGAGAAATGCCATCAGCTTCCCACTAGCAACCAAAGCCTGTAACGAGAAATTTGAAAGAAATGGATGACTTTTCTTACAAATGTCTATTAAGCAAACTTATCCAATATGTCCCACTTATGTCCTATGTCTGGCCAAGATTCCAATTCAGGAACTCACTTTTCATATCTGGGTTGATATGATCTTTTTAAAGAATCACCCCTGCCCACCAAGATGCACCTGCCCCTGCCAAAAGAGCCTAATAGGAGAGCCCCATCACTCCAGAACCCACATCTACCTGCTCTCAATCACTTTTCCTGATCTCAATGTCTATTCTTCATTTGTGCCACGACCTCACCTCACCTCCTCCAGGTCAACGCAAGATCTAGTTTCTCTCTGTCCCATATTTCAGCTCTCTTCTTAACCTTCTTTCAGTTCTCAAAATTTGGCATTTCCACCAAAGACCATCCAAATAATTCCCTCTAGGTTAAAACAGGATGGACTGCATCTCTCCCACCCTGCTATATCCTGACCCCAAAGACAGGGCTCACCTTTGTCCCATCTTTGTCCCTTCATTTCTACAAACAAGTGCAGGACAACTGTAAAACTGATTCTACATATTAGCTACTAGACTGAAATTTCAGTCATGTAAAACACATGAATAAAAACAAACTTAGAAGAGAGAAAATTCTGTGAGAGCAAGTGCAGCAAGTCACGCTAGAAAGAGATAACCACACTGTTATCAAGAATGAGGCACCTCCCAACCAATGGATAAATCCTCACCAATTCCTTTTCTCCGCATCTGTAAAGCAGAGATACAAGCCCTGAAGTTTAAGCCTATCTTAGAACCTGACAGAAAGAGCAAAGAGAGGATTGAGAAGCAAGCCACTGGGTCAGTCACTTCCCAGAAAAACCACCCCAATAATTTACATACAACAACAGTGGTAGCTGAGGGACAGAATTCTCACCTTTCATGCAGGAGACTGGGGTTCTATTCCCAGCCATTGCACCTCAAGCACAGCCACCACCCATCTTTCAGTGGAGGTTTGCAAGCTGCTATGATGTTGAACGCATTTCAGCGGAGCTTCCAGACTAAGACAGAATAGGAAGAAAGACCTGATGACCTACTTCTGGAAATCAGGCAATGAAAACCCTATGGATCACAATGGTCTGATCCCATTGTGTATGGGGTTGCCATGAGTCAAGGGCCAGCTCGATGACAGCTAACAACAATAATTTATATACAAATCTAGGAGGAACCCTGATTGTTTTATGCATGAAGAAAGCTGGAGGCCAGCAAGAGATCCCCTTCTGAGCACCCACGGAGAGGTGTAGTCAGAGACATATTCCTCAAGCCAAGTTGGCTCAGAGGCCCAGAAAACCACCTGTAGAGGATTAGGGAGGGAAAAGTCTTACGAGCAAAAGTGTAGGGTAGGTTGAAAACCACATTGCATAGCTCACATACATTCCAGGTAAACCCACTGCCATCCAGTTGATTTCAACTCATAGCGATCCTTACTTTCCAGGTACATACTCTAAAAACATCTTTAAAAAAAATGCCATGCTGATGAGAAAGAACACCAACGAATCTGTGAACCATCTCATAACGTGAATGAAACTGGAGGACATTATGCTGAGTGAAATAAGTCAATCACAAAAGGGCAAATATTGCATGAGACCTCTATTGTAAAAACCCATGAAAAAGTTCACACACAAATGTAACAATCTTTGTTGGTTACCAGGGATGGGAGGGGTGGGGGGGAAA
>NW_004444077.1:5503384-5555659 GCF_000243295.1 Trichechus manatus latirostris
AAAAAAAAAAAAAAAAACCGCCATGCTGTCAAATCTCATGGGCTTTTAATTGAAATCTTTACATAATCATACAATTTCTAAAACAGGGCATTATATTTATTATTTATTATTGGAATCTAAAACCCTCAAAATTACATTTTCAGTAAGTTGTCAAGACTCTCAAGGCTTGCAACACCAGGTGCTAAATTTTAATCCAAAAGTAAATGATTAGGTTATGAGGTGAATCCAATCCACCTATTATGATACCACTGCTTCTCTGACTATCCATCCCAAGCTACAAATGTTTCACAAAAGAAAAATATTTAAAAACTAAGCTGGATTACTAGAATTCTGAGTTATATACTTTAAATTTATTGTTCTTAAGTTAAATTTTATGTCCAGTATTTCGAAGACCTTTTAGACTCCAGAAGAGCAAAACACTAAAGCAATGTCTGCCACTTGACTGAAAGGTAGGACTCAAGTCTTCAAATTCTATCTAATCAAGATTAACTACCACCACCACCCTACAAGCTATTAAATATCCAGATGATACCTGTAAGAGTTAGAAAACTGGATGCTCTCTGATGTGAACTTCCCAAAGACACTCACAACCCCAACAGCTGGTATAGAGTGATGGGGATCTCCATTCTGACAAACTAGGAAATGCCCCCACCCCATCACCTTGCACTAAACAGAGGGGAAATGAAAGAGAGCATAATGCAACAGACTCTAAAGACTACTGCCAATGAATCAATTCTAAACAGTATCTCTGAAATTAAAAATAAATTCCCTGGAAAACTGGCTTCCACTTAAAGGAGTGTCCTTATTCATACATTAGAAATCAGCACAAATTTAAAACTGTACAGAGGCTCTTAATCCTCCTCATTAATTTGCATTGACCAAGCATCCATGGATACATCACACGGTGGTAGACACTAAACATCTTTGATCCAAACTGCAAACACTCTAATGAGGTCAGAGCGCGCCCCCATGACTCACACCCCTGAATAGCTCTACCAACCTATTTTTCCACAAGAGCTCCCTCTATTCATTAGCTATGCACTAAACAGGAAGATGACAAAGCCTGAATTGTGCTTATTTCCACAGTTGTTATTAAGTAAATACCGTTTTGGTGAATAAAATTAAACTAAACCCACATACATGAAATGACTTCCTTCCCTTCCTTGAAATCTTATTAACATAACACTGCCAGAAAATTAATCAACACCATACAATTGTTAAATGATTAATAAAAACAGTGATTATAGTAACAAAATTCTAACTCGAGAGTATTTCTAATTCAAAATAGGACCATGAATTCTGTTTGGATTTTGCTGCCAGTATGAAAAAAAAAACTGTTTATAAATGTAGAGACTGTTTGTAAATGCAGTGCCTTGTACAACACTATGAAGGTTTGATAACATTCCCTAATGGGGAGATTTTTGTCAATTGGTTTTCACATTTTTTTCTTCTTTTCCCTATTTTAAACTTTAACATACAAATAAATAGTGCCAAGGCTGAAAGACAAAAACAAAAAAACTTAGGAAATGAAACAATCTTTTCAATAAAAAGCTTAACATGAGAAAAGGTGAGGTAGATAATTACAATTTACACCTACACAATAAACTGCCAGAGTTTTTCAGGTGACTAAATGCTAGTCTAGTTCGTTATGGAGCCATGCTCCACAAAGGCCATTTTTTTTTCCTTAGAAATTCAGTTTTTGTGACATAAAATCACCAGGAGGTTTGAATACTATTATCCAATATTATTCAAAAAGCTTCACAGAAAAATACTTTGCATCTTTTGTTGGGCAGTTGCTACCACTTACGCTAATCAATGATCACCGGAAAATCAAGGCAACCATGTTCTTCTTATGCTGGGGAAGGTTATGGTATAAATGTGTTTGTGTATGTGTAGCACACATATTTCCACGCCCAAAGCAGAGACTGAAGGTGTAACCTTCAGCCATTTCATTTGATTGTGTCAGTGGAATTCCAGGAGGTTCTGCAGATTTAGGTGGTACATAGAGTGATTCACAGCTTCTTTGTACCCTTTGAGAAACGTGGAGTATTTTGTGGATTCTTGTGCTTACAGCTTAACCTAAAACAAAACAAAACAAAACAAACAAAAACCAGATCCAATTATGAAGCATGCAAATGATGATCCAGTTATGGCATCTGACACTTCAATAATTGTGACCCCCACCCCCCACCCCTGGAATAACTGAAATAAATCAAAAGCTCACTCACAGTAAAGAATGAATAATAGTAACCTATGATAGGTTATTCTAATTCCCAAAGCACACAATAATAGGTCTAACTGTCCTCCCTGAAGTGTGGTGCTGGACTTGCCATCTAGCTAAGCTGGCTCTGTGCCCCTCAACCATCACCCACCTCTAGCCTACTTGTAAGAGAATGGGGGAACGGGAAGGATGACTGGTTAGCAGAGAGTATGGGACTAGAATCAGGTCATGCTGTGCCTATTCCCAAACCTTCTTATGGGTCAGGGAGCAGATTTTACAGAGGAAGAGAGAGAGAGGTTCTCCCCCTGCCACCTCCAGCCCAGTGAGCTGGGCCGTCTGCACTCTGAACACTCAAGTGGTCGGCGCTTCTGGAATTTCCCAGTCACACTCAGGTACCCACCCTCCTTTGTCATCTGCGTATCCTCTTCATTTAACTCCACGTCCTTACTCCCTTATGGAACTGTCAGCAATCACTAAGGAATAAAGAAGAAATGAGGCTCTCTTCCCTCTCAAATATAACCAATATATCAAACTGGGCCAGTCGACTTGATAGAGACAAACAGCTGAGAAAGACTAAGGAGACGGGAAGCCAGTCAAGACACTAGATTGTCAGTCAACAAAAAACCAGAGAATAAAGGTTTGGGCCTCCATGATTCAGAAAGGATTTATTTTCTGTGCAGCATTTGCTGAGGAAAACCCCACGAAAAGACAGAGGCACAGAGCAAAATGTGGCAAAAGCAAAATGCCATCCTCCTGCCATTACCTTCAAGGTGACCTTCGAGCATGAGTGTGACTGAAGAACTGGACTTTGCTGCAAGACTTGTTAAAAACAACATTCTGGGCATAGGAAATATACTGTGCAAAGAAACAGTGGCATGAACGTATACAACATTTTTATAGTCTACATTTGTAACCAACCAGTTGCCAGCAAGTCAACTTCAACTCATGGCAACCCTATGTGTGTTAGAGGAGAACTGTGCTCCAGGGGGTTTTCAGTGTCTGGTTTTTCAGAAGTCGATCGCCAGACCTTTCTTCCAAGGTGCCTCTGGATGGACTCCAACCTCCAACTTTTTAGTTAGCAGCCAAGTGCGTTAACCATTTGCATTACCCAGGGACTCCTCTACATTTGTACCTTGCAGAAATTACTTTTAGAACATTTAAACAGTTGTATGCATCTATTTCACGTGTTTCCACCATTGTTGGAATGTACCTTCTTTGACAATAGAAAACTCACTCATTTTGAATCCTGAGCATCTAGCACAATGCCTAGCCCATGGATTCAGCTAATGTCTGTTGAATATATGAGATGAGGAGTAAAAAGACAAGTTAATGGCACTCTGGAAAGGTTGAGATGTGCCAGGCTGGGGAGCCGGACTTCCTTCAGTAGATATGGGGCTATGAAAGGTTTTACAATTCACAACAATCCTTAAGGGTGACAAAAGAGAGCTTAACCTACCCGTGAACCCGGAAGCCTTCCCTTGTAAAGCTTATATTAGAAGTGCTGACAGCTGCTGCTGATGTTGTTTAAATGAAGAGGTGGCTTTTTGTTTCCTGTACTGAAGAGACATATATTAATTGCAGTTCTTTTTAAGACATGAAACATGGTTTTAAAAGCTTAATAATCACTTCTACTAAAGGTTTCCTGCGGTGATTGTCAAATTTAAGTCTTCACCCCATTCCCTGTGACCCATCCTCCTGCTATTACCTTGCTCCCTATTGAATCAGTCAATCCATATTGACAATGTATTTATTGTCTTCCCACTCTGGGCACAGCAAGCAGCAGGGTATGAGATAAGGCACACTTCACACATTAATCATAAAGGAGCTTTAATGGCTTTTGGAAAAGGTAAGAACATGTATGACACCCTTGTCTCCTACTGTACCCTATTATCTAGTCCAGCCTTCCATCTCATTTTAATGACCTAGTTCAGCCCAGGTAAGTGGGTTGGCTTCTAGAAAGAGTTCAGATGATAACCTGGGTATCCTGGCTCCAAGTCCTCAGAGACCATGTCTTATCCTTCTTGAGTACTTCCAGAATGCCTCACATGAGTGCTCGGTACTTCCAAGGCTCAGTGTATTCTCTTGGATTGATTAATCTATCTTGCACCCCACTTCTATGACTTCTCTCATGTCTGTCTCTGTACCCCCAGTGTACTCCTCCAACCCCCAATTTCTACTTCCTTCTCAGCCTTCAGCCAGATGAAGGGACGTCATACTCACGGAAGCTCACAAATCATAGAGAGTTGCCCCCTACAGTGTAGCTCTGCTCACTAGCAGGAACTCTGGCATTATAACAGATGCAACAATTTGCCAGCAAGAAATAACTCAGATGTGGCCACAAATCTTTGAGCATACAAGGCACTAAGATTAGATAAGTGTTCTAAACTTCAACAAAAATGAGGCAGAGACCATGGAAGCCCAGCTGATAAAATATATCAATTCCTCCAAGAGATCCCACTTATAGAAGGATTCAGGGAGATCCATCAGTTAAGTTTAGATGTAAACTGGACATTCTGTAGTCCCCAGGCTCACTTATGCTCTGACAAATTCAAAACATTCACTGAGATTGAAAATTTTTAGTTTTTTAGGCCGTATAGGGATGTTGGCTAGGGGAAAAAATTAAATGTGGCTTAATAACCATTTTTTATAACACAATGGATTATCATGAGAAAGATAATGAAAAGGTGGTTGTCCAGCTCAAAGATGTTGAATCAAAGATCCAAATCAGCAGAGAAAGCACGAGACTTCAACAAGAATGATTACTGTTCCTTCTACTGTGCTACAATTATTCATTCAACTTACTAATTACCTGATGTTGTTGTTGTGTGCCATTGAGTCGATTCCAACTCATAGCGAGCCTTTATGACAGAGCAGAACTGCCTCATAGGGTTTCCTAGGCTGTAATCTTTACAGAAACAGACCGCCACATCTTTCTCCCGGAGAGCCGCTAGTAAGTTCAAACCACTGACCCTTCTGGTTAGCAGCTGAATGCTTAACTGCTGCACCACCAGGGCTCCTAAATTTTCTAATATTGCCTCATTTTTTAAACCACTATTTTGTAAATAAGAAATCTAAGACACATAAGGAACATATTATTGTACACAGAGAAACCAGAAACCCACCAAGTTAGAGGGAAATAATCTTCTCTCTCAAGGAATGGGACCCATGGGAAAGGATTCCAACATTCTAAGTAAACGAGAAAACGAAGAACTTCTCAAACAGTTCTAAGCATTTCTATTTACTAGACACAGAGTCATTTCCTTAGGCAGAATGCATTTATCTCTCCAGGACAGAAAACCATAATTTAATTAAAGTTAAAATGAAGAACTTAAAGATTAGCTACAAAGGGGAAAGAGTTAAATGTTCCCCTGCTCAGATCTTCTCTCTTCCTGTGCTTCAAGATAAGTATTGGGAGATTTATGTGCCATGAATTTCCAATTACCCATCTCCACCAGCTGGGCTGTCAATCACCACTTGTCTTATCCGGGATGTCTTCACCACCCCCATTTCCTTGTTGTGCACACAGAAACAAGCTTATTCTTCCAAAAAGAGCTTACCACCAGGCAGGCGAATGCTGGTTTATTATGTCCAGCTTCTGCTGGACAGAATTTCTGACTCAGCTTACTACCATCCTCCCTTCCCAACATATTCAGATAAAGCAAGAGACGCCACAGATTATGAACAATTTCAGATTTCAAAAGAGAATTTACAGGAAAAATTATCCATCATGCATCCTCCCAGTGTCCACTGAAGCAGAATTGATGAGCTCTCAAGAGCAATCCCTCCTCCCTTTGACATCTGGAAGCAGGTGGGAGAATTCTAAATCATAACTACACTCACTTAGAAACCAGCAGAACACAGAAAACAGTATGTCTGCAAATGCACGCTTGCATAAGGTTTGTGAATTTGGAGGGAAAAATTAATAGTGGAAGCTTTCCACTGCTCTTGGTCTTGGGTTTTGTCTACAGAATAGATTAAGGTATCATAAGGAGTATAAATGGTCTAAATATCAGTGCTACAGTTAAATACCTGAAGAACAATAGCTGTCATTAGGTGATCAGTATTATCGTCTTGATGGTACAGATTCATTATGATTGCCCCCAAAGATTGTTTCTAGTCAGCTGACAAACACTGAGTACTTACTATGTAAAAGGCTCTGTATTAGATGTTGGGGGGAATATAAAAATAACTAATATAAGGCCTTCCCCTTAAGAAGTTTGTAGAAATATGTACACAAGTGATTTTAATAAGAGAAAAAGTGGCATCAAAAAAGTCAGTGAACAGGGGCTCAAGGAGAGAGGAGGGATGAATAGGTAGAGCCCTGGTAATTTTAAGGCAGTGAAACTACTCTGTCTGACAGTGTAATGGTGGATAAAGACTATTTTGCACCTGTTAAAACCCACAGAAATATACAACACAAAGAATGAACCTTAATGTAAATTATGCACTTTAGTAAATAACGTATCAACACTGTTTCATCAACTGTAAAAATGTGCCACAGCAATGCAACATGTTAACAATAGTGTTAATAAAAATGTGTGCCGAGGGAAAAAGGGGTAGAAGGGAAATCTGCACTTTCTGCACAATGTTTCTGTAAACCTAAAACTGCTCTAAAAAACAGTCTAAAGTCAGTGAAACACTATGAGAATTCAGAAGAGACAAGAGATTGCTTTTAGCTGGCAGAGGACAGGAATTGAAGGAGAACTTCGTGGCAGAGAAGGATTCTACCAGTGATGAAATAAGTCCTGTCAGCTACAATGCTCAAGTGCTACAGACCATCTAATTCTTTGGCTGCTCCTGTTCCTCCTTTCACGTGTTGCTTTGCTTGTTACTAGAGCACAAGGTAGAAGCATGACAACTAAAATTCAAGCTACAGTGTCGTTACTTATTTGAATTTGAAATTTGGGTAATTTTGATGCATACAGAGTCTTTAATTCTTAAAATGGAATCTGGGGATTATTTAACACTCACTGCCCTGGGTCTCACTGAATTGTCTAAATGGCACAGGAAGCACATTCAGATCCAGGGAAGAAGTCAGTCCTTCTTTCCGGGTTCTGATCCTGGAGGGTACTAAGAAGTCGAGACTGCTGAAATTCAGGGCAGCATGTCCAATGGAGCCCTCCCCTCATGCACGGTCCTGGCAAACAGGGAGGTCAGGGATGAGACAGAAAAGGCAGGCTAAGCACTGAGATCAGCTCTATTTCATTCTGGCCTTTTCACAATCCTTCCCAACGCCTATCAAATATTTCACTGGCTTACTCCACCAACTCTCAAAAACCAGTGCAATAGGTAGGCTTGGACAAATTGGACCTGGCATGCACTTGGCCACTAGCAGCTTCCCGAACTTGTCTCCCATCCCTCCATCGTCGGACTGGCAGTGGTGCCCAGCATTGCACTGTATGGTGGCATTCATGGCCCAAGATTCATGGTTGATCTTTACACTAGATACACAGCTGCCATAATAGTCAATGTTCACTGAGCCCTCCCTCTGTACCTGGTGCAATGAAAGGCTTACTCTTTGTGCATACTGTCTAATTTAACATTTCTAAATAAACACACCTCATTAAACAATCCTGAAATGCATGTACTATCTCACCAGATGTAGAAACTGCATCATGATGTTGTTAAATAACTTACTGAAGGTCACATACCTGGCAAGTGTAGAGGCCAGGATTTGAATTCAGCTCTTTCCAACTTGACAGCCAGTGGTCTTAACCATGACCTCTTAGCCACAACTCTGTACTGCTTTCCAAAGACGTTGTGGGAATTAGAGGTGGAATTACTGAGCTTTTAACCCAGAGGGAGCTGTAAAGATGGTGGGCCAAGAGCTAGACATAAATATCTCCTCTGTATCTGAGTTTGGTCAGTGACCACTGAACAGGGAGAAACTTCTAACTCTTCACTCCACTCCCATGTACTATCCACCCTATTTACCAGAAGTAGCTCCACCAAGCTACTGTTCAACAGACCACAACCTGATAGGCTGCACTTGACCTGGTAAAGCAGTGGTTCTCAACCTTGGCTGCACATTAGAATCTGATGTTTGGCCCCACCTCAGAGATTCTGATGTAATTGGTCTGGAGTGGAGCTTGGGCTGAGGGTTTTTAAAAGCTTTCAAGGTGATTCTATTGTGTAGCCAAGGATAAGAACCACTGTTATTAAAGGAAGAAGTCAAGGATTTGAGACCCGTTCTTTCCACAGTGAGCAGAGCAGCTGGCTTAACCTCAGGCTTTGGATGAAGCCCGTTAATATAGCCTCACTGATGAAAGATCACTCCCCCAAAAAGAGAACACTTTGTAGACTATAACCTAAAATGTAAGAAGGAAGGGGAAGAAAAACTTTCCAGAAGACTAAAATGTATTTCTAACGAAATTTAAACATAAAATAACTGATCACCATGGGAGACTCATATTTCTTTCTCACTGAAGATGATGCCTATTGAACGACGCAGGAAGCATCAAAATAAGATGAAAGGAATACACGGAGTCACTGTAACAAAAAGAATTGGTGGACATTCAACCATTTCAGGAGGCAGCATGTGATCAAGAGCCGATGATACTGAAGAAAGAAGTCCAAGCTGCACTGAAGGCATTGGCAAAAAACAAGGCTCCAGGAATTGGTGGAATACCAATTGAGATGTTTCAACAGATGCAGCACTGGAGGTATTCACTCATCCATGCCAAGAAATTTGGAAGACAGCTACCTGGCCAATCAACTGGAAGAGATCCATATTTGAGCCCATTCCAAAGAAAGGTGATCCAACAAAATTTGGAAATAATGGAACAATATCATTAATATCACATGCAAGGAAAATTTTGCTGAAGATAATTCAAAAACAATTGCAGCAGTACAACGACAAGGAAATTCCAGAAATTCAAGGCAGATTTAGAAGAGGATGTGGAAAGAAGGATATCATTGTTGATGTAAGATGGATCTTAGCTGAAAGCAAAGAATATCAGAAAGATGTTTACCTGTGTTTTGTTGACTATGAAAAGGCATTTGATTGTGTGGATCATAACAAGTTATAGATAACACTGCAAAGAATGGGAATTTCAAAACAATTGTGCTCTTGCAGAACCTGTACATAGACCAAGAGGCAGTCATTTGAACAGAACAAGGAAATACTGCATGGTTGAAAATCAGGAAACGTGTGTGTCAGGGTTGTATCCTTTCACCATACTTATTCAATCTGTATGCTGAGCAAAATTATCCAAGAATCTGGACTATATGAAGAAGCTGAACCATTTATCAGGATTGGTGAAAGATTCATTAACAACCTGTCATATGCAGATGATACAACCTTGCTTGCTGAAATCTAAGAGGACCTGAAGCACTTACTGATGAAGATCAAAGACTACAGCCTTCAGTATGGTTTACACTTCAACATAAAGAAAACAAAAATCCTCACAACTGGACCAATAAGCAACATCATGATAAATGGGGAAAAGATGGAAGTTGTCAAGGATTTCATTTCTCTTGGATCCACAATCAACACCCATGGAAGCAGCAGTCAAGAAATCAAAAGACGTATTGCATTGGGCAAACTTGCTGCAAAGGCTTCTTTAAAGTGCTGAAAAGCAAAGCTGTCACTTTGAGGACTAAGGTGCACCCCACTCAAGCCATGGTATTTTCAATCATCTCATATGCATGCCAAAGCTGGACAATGAATAAGGCAGGCTGAAGAAGAAATGACCCATTTGAATTATGGTGCTGGTGAAGAACCAACAAGCCTGTCTTGGAAGAAGTACAGCCAGAGTGCTCCTTGGAAGCAAGGATGACGAGACTTCATCTCATGTACTTTGGACATGTTATCAGGAGGCACTAGTCCCTGGAGAAGGAGATCATGCTTAGTGAAGTACAGAGTCAGTGAAAAAGAGGAAGACCCTCAACGAGATGGATTGACACAGTGGCTGCAACAACAGGCTCAAACATAGCAATGATTGTGAGGATGGCAAAAGGCCAGGTAGCATTTCGTTCTGTTGTACATAAGGGTTGCTAGGAGTCAGAACCAACTGAAGGGCACCTAAAAACAATAACAACGAAGACGATACAGTCTTTTGAACTTCCATCCATAATTCAGTGAAAGAACTGTATTCAAGCATCTCCTAGCCCAGGATGGCAAATATACAATTTATAAGTCACTACTTCTCTGTCCCTCAACTCCCTGCTCAAGACCCACAGCAGCCCCCATTAATCCAACACAGTCTTCTGGCTGAGTCTGAATTCAGCCCCAGAAACCTCTTTCGCAGGCGCTCCCAGCAGCCTCTCTCAGCCAAGGTGATGTAGGAGCTGAACAATATTTAACATCCCTGCACTAGTCTGCACGTTCTCAGGACGAAGAATTATCTTCTTTTGCTTTGCACCCACTAGTTCCACCTAGGAGAATTTATAGCAAGTAGTAAATGTTCAGTCAATGTGAGTTGAATGAGCAAATGAGACAGCAACATGGGAAATGTGTTTTACAGAAAACGTGTAGCTCTTTGATGTCCTTTTCTTAGCAGTCAAACAGATTTCAGATTTGCTCCCGATGAGGTGATCAGAAAGACCTTGAGAGAAGAAACCATGCCTATGGCCACTGAATAAAGCAGGCAAAGTACACTAGGAGAGATCAATAGGGATTGATAGAGATTATGCAAGCTCTACTAAATCTTTCAACTATCTCTTTAAAAAGACGAGACTTGGAAAAAAGAAACAGAGAGGAGTACATGCTTGGAATTAACATCTAACAACTGCCTGACTCCAGGCTCACATTTTATTTCATTTATTCATAGTCAACCTTTCCATAAAAAAGATGGGAGAAGGGAGGAGGATGTAGCATGGCATACAAAGTTTCATTTAATCCTGCAAGATAATGCAAAATAGAACAAGATAAGAAAGAAAAGGCAAAAACAAGTTCTAGTTCCCTGTGCTAGACGTAGAAAGCAACATAGAGACAACCCTCAATTGCTGTTCCCTCTTCTACATGACACCTACTGGTCTCTCCAGTTGTCACTCACACATCACTTCCCAATGGATGCCCTCTCTAACTTATGGAGGTTCATGCTTATCTCCACTGTAGCATATGGTAGGTAACTGCTTATGGATATGTCCCTCTCCCTTAGAGTTCGTAGCAGTACAACAGCATTACCCCGCTGCCATCGAATAGATTCCGACTCATAGCGACCTTATAGGACAGAGTAGCATTGCCCTATAGGGTTTCCAAGAAGCAGCTGGTAGATTCAAACTGCTGACCTTTTGGTTAGCAGCCGAGCTCTTAACCACTGCGCCATCTGGGCTCCACAACAGCATTAGGCACCTAATAATGTTTGTTGGACAAGAAATTGATGAATTTTATAATGTGATAAAAAAGTGACTTCAGTAAAAATCTGGAACTCAATCCAACTATGTGAGACCTGGTGGTGCAGTGGTTAAAAGTGCTCAGCTGCTAACCAAAAGGTTGGGGGTTGAACCCACCAGCTGCTCCGCTGGAGAAAGATACGGCAGTCTGCTTCCGTAAAGATTTACAGCCTTGGAAGCCCTATGGCAGTTCTACTCTGTCCTATAGGGTTGTTATGAGTCGAATTGACTTGATGGCAATAGGTTTTTTTGATCCAGCTATGTACTCATAGGCAAGCTACTTTAGCCCCGATACCTGATTTTCTTCATCTCTAATATGGACAAGATAAAACCTCCCTTATCTACTCTTAGTGACACTGTAAGGATCAGAGCACATCTGAATAATTAAAGAGCTTTATGAACACAAGGTTGTGCTGCATTAGTGTTATAAATAGAGCTGGAGTCCTTTCCTACCTGCTCTGACAGTCAGTCTCCAGTCACCAAAATGGCTAAAAGCTCCCCCACCCATTGTTTCCTTGAGGTCTCTCTCAACCCACATGACCACTATCTTTAAATTGTTCACTTAAGAAAACTGATCACTAATATATTAAGTAAAAGAGTATGTACTGTATATTCAAACTGGAGAAGAAAAAAATTATATATGTAATGGAGTCCCTGGGTGGTGCAAATGGTTAATGTGCTCTGCTGCTAACCCAAAGGCTGAAGGTTCAAGTCCACCCAGAGACATCTCAGAAGGAAGGCCTGGCGATCTACGTCCAAAAAATTAGCCACTGAGAATCCTATGGAGTACAGTTCTCCTCTGACACACATAGCATCACCATGAGTCAGAAGTGACCCCTTAGCAATTGGTTTTGTTTTTGTTTATTATACGTAACATCTAAGCCCCCACTTCAACACAAAACAGTGGTTATATCAGCCCATGTGGTCATGGGCATGATTTTAAATTTCTTCTTTATATTAATGTATATTCTCAAAATTTTCTACAAATTTTTAAAAAGGTGAATTACTTTTGAGTTAAGGGGAAAAAAAACAAACACACACACACACACACAGTATAAAAGCTACTGACTTTTTACAAAGAAAGGTATATCCTGCCCAGCAATCTCACAACTACCCTCCCCTCCCCTCACCAGCACAAGCAGGAAAGAGAGCAGGCCTTGGGGCAATTGGAGATCACCATCCCTCCACCATGGCCTCTCCCTCATCTCTGCTTTCCAGCTCCTGCCCTCTCAGGAAACCAAAAAGGCCCTGGGAGATCATGTGCCGTGTTTCCCAAATTGCTGTTCTCCTCCATCAGGTCTGGTAATTGAGAGCTTATTTTATTCATAAGTGTTCAGGATGTCCCAACCCCATTACGCTGCCCCTTGTGCACAAATGCCAGCTTGTGCACAAAGTATGCAGCCAGCCCACTGCCAGGCACACAGAAGGCTCTCCACACAAGTCAGTTCCTCTCTTTCCTACTGAACCCCACACTGAAGCACCCCTTTTAAATAAAAGTAGAATTTACCATATGCAGTACAGTCTAAAAATTTGTATACATAGTTACTCAGATATGCAGAGACATACACTAGATTTGCTTAATAAACACGGTAGCCTCCCCATTCTGTGTTTTAAAACTATACATGCTAATTTCTTGGAAGACAGAAGGCAACTGTTACACAAACTAAGTTTCTTCACAGACAAAAGCAGCTGCCTCACCTCACTTACCATCCCCACGGTGATGTTCAACAACCCTAGCTTGGAAACAACTGCTGGGGTATGTTCTGAACATCTGGGTTCATTAAAAAAATAACCTAGCCTCTTCTTTCCCTAAGGGTAATAATGGTAAAGCCATACTCAACAGTCACACACTTATGCTAAAGATATACACTTAGCATATTTTAAAAATTCTTCTTCCATTTATCATTAATCTAAGAATATGTTTAACCAACAGCCTCTGTCTTGAATCCAAGCCATCAATGCCTGTTAATAAATATACTTGTTTGCCTTCACATCCATGGTTAAATTTTGCCTTGTATTAGTTAGGACATACGAAAGCATTGCCCAAGCTTTCATATGTTACCATTCACATTTGTGTTGTTATTAGTTGTCATCGAGTCAGCTCCGACTCATGACGACTTTACGTTATCAAAACATTGCTGGGTCCTGTGCTATCTTCATGATCTTTGATATGTTGGTGTCCATTGTTGTGGCTATTATGTCAATCCATTTCATGAAGAGTTTCCTTCATTTTCACTGGCTCTCGACTTTATCAACCATGATGTCCTTTTCTAGCAATTGGGTCTTTCCTGATGACGTGTCCAAAGTAAGCAAGTCAAAGTCTCACCATCCTCACTTGGAAGGATCATTCTGGTTGTATTTCTTCTAGGACTGATTTGTTCGTTCTTCTGGCAGTCCATGGTATATTTAATATTCTTCGCCAACACCACAGTTCAAACGCATCAATTCTTCTTAAGGAACGTTCACATATACCATTGCTCACACTAATTAGTATTTTGTTTTGGAGGATAACTTGCATAACATAAAGCAAACCATGATACTGCTAACTGTCCTTACTTTCCTTTGAAAAAAATAATTGCAAATTTTCTACTATGTTCAGAGTTAACACTGCTAGGCTCAACCCTAAAGGGCAGGTTGAGTTCATCCCAGGAATGTCGAAGGCAATTTTAACAGGCAAGGGTGTAGGACACGCAAAGGTCCAGGGTAAGAAGGGTATGTTGGAGATCTCTTCTGTTGTTCCGAATGGCAGAAGAACGAATGGGGATAAAAGTGCTGCACAATCTCCAAAATCCATTCTAGCTCCGAAACCCCCTGATTTTGGTGATCAAATTACACAGGGGTTTTCTCTGTAACTCAGGCTTAGGAAAGCAGAAATAATTTTTGGCTGCAGAAGCACAATGTGCTTTTAGACCAAATCTCCTTGTCCAGAGAAAGGCAGGAAGGACATACTATATCTCTCTCCTACAAAGATAGAGAATCTGGCCTCCTCTTTCCAACTGGGTTTCTAATTGGCTAATGCATCTCTCATCCATAGCCTGAAGCACTGAGGTGTGCCCCAAAGCTGAGAGGTATGGATTGGATACTGCTCCAATCCTTGAAGAAGGGATCTGTAATAGTCTCACCCTACCCTCTCTCAACTCTCCCAGCTGGGCCTGATTTCCTGAGTGCAAGTGTCAGGCTCCCACTGAAGGTAGAAACACCACCTGTGAACTCCTGAAGAATCCATCCTCCAAAAGAGCAAAGACCTGAAGGAGGTAAGGGAGACGGCCATGAAGTAACAAAAGCAAATGCCCTCCCTCAGGTGGCAGCATGCCTGTTATGCTAGAGGAACAAGATGAGACAGTGGTGATTTGGACCAAGACGGTAGCATGAAAAATGGTTTGATCCAGGAAATAGTTTAGAGATAGGGCCAACAGGATTTGTTGACAAATTGGATATAGCAGAGTTAACACACACACGCACACGCACACACACACACATATATGGTGTAAATAAATCAAGGAGACTTCAAGCTGGAAGGATGATGGAGCTGACATTTACTGAGACAAGGAATATTGCAAAAGAAGTAAGTTTGTAGGATAAAGAACTGGAGATCCATTTGGACATGTTAAGTTTGAGACGCCCTTTGAAGATCGCAGTCAGGATGATGACTGGCTATGTAAGTCTGGAGTATAAGTGAAAGTCTGGCTGGAGCTATACATACAGGATGAATGGATGGCATTAAAGTCATGAGACTGGATGAGATCATTAAGGAAATGAACTTTGTTTCAGAAAAGAAAGGATCTGAGAACGGATCCCACGGCATTTCAACATTTAGAGATACGAGACATATGGAGAAATCAGCAAAGGAGGCTGAGAAGGAGCAGGCAGAGTGGTAAGAGGAGAACCAGTAAGTATTTCCTTCAAAGAAGAACATGCCTCAAGGAAGAAGGAAGGAACGATCCATTGTATTAAATGCTACTAATAGGTCAAATATGAAGAGGACTGAGTACCGACCACTGGATACAGCAACATGGGGTCACTGACGACATTGACAAGAAGAGTTCCAGTGGAGTGATGAAGGCAAAAGTCTGACTGGATTGAGACTAAGAGAGTATGAATGGAAATGAAGTGGAGAAAATTTGTATAGAAAACTCTTTTGAAGAGTTTTACCAAAAACAGGAGCAGAAAATGGGGCAGTAGCTGGAGGTAGATGTGAGATCAACTGAAAGTTGTTGTTGTTTTTTAATGGAAGGTATTACAGCAAATTTGCTTGTCATTAGGATGAAGTAGAAAGCAGAGAAGGATGAGGTGAGAGGAGCAGAAAATGAATTCCCATTCAGAATCAAGGAGTGCAGAAATAGAACCCAAAAACTGAACGTGGAACTAAAACACAGTCTAAAGGCAAGAAAACTGATCAGCCCAATCTGGGCAAGCAATGGAATCATCCAACCCAGGCGATTAACCCTTTCAAAAACTGGAAGTTTGCAAACTGCCAACCAAAATGTGTGCCTAAAAACACCAAAGAGATCATTTATAGAACATATGCTCTTTTAGGAACAACACAAGGGTTATCTATGATTGTTTTCACACCTATACACCTCTGTGGGTCATGGCCTGACCTAGCTCTCTAACTCCAAGCAATGATGAGCCCCACAAGCAGCCTGAAACTCACAGCAGATTACTGTTCAGGCTTAAGCAGTTCTGAGGAGGAGGTGTCAGCACATTTGCATGGAATAGAAAGGGAGGTAGTAGCCTGGGAAACCTTTCTTTTTATAGATCAGGCTTAACTGCCCTTCAACAATGAGCTAACCCAGGGTCATCCAGCAAACGTAGAAGATAAAAAATGCAAATATTTGATTTATGATACTTTTTCCTTAGCAACATTATTTGAGTACTCATAGGCACATGACAGAATTTTAGACGCTGTTGGTTTGTTTTAGTTTAAACTAAGATGCAGACTCTTCATGCAACTCCAAATTTGAGAGGTGGGGGAAGGAAAGCAAGCAAGATAGGCAATCACATGCAGGTTTATAATACCGATAAATAGACCGATAAGAATAAATACGTGAAAATGTAGAATACATAAATTCATTTGTTTATTTACGTGTTGCCTTGTTCCAGGAAAGATTTAAAATAAGGAGATGCGTAAGTAAGGCAGCACTGCAGAGCTAACCAACAGGAAATGCAAGAAGTGAACTCTGGTACTGATTGGTTCTAAGGCTCAAGGGATGTTCCTTAATCTCTGTGAGCCACAGTTTCTTCATCTCCAAAGCAGGGAATACAACCAGATGATCTCTCAGAACCTCCTGTGCCTCAACACTTCTTTGATTTTACCATTCATGTTATTCCCCAAAATTTATTTCTTAGTCCAGTATTGATTTCCATTTTACAAATGCATGCCTCCATGCAACACCTATATCATAGGCTACTAATTTGCCCCGCAACTTTTCTGTGCCTGCAAAATGGCTCCAGACTCAGGCCACTTTAACAAAGACCATAGCGCCCCCTTCCACAACCATTCCAATGTAGTCAACTGACAGTAGGCGTACTTCTGGAACAGCTGCTCCCTGGGAGCATGTGACCTTTCTGAGCAGGATGACTCTTTCCAAGCACCACAAAGCCAAAGAGGCCAGGAGGGTGGGAGAGCAATCCCAAGAATCAGCTGCCTAAAAATCCAACGCCAGAAGGAAACTCACGGACCCGACTGTCATTTGGAAAGCAGAGCTTGCTTCTTAAATAAATCTCGCAGCTGATCACTAGGAGAGTAGTACAATTATTTAGACAGATAAGGGGAGACCTTAAACAATACAAGAAACGTGAAAGAGAAGATCTGAAAAGGTTGGGGGTTTCCCATTACCTCTACACACATCTATCCTTCTCAACAGTGATATTTCTGATTCAAACAGCAAGGTGGGAAACCCAGCTCCAAAATAACAGCAAACTATGGAGCCCTGGTGGCGCAGTGGTTAAGAGCTACGGGGAGCTACGGCTGCTAACCAAAAAGGTCAGCAGTTTGAACCTACCAGTTGCTCCTAGGAAACCCTATGGAGCAGTTCTTCTCTGTCCCACAGGGTCTCTATGAGCAGGAATTGACTGGACAGCAAAGGGTTATGGAAAGTTCAAAATATTATGCTGTACACTGGGTAGAAACAGAACAGTTATAAAGGACGCTTTGTGCATCTGAACAAGTGTCTCCACTGTACTGTACATTTACTACCTAAGACATCACAGTAGGTTTTCACTCCTAACCACCTAAGTGTGTAGATTTTTAAACACCACTTAAACGATCTTCTCCCAAAAGAATTAAATTACCATTTATAGCCTATTCCTCTATAAAAAATTAATGAATTTACTAGCTCCTAGGATGGAGGCCTTCATTTGTTTTATAATGGAAAAAAGCTTTGATCTGCAGTTCTCCAAGGCTGTGATTGTTTTTATTCTTCAGTTCTTCTCATTAAAAATAAATACTTCCATTCTCTAAGATACACCTGTGAAGCACTTAAAACACCCATTTGAACAATAGGAAACCTATTTTAGTCTCCCTGCAAAAGAATCTACTGTTTAAAGTGCTTCTGCAGTGGGAAAAGCACTTTTCTTCAGTGCCCAGGCACCATTCTGGGTGGTGAAGGACCGAAATTGAAGGTTTGTGACTAATCAGTATTTACAGAGCAAGCTCAAAGGGCAAATTCTTAAAGCTGAAGATCTGAGCTATAATCAGAATTCCTCACATATTGTCTTTCGCTCAAGAGGGAGTCGTGAGCCAACTTGAAGTCACAGTTTGATTCACTGAATACTTCAGGCTACACCCCTAATGCCGTCCAAACCACCAGGAGCAACATTTCTCTAGCAGATGCCACAAGCCTTAATAGCAAAAGCCAAACGAGCTTTTAGCGTATAACCAAAAGATGGCTCGCAACAGCTAGTATTTTCTCCCCTGCTATCACTACAGTAAGATGCCCATAACCAGGCCCGAAGTGCTTTATGTATTATTAAGACAAGGGAAATAGGAGGCTTTTCTAAATGAACTAGTTATCAGAGACTACTGCTAATTCAAGTGTGATCATTTAGGAAAACAGCTACACCAAAAACAAGCTGCATATTTGAACAGCATGACCCATTCCACTCAGTTACTATTTGCTGAATACTAAAGACTGAATGAACGAATGGGACTAAGTTCTCTCCATGTGTATAAGGGAAGGTTTCTCAAAGCTATTTCCGCGATCTTGGCGTCCACATCCATTACTCACCGCTAGATTATCCAGGCTTCTGCAACATGAAATTTAGAATAATCAAAAACCTTAGACTGGTCCTGTCACTGGCCGTGATTGCCTGCCTAGAAGTCAATAAAGAAGGCTTGAACCCTGAATTTTTCCAATTCCCAGACACTGCATACGGAATCTCTGCAATAAATCGGTTGCTGAAATGACAAAGCATCATCAGCAATGCGTATCCCCACTGCCAAAACTGGGGAGAGTTTCACATCAGGAGTCGTCTCTGATCAAAAGCCTCGGGCCAACAGAAAAGGCAGGCAGTCGGTCTCCAGGGAGAGGAGGGGAATCACGCTGTTGTTAAGCAGCAGTTTTTGCCAACACTCATCTTGGGGAAGAGCATTAGCAGTGGCACTCAAGATTGCTGCCAAGCTGTTTACCCACTGCCTGCCACCCTGCCCACTGCACTCCATTATCCTGCAAGGAGAGGCAGAGAAGCAAGGTGGAACAGTCTAGAAAACAAAATGTAAACCAAAAACCAAACCCGTTGCTGTCCAGTCGATTCCAACTCATAGGGACCCTACAGGACAGAGTAGAACTCTCCCATAGGGTTTCCAAGGAGTGGCTGGTGGATTAGAACTGCTAACCTTTTGGTTGGCAGCCTGAGCTCTTAACCACTGTGCCACCAGGGCTCCAGAAAACAAACCACAGACTCCTTCAAATAAGCCACATCGCACATTTCCATCCTCTACCACTCAGTTACACACACACAAATGCATAAGTGAGTACAGAGAATACGTCTTAACTTTAGCACTGAGTTAAAAACAGACAAAGGCTGCTTCTTATGACACAAAATCATGAACACGCACAAGAGATTCAGGTATGGGATTTTTCTGCCAAAATGACTGCTTTCAACTAAGCATAAATGGAATCATTTCCAATTTAGCTAAGCTAGATTATTTCATAAAAACAGAGACCTAACCGCCTGTACCCCGATGTCACATTGATGATCAAACAGCCACTTGAGTACACACTTCAAATGAGTTTGCACTGGAGCTGCAAGAATGGGACGACCCTCTGGATAGAACATGCTCAGGACTTAACAATCTGCAATGGGTTACTTCTGCCCAGTATCCTAACTCTTTCACATTCCTACACACATAAAGCTCACAAAGCATATTCAGTTTACTTCTATTCTAGAAAGTCTAAGCATTTGGGGCGGGGGGTGGGGGGAAACAACTATGTTAATAGATAACAGCTTGTTCGTAGTAAAAACCGGATGCACATACAAGTATGTGTCTAACTGGAAAAACAAACAGACTGAGTATGTTTTCAGACGTTGTAATCTTAGCTGTGCATGTGAAACTCAAACCTAGAGCCTGCATGGCTGCCTTAAATATTCTGCACTCTCTCATTCCTCTCCTTTTAAAAATGGAAGCCATCAGTCTTCTGCCTTCAGCAGGAAACCTCAACTTTTCCGAACACTGCCTAATTGGTGTCCCAGAGATAACACAGATTTGATACCAGTCTGCTGCCCTCCTGCAATTTCTGCTAGCCTCCCATTCCCACTGCAAAAAGGAACCAGGAAAATAATACCTGTAATGTCATTTTCCTAACAGAAAATGCTACCGCCCATGAGCTATGAGCATCTAACTGCAATATGGATGAAAACTCCAATTTTTGATGTCCCCAAAGTCAGCTATAGTATCTCTGACTATATTTCAGCAATCCAATTCCCCTCAGAAGATATTTATATAGGATCCTCCATGTGCCAGCACTGCACTTGGCCCTGGGGAACCACAGGAGCATCAGCCCATCTCAGCCACTTCGTCTACCAACTTTCCAAATGTACGTGGATTTTACTCTGTCACACTCCCAGGACAATGTTTGAGACACTGTGTTGGAAGAATGTGTAAGGTACTAGGGGAAAGAGCAACAAAGTCCTCCTAGCACTCAGTTTCTGCAAAGTTTACCCAAAAAATCTCTGTCTTTAGAGACAGAGTTTGCTCAAATACCATGTGCCCCAAGACTGACAAATGAATACTATAGGCAAGAGTATGAGGGTGGGATGGACCTATTCCAAGAGCCCGGCTACCTTCTCACCCTAATCCTACTCAGTCCTGGGCTCCATGAAGGACATTTCAGGCTCTAATCTCTCATCGTATGAGCCCTGATGGCACAACGGTTAAGCACTCAAAGTCAGTGGTTCGAACCCGCCAGCCCTCCCATGGGAAAGATGTGGCAGTCTGCTTCCATAAACATTTACAGCCTTGGAGCCATCTAAGATACTCCACTGGTCTCACCCCTTTAGGAGCAAGGGAGAATGAAGAAAATAAGATACAAGGGAAAGATTAATCCAAAGGACTAATGGACCACAACTACCACAGCCTCCACCAGACTGAGTCCAGTACAACTAGATGGTGCCTGGCTACCACTACTGACTGCTCTGACAGGGATCACAACGGAGGGTTCCAGACAGAGCTGGAGAAAAATGTAGAACAAAATTCTAACTCACAAAAAAGACCAGACTTACTGGCCTGACAGAGACTGGAGAAACCTCAAGAGTATGGCCCCCTGGACACCCTTTTAGCTCAGTAAGGAAGTCACTCCCGAGGTTCACCCTTCAGCCAAATATTAGACAGGCCCATAAAACAAAATGAGACTAAAGGGGCACAAGAGCCCAGGGACAAGGACTAAAAGGCAGGAGGGGACAGGAAAGCAGGTAATAGGGAACCCAAGGTCAAGAAGGGAGAGTGTTGACATGTTGTAGGGTTGTTAACCAATGTCATAAAACAATATGTGTACTAACTGTTTAATGAGAAACTATTTGTTCTGTAAAGCTTCATCTAAAGTAAAATTAAAAAAAAAATATTAAAAAAAAAAAGCTTTACAGCCTTGGAAACCTGTGGGGCAGGTCTACAATGTCCTATAGAGTCGCTATAGGTTGGAATCTACTCAACGGCAAAGGGTTTGGTTTTTTGGAATCTCTCATCACATAATATTCCCATTCTAAATCCCTCACTTTTCTTTACCTTAAAATCTAAGAGATGGAGTCTTTAGAATTGATGGAAAGATCAGTGAGCAGCAATGGTATTTGCAAAATCTGTATCAGATCCAAGCAACTTTTCCAACATTAGTTCTGTTTTCCTCCTTCATGAACCCCACACTCCATCCAAACAGGATCACTTCCGGTAGTTCACACAGGCTTTATACTTTCTCATTACCATATCTTTGGTATGCCGTATTCAATGCCTGGAATGCCTTCCTTCCTTTTTTCACATGTCAATCCTTCAAAGCCAGCTCAAATGCCACCCCCTCTATCATCTTCCCAAATGCACCTGGACTTTACTCTACACCTAACTTTTTATTCACTACTCATTTATTGAGGGCCTATTCTATGCTAGATGCTCTGTTTAGCACTGGGGAGGTACAGATGAATGAATACGATTTGCTCTAATTCCTCAGAAATCGCACAGAGACATATAAATATAGAAATGCAGTAGAAAGGGATAAGAGATTTCATAAGAAGTAAGCCTCAAGAACTCTGAAGACACAAATGAAAGAATATCACCTGCTTGAGTGGATCAGCAAAGGCTTCAAGGAAGAGGGAAGTATCTTATCACCCCCTCTAGATTTCAAGTAAATAGAGGGCAAGGTCAGTGTCTAGTTCATATCCCTCAAGGTTTACTAGCCCAATATGCAACCTGCGAAAAAAAGGAATAAATGTACGAATGAATGAATGACATACCAGATTCACCCTTTAGCTCTCACTTTATGTGCTAGCCTCTTTAATGAATGCTCCCAGAAAGCACAAAGACAAGTGATTCCAATCCCACTGAGAAGAGGTAAGAGAAGTACATCCTTTAGTTGTTCTGAACTGAAGGTAAGCCCAGAAGCCTATTCACGTGAATAGGCCATCATTAACTGTAAAAGCTGCTAAAGAAACTGGATTTAACTCTTTAGGCACTCATTAAACTGCTAGCTGAAATCCAAATCATGAAAACTAATGAGTATAGAATCTAGGAGGTGTTACAGAGCCAGTGGCCTCATAGAAACAGGCTTACCTCACTGCCACAGCACCTAGGATGCTTTGGAAAATGATTTAAGGTTTAATTCTCAAAGTGGTGGTTTGGTGTCAAAAGTTTTGACCGATAAAATTTATAATGTTCCAACCCACATGTCAAGTAAAAAACCTCAATACCTCTCAACTCATGGGCAAAGTCTGTCACTGGTAAGGAAGTCCCAGATTTGATTTTGCTTTAATGAGAATAAAATGGTTCGTACTATCAGCTCTTCTGTAGAGATAATACCAGGATGATGGAGGAAGGTTTCCCAGGTATTGAGAGAATTAGCCTGGGGTTGTGGACAGAGCACTGAACTAGGATTTGCACTGGAGTAGGATTCCAAAGACTATGCTCCAGTTCCAGCTCCACAACTCGCTCCTTACATGACTATGGAGAAATCATTCAATCTCTGTAATCTTAGTTTTCTCATCTATCAAATAAGGATAAGCATGCTTACCTCAAAAGCTAATTGCAAAAGTTAAATCAGAGAGCAAATTTCAGGTAAATGCAGTAGATAAAAGATAGGACTGGATGGTCATTGAAGTCCCATCCAATGCTGAGATTACCTGCTTTCATAGCAGAAGTTAATGCTGAACACATTATATTTTCTAAACTGCCTCATCAGAACAGATCAAAAAGTATTACTATTCTTGTTCTGCAGATGGAGATGCAGAGTAAGAAGTTGAGTTCTATTGATTCTGTCTTCACAATGTCTCTTTGTACCACTTTACGTTGTAAACTTTCACTCTCCATGGATATACCAGCTACCACACAAACCCACCCTCTATCAACTCACACTAGGTCAATTTCAATAGATTCTCGACTGATCTCTACACTTCCTCTCCCTCCCCGACTCCAGTTCTTCCTGACCGTAAATTACCTCTCCCAAAACATTGATCATTGCCTTACTCATTTCCCACAGAGCTAACTTGTGTCCATAGGTAAAAATTCACTCTTTCCTCTGCCATTCTTTCCCACTCCTTTTCCCTAAACCAAGACAAATGACCTCTTTCCTGTCTCAAAATTCCTTTTGCCATCTCCTGCTTTTGTCTATACTTATTTTCCCCACAGCTCTCTAGATCTTATCCATGTTTTAAGACTCAGCTCATATTTTACTTCCTCCATGAAACCTTTGCAGACACATCTAGTGGGATTCCATTCTTCTAGTCCCCAAACTGCCACAGAACACTGTCAGTATCTTTATCATTGTACTTATCAAAGTTCATGCTGTATCAGGTCTTCATATAGTGTCTCATATATGAGGCCGAGAAATAATTCTGTGGACCAGAAGCCATGCTTTTTCATCTCTCATTTACATGCAGTTCCTTTCACAGTGCTTTGCCAATAAGAAGCATTTAGTACCTTCCTGCTGAACTGAATGGAACTGAATTTACTGATCATTCACTGTTTATTCTACAAATATTTACTAAGCACGTTTTATATGGCAGGCTCAGTCATAGGTTCTGGGGATACATCAGTGAACAAAAGAAATATTCATCTCTGCAGCCTATTGGAGGAGCCCTAGTGGTAGAGTGATTAAAAGCTCGGCTGCTAACCAAAAGGTCCACAGTTCAAATCCACCAGCCCCTCCTTGGAAACCCTATGAGGCAGGTCTACTCTGTCCTATAGGGTCACTATGAGTCAGAATCAACTTGACGGTAAAGGGCGGGCGGGAGGTCTATTGAAGGTTACAACAAATAAATCAGTAAACTATTTAGCATGTTAGATGGTGATGATTACTATAGAGCAAATAAAACAACAAAACAAGCAAGCAAGCCAAAAACAACAAAAAACCAGGACCAGGGAAATATGAAGTTCCAGAGCAAAGAAAGGTTTCAATTTTAAATTCCATGGTCAGGAAAAGTCCAACTGAGAAAAATTCACAAAGCAGAATTGGTGATACAAGTATATAATCATTTGCAGAGCAGCAGTTATGTATAAAAATACCTCTTGGCACTGTTAAGGACTAAAGTCTGAACAAAACATGCTGTGTACCCTCAAGGATCCTTAAAGTCTTCTAATAGAATAAGATGCAGAAAAAAATAACAAATACAAGGCAGGACACAATAAGTCCTCCTAAAGAGGTTTAAAATCTTCAGGTCAGGCTAGGGGCATCAAGAAGGGCTTCAAGGAACTGATGGCATTTGAAACAGACTTTAAAGAAGGAGCATAATTTGTACAGGTCAAATGGTGGGGATGGGAATTTGAATAATTTTGTGCGTGTGTGCATGGGTACGCTGATTTCGAATCATGACAACCCTATCGGACAGAGTAGAACTGCTCCAAAGGGTTTCCCAGGCTGTAATTTTTATGGAAGCAGACTGCCACATCTTTATCTTGAACAGCAGGTTAGTAGCAGAGTGCTTAACCAATGCGCCACCAGGGCTCCTTATTTGCATAATAAGACCCTTGAACATGAGGACTGTAGCTTAAGTTATTAGGAAAAGGAGTAATCCCAACATACAATCATTTCTACCAGATTCCAATGCTCTGTACGTATAATGTTGTCACAGGTGGACCTGTGAGCCATCAAGGTGGCCGCCTGCCTCCAAAAGAGGCTTCATTTCTAGTTTATTGATTCATTACCACTGATGTACTCTCACCATGGGGCAGTCACTGTGCTAGCTCTGAGGAAAAGTCACTGAAAACGTGTGCCTACCCTTAAGAATATCATAGTTTAGCATGCAGAGATGCACACTGAAGTTAAACGCAGGGCTTGTGCAAACTCAGAAGAGAAGCATCCAAATTGGCAGGGGAGTTCATGCAAGGCTCCCAGGCAAGGGAATCCTTAAACATATTTGCATGTGTTTAATTAAAATTTCTCTCTTGATTATAAATTATGCCCATATTGTGGAAAATACAGTAAGTTTTAATATAGAGAAAAAATAAAAATCACCTATAATCCCATCACCCAGAGCTTCTATTAATTTTACAATATTTCCTTGTAATGGTCTTTTGCAATCTGTCTCTCCCCCTCCCCACTAAATATAGTTACATACACTAACAAATATAAATGAGATTACAACATACATGTGTGTATTTCCTACTTTTTTCACTTAACATTATATTATAGATCTTCCAGTAGGTTATCAAAAATCTATGAAAACATAAATCTAATGGCTATACAATACTGCACATTATTTATTGAATCATTGCCTTACTGATGGATGTTTTAAAAAAAAAAACCCAACCCAAACCCACTGCCATTAAGTCAATTCCAACTCATAGTGACCCTACAGGACAGAGTAGAACTGCTGCATAGGGTTTCCAAGGAGCAGCTGGTGGATTCAAACTGCCGACCTTTTTGGTTAGCAGCTGAGCTCTTAACCACTCCAGCTTCACATACAGTATTTTTGCTACTATAAATAGTAGCAATAAACATATTTGCACATAGATAATTCTTAGAAGTGGAATTTATTAAGTCAAAGAGAACATAATTTATAAAATAGGCTTAAGTTTTGAAGAATAAGAGTACTAGGAAAAAGATGGGCAAATTGTATAAAGGTACATGAGCATTAAACAATGTGACAACTTCTAGGAATTTCAAATAATTTGGTAAGACTAGATTAAAGGGTGTGTATGTTGGGCTGAGGGCATGGCTGAATGAAGATGAAGCTGAAGAGAAGGACAGGGACCAAATCATAAACAACCTTGGGAGTGGAGTTATGGAGACTTAACTCGATCATAGAGTTAGTTACAAGAACCTCTGTGATATTTTCAGGAAAAGAAGAGCATGATCATATTTGTGATTTAGAAAAGTCAATTTTGCAGCAATGACAGATGGGGGCCGACTGGAAGCAGGAAGACGTGTTTGAAGACTACCGAAATAATCCAGGAGCAAAGTTTAAGAATGGCTGGAAACAAGGCAATGGTAATGTACAGAAAGGGATACTTACAAGGGATATTAAGCTGTTTGAATCAACAAGATTTGGTAGCTGGTTTCAAGGACAGTATACTACCCCTATCAGGAGGACCCCTTCCCATTTAAGAAAGAGAGGGTGGCATGGATGTGATGTCAGTCCTTGAGATGCCTGCAAACAGGATTCCATGTGCCCCAAGTGTCAAATGCTTTGTTCAGGTTCTGTCCAAAACCTTCCCTTTGTCAACATGTATTCAGTTCTTCTGCTTACTCCTGACAGATGACATGTCCTTAATATCTCAGAGCTTTATCTCCAAATTGACCTATACTCAGCCTTTGTAGAGGAGACAATAGCCTTAGCAGCCAGTCAGCAGAGGGAGAGGTTGAGCCAGCACTAAGGTGATCACACCAACGGAGGCAGGTGGGCCCTGATAGGTATTTAGACAAAACTAACCCATTAAGCTGATAATTGAAAGGTTGGTGGTTCAAGTCCACCCAGAGGCACCTCAGAATAAAGGCCTGGTGATCTATTTCTGAAAAACCAGCTACTGAAAACCCTATGGAGCACAGCTCTACTCTGACACTCACGGGGTTGCCATGAGTGAGGATCGACTTGATGGTAACTTTTTTTTTTTTTTATCTTGCATACCCCGAGGTCATCACCTTATGTACAATATAAAGGGCTTATGAAGCCTTCAAAAAAAAAGCATAGTAGTGTGATTTTAAATGAAATTGCTTTTCTTTGAACATAGTTTTACACTACTCATGCTAGGATTTCATCCACTTGGTATGGGCATTTCTTATTTAAGAGATCTTGTTTTCATTTTCTCTTCTTCTTTTGGAATTCCTGTGGTCCTTAGCAGTACCCACCACCAGACTATGGGAAACCACCCACGATGTAAACACGCAGGAGTAAACAAGGCCCACTTAATCAGCATGCACTGTATTTATCATATAAGACATAGACTGTCTCCTGAGATGTGCTGGCCTCCAGAGAAATGTTCCTCTCTCTAGTTTCATGTCTTTTCTAATTGGCAGTAATGGCAGGGGGACCTAACATGAGTCACTGCATGTTGCAAGTTAACGCTGCACAACCAGGATTCAGAACTAAAGAGTTTAGTCACAACTTGTTTTTACTCCTCCATTTATTTTGACAGTTGGTTTTAACCTGGCTATACAGAAAAGTGTGTGTGGGGGGATATATATGAATATATATACATATATTTCAAAAAGATATATTCTTTATGAAGTATATTCTCTCTATAATAATGTTACAGAAATTTATATGTATCAACTTGTATGTATAAATTGTTCACACACTGCAGCTTCTACTAATATATATTACCAAGAAGATTCCTAGATTTAACCACCAAAAATATGACTGAAAAATTGCACCATGGGGGATTCAAAGATTCCCAGAAAAATTCTAAAGGTGTAGCACATCCAAATATGTCTACCTATAAGAACTATTAAAAAATGATGCACACACATGAGAAACGTTTATACCAGTAGTCAAAATTCTTCATGACTGTCTTACCACTTTTTTATAGGGAGCAAGCCGTCAATGGAATATACCCAACACAGCTGTTCTATAGCTAATCCAATAGTCAGTCAATCAAAAAAGTTTATTTAAGAAAGCATGCCTTAATCATGCAATTTTAACATAAAATACATAGGTATAAGTTCATTTGAGAATGGCCAAGCCCACTCCCACCCTTGCCTCCCACCCACCTCACCCTGTATATTTCAGCTGGTTGGAGTTCCAGTTCTATCTTGCATAAACATAGTTCACTGCCTAAGGTTTCTAGTTGTTGGTAGCTGCCATCTAGAGCCCCCAACTCATGGCAACCCCATGTACAATGGAACAAAATGCTGCCTTGTCCTGCCCCATCCCCAAGATCAGTTGGGGATCAGACTGTAGATTGCCAGGCCTTTCTTCCTAGCCTGTCTTAGTCTGGAAACTCCCGAGACTTGTTCAGCATCACAGCAATGTGAAAACCTCCACCAACAGAAGAGTGTGGCTGCGCATGAGGTGCATTGGCCAGGAATTGAACCCAGGTCTCCAGCATGGAAGACAAGAATTCTACCACTAAACCACCAATGTCTCATGCTTCCTAGCTAGCTAGGCATCCTTTAAATAAAGCAATAATGTAAAAATATTTGAAATGCAACCTTTTCTATATTAGATTATTATACAGTTATTTCACCTACATGATTTGACAGAAATCCTTTAGAAACTAGCTTTATTCTAGCATTTGACTTGGTAGTCACAGAAACTCTCTTTACCCAGGCCCATTTCACTGCTTTATATACAGTGAAACCTGTGAGAGCCGGAACTTGATGGGACTGCCTTGTTTGTCCAGGTCTCGAAAGTTTTCCTCCTTTGACAGGGTGCGATCTTATCAAGTTTTTATTGCTCACTAAAACCCACTGTCACTGAGTAGACTCCGACTCATAGCGTCCTTACTGGACTGAGTAGAACAGCCTCACAGTGTTTCCAAGGCTGTAATCTTTAGGGAAGCAGACTGCCACATCTTTCTCCCTCAGAGCGGCTGATGGGTTCGAACCGCCAACCCTCTGGTTAGCAGCCGAGCACTTAACCACTGCGCCACCAGGGCTCATCGCTCTCTGTTAGTGGGAAACACTTGTGTTTCCCTTCTCTGACAGGCTTCCACCTTACGCAGTTTCTGGCTTTTGCAAGTTTTACTGTAATATTTAAGCACTAGTTTAGGCAGGTTTGAGCACAACTAAAACCAACTCTTGTAAGCCCCTAACAAGTGCTGAGAGCAGAAGTACGTGGGCACACTGAAGAGGAAACTAGCTACAAGTGGTAAGTGCAAGCTGCAAGTAAAAAAATTAGCATAGCATGCTTACGAAAATATCTTGCGAGGGGAGAGCTTGGCTGGTAAAAAAAACATACAAGTGCGTTATTTGCATGAAAATGTGGTATATCAGTTAGTTATTCCCAAAATAATGCTACAGAACAAACTATTGCAAACTCAGTGGCATATATTAATGAGCATTTTATTCTCATGTTCCTAGGTCACCAAGTCAGCTGTGATCCAGGCAGGTCAGTAGCTCTCATGGAAGCTGTGGGTCCAGCTGGGCTTAGCTCCTCACTGCAAACTAGTACAGATCTGCTCCACATGCATTCATTCAGGCACTTAGGCCGAAGAGGCAGCAGCTACCAGGGGGAAGTTCTTATGGCAATGGCAAAGCACAAGATACCTTTCAAACCTCTTCTTGTGTCATGAATGCTAGCTTCCCACTGGTCAAAGGGGAGTCATGCAGCCATATCAGAAGTTAAAGGACAGGTAGTGGACTCCACCAACCTTGAGGCCAGTGCAAGTCAGATGGCCAAAACCAACATGCAGGAGTGAGAAAATACACTCCTCCCATGGAGGTGGGGAAAGGGAGTGAACATTTTCAACGGTCATGTAGCCTGTCACACAGACGAATGTAAAATACATACTTGCGATCTTGAACATATAAAAAATCTGCTTAAAAACAACTATTCAGAATTGATTTTCAAGGTCATTCCCAGCTCTAACATTTATGATTCTATAATTCTGTGATAATTTTGTATAAAAACATAGACTGATCAATAATATAAATAGAAATGAAAGTCTTAGTATATTAAGCATTCTTTCGTAAAATAGCTTGAGCTAGAGAAACAGTTCAGGACTAGCTGGCCATGCAGATTCAAGCACAGAGAACTGCAATTCAGTGGAAAAATATGTTATAAAGTAGCCTCTTTTCCACAGTCAAAACTTGATTCAACAGGATATGGGTGTGTTTTCGAAAAATATTGTTACTTTATTTGTATCACATATATATATATGACAACATAAACATATGATAAACTGTGCACTATTAAATGTGATTCAAATCTTAATGGTGAAAATATTCTAAAAATGAGACCACCTAACCTAAATCCCTCATTTTATAGGTAAGGAAACTTGATGGAAAATTGGAATTATCAAAAATAAAAGGTTATAATTTATAACATAACATAAACATATGTAAATCTTGAATTTAAAAATCAGTACCGAGGGAACAAACATTCAGAGGTGTTTCTTATTTTACACAGTGGATGTGCTCCTGAAAAGTAAACCTATGAAGGGGTACTTACGTGCTAAAATGGATGATAGAGACTAGTACGGCCTTCAGAAATGAGGAAGAGCAATGAATTTGGGTACATGATGAAGGGAAGAATCCAGATACATCTGGAGGATAGGTAGGTTTTAGATAAAATGAAGGGAAGTAAAAAAAAAAAAAAAAAAATGTACTCCAGAAAAGCTGGGGGAGGAATCATAACTGATGTCATGGAAAAAAGAGTAAGGATGGTAAGAGTTTACGTATCAATGCAACCACAGATGAGCAAAAGGGCCTGCTGGCATTTACAGAAAAACAAGGTTGAATACGGGAGACAGAAGCCAATTATGGCAGCATTTGAAATTCAGACCCAGGCATTTGGATTTGATGGGGTGAAGGAGTTAAATGTTGGAAGTGACTGAGGGAAAATACTCTGGCAACAGAACACTGGATGGATTGCTAGGGAGAAAGAAAACAGAGGAGTCTTGGAGAGGGCTATGGCTCTAATCCAGCATGAGATAAGGAGGTAAGGGTCTGCTCTAGGTTTACAACGTCACTCATGGAAAGACTGAGAGAGTGGAGAGCCTCTCGCTCTCAGCGTAGTACCGGGGAAGACTGTGGACAATTAAGGGTTTAGAGTTCATGGTCCACGTTGCAGCAGCTCTCTGTTATTGTTGCTATGTTTATTCATGCTGCATTAAGTACTTGACATACACAATTAAAATATGGAAGTAACCTTCATGTATGTGCGCAAACGGGGCCCTTGTTTGAAAAATGTCTACGAACAATCCCATTTAGTCACTGTTCTTTCACATATAGATCTAAAGGTTTCCAACAGCTGTGAAAAGCTCTTTATGTTAAAGGCAATAAGACCAAATAGCATAAACAAACATATAAACACATAAGAAAGGCTGGACAAGGGTGGGATGACCACAGAGTCATAGGAAAGGTCAAGAATTCAGTGTTCTCTTTTCCTCTGGGTTTCAAGAATGGGTAAAATGAGACTATTAAGACGATGCACAGGATCGATATACTATAGTTCTGTTCGGGGGTGGGACACAGAACTATAGTGAAATAACTTAAGCCTTTTACTAAGTATAAAAAAATATAAAATATTTTACTTAGTGTAAAATATTTTTAAAGGTTTAAAAACATATGTATACTCTTGGTCAAAGGCTTCCTAGAAGAGAGTCCCATATTTCATTATGTAAAAATGCATTATGGTTTACATATCATATTCACAGATGAAATTTGAAAAAAAACCTGAAGCAGTTAAGTAAATTAATTCTTTTAATATGCTCAAATATCTGGGATTCTAAATTTAAACCTAACATTTGCAATCTATTTGTACTATTTAATTGTTTACAAAACCCTCTGTTTAAGGATAATGCAAAATCAAACATTAGTGACCCTCCAAGTTATCAGAAAATTTTCATCAAAGATTCAAATTAAGAAGGCTTTACAGTATTATTTTAGTAATAAAAAAATAAGTTTATTTTCCAAAAAGAAAGAAAAATCTACATTAATTATGCTCAACCATTTCTCTATAGGTATGTTCTAGATTATGCAAGTAAAGAAAGAATACTGAAGGAAATTTGAAAATTCAAGGAGTTTAGTGCCTATGAAGATTAATGGGAGTACAACTGATTAAAGTAATAATGAAAGTTTCAGAAATGCTGAGACCTGATTTTTTAATAAGGAAGCTGAGAAATACCATCATAATTTTCATTAAATTTTTGGTAACAGCAGACATTTCATTATGGACTATAAAAACCAATGTGTTGAGCTATGCACTAAACTTGTAACCTGCTGATAAAGGACCCCTCATAAAGTCGGTTTATTGTACCAGAAATGTTCTAATAAACATAATCATATTCTACAAATCAGGCAATTTATACATGCTAACTTATGTCAGCACAGAAGAAAAATAGCGGTTAAAACAAAGGAAGAGATGAGGGCATCATTTTTTATTCTCTGTAGAATAACAGAGTCCAAGAGACTCAGAGCCCCATGAAGACATTAACTTAATCCTCAGAAATCTATTCCTGCTACAGAGCTTTATAGTCTTCCTTTAATTTAGTCCTATAGGCCTTTCTATTCTTCTTCCCTCACCATCTTCTAGACCCTCTGACGTTCACTTCATTTTATTCAGAGGCTCCATAACAACTTCATTTGCTGGCTTTTTAAATTATTTTGATAAAGTGTATGATATTATACAGTTATTACAACTAAGACCGTAGGAAAATTACCAGATCGATATCACCATCTCCCATTAAATGGCGATTTGGTGTGTAGGTAATTTCCTTTCATTGCACTTCAAATCCTATAATACCCAAGATCTTTTTTATTATGTCCTCTAGAATCCTTGCAGGCTCAGAATGTTACAGAATCTGGAAGGGTGGGAGAAGGAGTGGATTGGGGGGGCAACGCAAGGGTGTGAGGGAGATGTGGGGGGAGGGCTTAATAAGACTGCTACACAGTTGTTAAGAAAGGTCATTTTCCCCAAAAGCTGAAATGATTTACAGGGAAGATACAAGTTCTCTATAAACAGATTTGTCATCACTTATATAAAATATGTGCGATGAATGTAGATGTTGTATAAGTTGGGAAATTATATAACTAGACTCTCAGATGCATGATTTTATAGATACTAATGTTTGGGGTGGATTTAGATTTATTTAAGTAAAGTAGAGGGTTAATTTAAAGAAAAACATTAGGTAAGTAGTGGTACGGGAGAAGGGGGTACATGACAATGGCAAACAGTATGAAAGAGATGTGAGAAAATATGACGAATGAGAAATCCAGCCCTCCAGGGCCAGCGGGGTGGGCTTCCCCGTTTCCCTGCTATCAGACATGACACTGAGCAAAGCTTAGGGGCATATCTCCATCTGTCAGCCAGACAGCAGGTCTGCAGATGAATACTTTATTTGGCTCAACAGATATTACGCTTGCAAAAGGTCTAGCAGGCTTCCTTGGCATTCTCTTCCTTAACACAGTTTTCCAAGACCATGGAGAATAACAGAAGTGATGGAGGCCTGAGGATTCCTTTCTTTAACATTCCAGTCAGTTGGGGCATACTTTCCTGGGTTTCCACACTCCATGCCACACATCCTCCTCAAATGGCCCCTCTTTATTCTCTCCCATCCACCCTCCAGCCTACATATGATATCTCCCCTCATTAAACACTCACAGCATTTTCTTATTTCCTTTGGTCTGGTCCAAATCATATTTTGCCTTTTATGTTAGTTATTTTCTTACTTATAATTAGGGATCTCCTAGAGCACACCATCCAGCTCTTACCCATCTTCCCAATCATCCTGTCGCCAAAAGCCACCCATCACCACCACTAGTCAGTAACGCACAAATGCCTTACAGTTGTTGGGAGCTCAAAGAGTAGTTTAACTGTGCCACAGAAATACCAAGTCTATGCTGAAACAGAGAATGTAACCAGAAAGTTGGCATAGCTCGCTCTGCTTTACGTGCTAGATTTCCATTCTGTTTGGTGATCTCCACCCAGGAACAGGGTACAGCAAACAGTGCTGACTATCTCCTCAATTTACTCTCTAATGCCTTCCACTGACTTCAGTGCTTGTTCCCCCCATAACCTCTACATTTCTCATGCGTGCAGGAATTTGGAACATCAGCAAAAGAGCTCCTTTTCATGAGTAAGTCAGGGATTTTCCCTTCTGTAACCCCAGAGAAGTGAGATGGAAGCCCTTGACTGCTTAAGAGAGTTGATCTAAATTCTTGTATAGTAATATAATGAAAAAGATGCAATCTCACAGCAAGCCACTCCCAACACAAGAGAGAAGTGAAAGGAATCAGTATAGCCCTTATCTGAGAGTGGCCACGCACAGGTTAAAAAATGAGACAACAGTTTTGCAATATCAAATAAATCCACTTCCAAAATGGGTACCTAGAGGAAGGCAGAAAAAGCTAAGTTACATTAAAAAGATTAATGAGATCTGGCAGGATAGTTTCTTCAGATGGGGTAAATCCAATTTACTCGGTCCAGCATATCAAAGGGAATTGTTACCTTCCTCTCTAAAGCATAAATCAAAAGAGCTACAGAAATGAAGAGGCAAATGCAGTGTACTACGTGTCAGTCAACCAGTACTTATTGAGCAGCTACTATGTGCCAAGGACTGTTCTGGCAACAGGGCACTGCAGTGAACCGAACAGTATCTTGGGCTCTTGTGGTGGAAGACTGAAAGTAAAACATATACACACGATCATCTGGAGTACTGAAAATGGCTGTAAAGAAAATAAAATAGGACAGCATAGTTGCTGAGGAGAGACTGCTTTAGCTAGGGTAGACCTGGGAGAGCTGCTTGGAGGAGGTGAATCAAGACACAAATGATAAAAGGCAGCAGAGAGAAGACCTGGGAAAAAACGAAACAGAAGAAGCAGCAGAGACAAAGGTTGGGAGGCAGAAACATTTGGGAAGAATGAGCTGGCATCGAATGGACAGCATACAAGATAAGGCTGGTGTGGTACAGAAAACCAGGGGATCAGTGCAGGGAGATGAAATCAGAGAGGTAAACAGGAACCAGGTCACGCAGAACCTCCAGGCCACAGTAAAAAGTTTAAATTTTATACTGGTTGCAATGGGAAGCCACTGGAAGGTTTTAAGCAAGGTAGGAGGTACCTTAAGAACACTCAGGCTCGGTGTGGAGGTCGGACCAGAAGAGTGCAAGAGTGGAGGCATCCAGTTCAGTTTGGAGGCTGCTGCATCGGTCCAGGAGAGAGATACAGATGGTGAACAAGGGTTGTAACAGTGGAGATGAGACAACGCAAAGTGGTCAGGTACAGGATTTATTTGGGAAGTAAAAGAGACAGGGTTTGCTAATGGGCTGGATGTGGGGAATGAGTGAAAGAGAGGAATGAATCAAGGAGGACTCCTAGGTTTTTGGCCTTAGCAATCAGGTGGATAGTGATGCCATTCAATGAGACTGGAAATATGGGGGTAAATAAAAGTGGGCTAGGGGGTGGAAATATTAGTTCTCTTTAGCCAAATTTATGCATATGCTATTCCTTAGGCATCCAGGTGGGAGTCCAATTGGATATACAAATTTAAGAGTAATTAGTATATCCAAGCCAATCAACCAATCAGTTGCCACGTAGTAGATTCCAACTTATGGCAACTCCCCGCTGTGTGTCAGAGTAGGACTGTGCTCCGTAGGATTTTCAATAGCTGTGATCTTTCAGAAGTAGATTGCCAGGCCTTTCTTCCCAGGCATCTCTGGGTGGACTTGAACTGCCAATCTTCGGTTAGCAGCCAATAGTCACCCAGGGACTCAAGCAGCATATAGAAAGTATTTAAAACCAATGTACTAGATGAAAAGGGGAGATATAGATAAAGAGAATCAAACCCATCGCTGTCAAGTCAATTCTAACTCGTAGCAACCCTATAGGACAGAGCAGAACTGTCCCATAGGGTTTCCAAGGCTGTGATCTTTATGGAAGCAGACTGCCACATCTTTCTCCCACAGAATGGCTGGTGGGTTCAAACCGCTGACCTTTCGGTTAGCAGCCAGACACTTAACCATTGCATCATCAGGGCCCTTTGCTGAGCCACTAGAGGAACCAAATTCAAGCCCTAAAACACTAAATATTTAGAGCTTGGTAGAAGGCGGCCAATAAAGGCGGTAGAGAAAGAATGGACAATGAGGTGGGAGGACAACCAGGGCACGGTAATATAACTGAAGTCCAGAAAAGAAAGTGTTTCAAGAAGGAAGTGGTCATCTGTACCAAATGCTGCTGAGAGACCTCACCCCCTCTAGCAACTTAGAATCTTGAAATACAGATCAACAAAATGTTATCCATCACCTGGGGAGGAAGAGCCTTAAGGAGAGGAACGTGGCCACAGCCAAAGCAGTAAGTGAACATCTTATTCCTCAGATGGCTTCACCATCAATTATTTCTGAAGTGTCCAAACTAATAGCTTAATGTAGCTTAAAAGAAGTGAGCTTTAACAGACAGTAAGAAAATGAATTTTGGGGTGGCACTTAGGATGTAGGGTAGAACACGTCCCAAAACTCAACTTTCCATGTGGGGTGCTGAATGAGAAAGAGACTGGGGTATAGCAGCTAAACTGGTGTCGAGACAGGAGTTCTTGGGGTCTTAGTCTGAAAATCCTTCCCTCCTATTTTTAAAATGACAATATTCAACACTAAGAACTTCTTATATACACATGAACTAGGGGAAAAGGTGAGTAAATATTTTATTGCCCACAAGAGCTTGGCACTCTGGACGTGCACAGTATTGTTATTATCCTCCATTCTTTTGCCATCATTTCTAAGAAGAAATCTTCATAGAGTTTCCACCTTATGACGTCAAGCCACAGGCTCTTTCAACAGCAACTTACAGATCAATTGACGAACAAAAAGTTCTGTTTGTTCAAATTATGTGACCTAGGTTCGTTTTCTCATGGATGATGGCTACAATCAGGAAAATGAAAATAAATCAATAGGATAGTTTTCACTCTCATTTAAATAGACTGTGAAAAGTACCAGTGGGAATCTTACTCAGTACATATTTGCTTACAGGTCTAAATAAAGGCCTAAATGATTTGAATTTAGGGCATTTCTGAGTGGTTGGTGGGATAAAGGGCCAAGCAAGAGACTGTTTCTAGCTTGTTAAGACCACACATCTCTCAGGCCTCAGTCTTTCTGGAATCTGTCAACATTTTGAGTCATATCATAACTATAAGGAAATGTTTTTAACTTTTGACCTTCAGCCTAATGAATCCTCTAATTCTACCAGTTCAAACTGCTGAATAATTCAACGAACAGTGTTCTGATCCAAGGCAATTTAAAATATGGTGATATTTTTGCTCTAAGATAAAGAGGAGAAAAGAGCTGATTCTGCACTCCATTCCAGCTCATCATATTAAGAACACCTGAATACATCCATTTTTTAATTTTTCCTATACAGGGTAAAAGGCTGAAATTGAAAATATAATGGTTTCAAACCATAGTCTCTACTGTAACCAAAATCTCCCTTGAAAATGTCTCCTCTTTTTCCTCTCCCTTCTTAAAAAAAAAAGAAAATTGTAGGTTGGGACACTGCTTACCAAGGGGTATATTTTGCGCATGTTTCTAAACTCCAATCAGAAGTTTTCTGAAACCAAGGGTAACTTATATTTTAGTCAATTCTCCATGAATGCCTGAGGAAATATGTAAAACATTAATCAGGGTAACCACAACTGCATACTTATCATCTGAAGGGAAAAGAAATACATACAGAACAGCAACCAGAGATTAAAATTAAGTTAGTGATGCGTCGGAAAACTATCTGAAAGCACAATTAGCTTCTATGCAAAGAACCAAACTTTAAAAAAGGGGAGGGAGTTTTGAAGTTACAGTCTCAAAGAAGATTGTTTTTACTTCTTAAAAAATTTAAAAAAGGAATTCTACACAAATCTCTTTTACCATTGACATATATATTCAAATGTTTCTAAGTATTATAGTGTATTGGAGAGAACACTGTTAAGGGAAGTTAAGACATCTAGATCCTAGTCCATTCTCTTTATTATTAACTAGCTGAATGGCTTTAACTTGGGGTAGTGGAAAGAGCATGGGCATCAGGACTAGACAGAACTATATATTTTTTTTAATTGTTGTAATTAAATGAAGTTTACATTTCAAGTTACTCTCCCATACAGAAATTTTTTTTTTTTTTACATACATTGTTATGAGACCCCAACCACTCACCCCATTCTGCGACAGCACACTCCTCCCCTCCACCCCTGATTCCCCATGAACATTCAACCAGCTCCTAACTCTCTCTGCCTTCCCATCTCACCTCTGGACAGAAGCTGCCCCTTTGGTCTCTTGTATCTACTTGACTAAGAGGCACATTCTTCACAAGTAACACTTTATGTCCCACAGTCCAGTCCAATCCGTGTCTGAAGAGTTGGCCTCAGAAATTGTTTTAGTTCTGGGTGATAGAGAGTCCAGGGGCCGTGCTTTCCGGGGCACCTCCAATCTCAGTCAGACCATTAAGTCTGGTCTTCTTACTAGAATTTGAGTTCTGCCTCCCATCGTCCTACTGCTCCATCAGGGACCCTCTGTTGTGTTCCGTGTCAGGACGTTCATTGGTGGTAGCTGGGCACCATCTAGTTCTTCTGGTCTCAGGCTGATGAAGTCTCTGGTTTACGTGGCCCATTCTGTCTTTTGGGCTAATACTTTCCTTGTGTCTTTGGTGTTCTTCATTCTCCTTTACTCCAAGTGGTTGGGACCAACTGATGCATCTTAGATGGCCACTTGCAAGCTTTTAAGATCCCAGATGCCACTCACCAAAGTAGGATGTGGAACATTTTCTTAGTAAGCTTTGTTATGCCAATTGACATAGATGTCCCCTGAAAGCATGGTCCCCAGACCCCTAGACAGATCTATATTTAAAACACATCTCTACCTCTTGCTGTGTGTCCCTGGGCAAGTTCCTTAACCTCTCTGAGTATCAGTTTCCCTATCTGTGAAATGGTGATAATAGCTCTCTCTCAGGTCAAAGATTAGATGAGGTAATGTACTGAAAGTGCTTAGCACAGAGCTGGTTCCAGTGTTTGTTTTTCTTCATCTTCTTTCTCTGAATCGATTAGTTTTTGTTTTTAAATGAAGAATGTAGGGCAGATATCAAAATTCCCTTCATACTCTAAAAGCCAATAATTCTAATGATGTACATTGAAGGAAGAGACTCAATATTCGGTAATCTAAGCACCTGTATGAAGAAGTACTACCTCTTCCACCTCAAGAACCAACTTCCCAAGCCTAATGAATAAGTGCTTACATACTTCATTCTACAAAGGGTATATCCTTATGTAGCTCCATAAACGATTTTCACAAACATGGATTATTCCAGAGTTTCAGGAAGTTAGCCTAAAAAAAAGTAATCCTTCCAAATAAATTGTGTTAACCAATGTCTTTTGATGAGAACCGTCAGAATTAAAGATTATTTTTTTACTTTAGTTTAATATGCGGCTAGGTAAAACTACATTTCAGCCACTTAATCAGAGTATTGGTATTAAAAATGGACAGGAGGTAAGAGGTCTAATTAGTAGAACTATTTCTTTTCTTTTCTTTTTTTAATTGTTGTGCTTTAAGTGAAAGTTTACAATTCAAGTTAGTCTCTCACACAAAAATTTATACACACATTGTTATGTGGCCCTAACTGCTCTCCCCATACTGTGACAGCACACTCCTCCTTTCCATCCCGGATTTCCCGTGTTCATTCAACCAGTTCCTGACCCTCTCTGCCTTCTCATCTTGTCTCTGGACAGGAGCCGCCCATTTAGTCTCATGCATCTACTTGAGCTAAGAAGCACTCTTCTTCACAAGTATCATTTTCTGTCCCATAGTTTAGTCTAATCTTTGTCTGAAGAGCTGGCCTCGGGAATGGTTTTAGTTTTGGGCTAACAGAAACTCTGGGGGCCACGTCTTCTGGGGTCCCTACAGTCTCAATCAAACCATTAAGTCTGGTCTTTTTACCAGAATTTGAGTTCTGCACCCCACTTTTTTCTCCTGCTCCGTCAGGGATTCTCTGCTGTGTTCCCTGTCAGGGTGGTCATTGGTGGTAGCCACCAGGCACCATCTAGTTCTTCTGGTCTCAAGCTGATGGGAGTCTCTGGTTTATGTGGCCCCTTTTGTCTCTTGAGCTAATACTTTCCTTATGTCTTTGGTGTTCTTAATTCTCCTTTGCTCCAGGTAGGTTGGGACCAATTGATACATCTTAGATGCCCGTGTGCTAGTTTTTTAGACCCCAGATGTCACTCACCAAAGTGGGATGCAGAACATTTTCTTAATAAACTTTGTTATGTCTATTGACCTAGATGTCCCCTGAAACCATGGTCCCCAGACCTCTCCCCCTGCTACTGTCCCTCGAAGTGTTTGGTTATATTCAGGAAACTTCTTAGCTTTGGTTTAGTCCAGTTGTGCTGAGTTCCCCTGTAGTGTGTGCTGTCCTTCCCGTCACCTGAAATAATTCTTGCCTACTACCTAGTTAGTGAATAATCCTCTCCCTCCTTCCCCACCCTCGTACCATCAAAGAATGTTTTCTTCTGTGTTTAAACCTTTTCTTGAGTTCTTACAATAGTGGTCTTATACAATATTTGTCCTTTTGTGACTGACTAAATTCACTCAGCATAATGCCTTTCAGATTCCTCCATGTTGTAAGATGAAGAATTATTTCTTTAGGGTCATTTCCCATCACTGTTTTGTTTTGTTTTTCCTTCCATAGTTCCAAACCCTTTACCTGTTCATCCCTATAATCTATTGCTCTCTAGCTGCCACTCGTGGTCCAGGGGCCCTCTCTCAAACTCTGCACATCCTACAGGGATGCTGAGGGGACCTGAAGTTCCTGAACTTCCCACCCTCAGATTTCTAGTCAAAATGTATCAGTCATTCTCTTCTTATGTTTAAGTTTAATTAATTAGAACTAATTAACTAATTAGATATCTGGTAGGAGGTTTCAGTTTTCACTTAGAAATTCTTTAAAACATGAAGGAAAGCGTCTATAATTAGCAATGTCTACACTGTTTTTATCTTGAGGAGCGTAACCAAAAACCAAAGCCTTTGCAATCAATTCCAACTCACGGTGACCCCATCTGTTGCACACAGTTTCCTTGGCTGTAATCTTTATGGGTGCAGATCATCAGACCTTTCTTCCGTGGCGTCACTAAGTGCGTTCAAACTGCCAGGTTAGTGGTAGAGCGCAAACAGTTTGCACCACCCAGGGGCTTTCGAGGAGTGTAGACAAATCTAAAAAAAAGTATTTGTCTTCTGTTCCATTTCGTTATCCTGAATAACAAATATGATAAAACTCATGAATGCCAGAATGTTTCCTTCTGGTAAACATTTTCAGCAAGTGAGTTGGTACAAAGGACTAATCAGCATGGTAGGAATTCAGAGAGCTATGGCCCGTTGATAGGCAGGGCAGTGTCAGGCAGGCCATCTTTCAATGTCTTTCCTCATCAGAGTGACGCCGTAGCAAAGTCCAAAGATCTTCTAGAAGATTTATATCAGCACAGGGCAGCACGCAGACACATGCTAATGGGTCATTTGCTCATGGAACGTAACTCCACGGGTGATATGCCAGAGGTAACTGAGAATTATGGAGCATGAATCACAGAGTGAAAATCATCAGGTGAGAACAGGAAAAGGCACCCAAAAGGCATAACCAAATCGTTAGATGGCATGTTGTAGTTTCCTAGGGCTGTAATAAAAAAATTACCATACACCGGGTGGCTAAAGGAGCCCTGATGGTACAGCAGTTCGAATCCACCAGTCGTTTCTTGGAAATTCTATGGGGCAGTTCTACTCTGTCCTATAGGGTCGCTATGAGTTGCAAGTGACCAGACAGCAATTTTTTTTTTTTTTTTTTGGGTGGCTAAAAACAACAAAATTTTTTTGTCTCATTGTTCTGGAACTAGAAGTCCAAAATCAAGTGGCTAGCAGGGCCACACTCCCTTGGAAGGCTGTAAGGGAAAATCCTTCCTTGCCTCTTTCTAGCTTCTGGTGGCTCCCAGCAATCACTGACATTTCTTGGCTTGTAGCTGCATTATTCCAATCTCTGCCTCCATTGTCACATGATCTTCTTCCTGTGCGTGTTCACATGGCTTTCTTCTCTTTGTCTCTCTCTGTGCCCTCTCCTCTTCTTCTAAGGCACTAGCTACTGGATTTAGGGTCCACCCTAATCCAGTATGACTTTCTCTTAAATTACATCTGCAAAGACTCTATTTCCAAATAAGATCACAATTTGAGGCTCTGGTTGGACTGAATTTGGGGAGAGGGGGCACTATTCAACCCACTGTACCCACAATATGGCATTTAATTAAAACTTCTGGCAAACAGGCACCACTCTTGCAAATAGAATACATACTTTCTCTGCAAAACAGAACTGGAAATGAGGTGAGTCTCTGACAACAATTTTTGCTATTTGTGAGTAGAAGGCTTTGAACCAGAGGGTAGGCATAAAGGCTTTTTCAGCCACCAACCAACCCAGACAAAGAAAGCTGAGTCTGTTAGAGTGGAAAGCAACAGACATTTCTCCAAGGGAAAATGCTGTACTAAATTCCCTAATATAAAATATACCCACTAAAGTTAATAAAAGAAAGAAAGCACCCTAGATTACACTTAATTTTCTGACACAGACAGTGATAAAAGCTGAAAAGTACCTGTCAACTGAGGCCACACAGCTCAACATGCCTCCCTAATGACATTTTATCAAGGAGGATTTGTACGTGTCAAACATGGAATAAATAACATTTTGGTCCTGAAGACACTTCCTTAGCTCCTGCCCATACTAAAAAGAAAATACAGTTTCAAGGGTATTCTGACGTAATTTTTCCACCATGAGACCAGTTCCTCAAACTAGTAAACATCATGAATTGCTCAAAGAGCTACCTGATGAATTTTGAAAAGAAATGTGGCTTATTTATTACCCTGCTCTCTTAATGAAAAACTAGTCAGTATTTGTTTAAAAGAGGCATTTAGAATCTGAGATAAATCTCCTTCCAAGTTAAAGACTTGGAGGAAAATGTCACAAATCATGTCTTATGTTTAATAATAATAAAAAGTAGTTATTGAAACCATAATCTCAGTTGAGACAAATGCTAAAGTTAAGCTAGAAAATCAGGAAGAAATGATGAAGGAGAAGGGAAGGCAAAAAAGGAGAGAGTAGGGAAAAGGAAGCCTGGAGCCTCCAACACTTCCCCCAACCTTAGTCATTCTACCTGTCTCCACCCCAGTAAGTCTTCCCCATGTCCAAGCCCTTGGTGCTCCCTTTGCCCTCCCATAGAATGTTTACTACCATATTGCAATTACCTGTTTACCCATCTCTATTCCCCATGATAGTGGGGCTCTATGAAGACAGAAAAAGAGGTGCCTCGTTCACCACTTTATCTCCAGCTCCCAACACTGTGCCTGCTCAGGGAGTAGGCTCTCAGACAATATTGAAGGAAGGGAGAACGGAGAGGGGAGGAGAAAAAAAAGAAGAAAGAGAGGGAAGTGGAATGGAAGGACAGCATAAATGAAAAAACAAGGCAGCAAAGGCTTGATTTTGTGTTTTTAATCTCCTTAAAAACTTTTGTCATTAGCCTGGTAGACTAGAAGGCAGTAAGTTTTCAAATAAACACAGTATTTCAATATTGAGAAACTCAAAGGTAGTTGAACCATCTACAGCCAACTGACTCTTTAGTAGTCCTCTTAACTTACACAGTGGGTCCCAAGGAAGGGCAGTATATACTTCATGCTAACTCTAGACCTCAAGACAAAGAGCTCCAGGGAGCCTGAGGTGACTTCTAGATTTTTGGCATACCAATTATTTGGGGATTTTTGTTTGTTTTGTGTTGTTGTTGTTTTTGTCTTTACTGAGTACCAAAAAGCTTCCCACAGAATATTCTCAGAATTCAGTCCTCATAATCCTCATAAAGGTAGGCATGGAGTATCCCTGACCTGGAATCCTTTTTACCCAAAGAGATTTAGATTTCAAAAACAAGTTGAAATAAATGTGTGTTAATCCTTGAACAATAATAATAAGAAAAGATGTCTGATCTCTCGCCATAACTGCTCTTAAGAAAAGGTGTGAGATTAATAGATTTCAGCGAAGTATTAGGATACAAGATAAACATACAAAAATCAGTTGGATTCCTCTACACCAGCAAAGAGAACTTGGAAGAGGAAATCACCAAGTCAATACCATTTACAAAGGCCCCAAGAAGATAAAATACTTAGGCATAAATCTAACCAGAGACATAAAAGACCTATACAATGAAAACTACAAGACACTACTGCAAGAAACCAAAAGAGACATGCATAAGTGGAAAAACACACCTTGCTCATGGATAGGAAGACATAACATTATGAAAACGTCAATTCTACCCAAAGTGATCTACAGATACAATGCAATCTCGATCCAAATTCCAACGGCATTTTTTAAGATGTAGAAACAAATCACCGACTTCATACGGAAAGGGAAGAGGCTCCCGATAAGTAAAGCATTACTCAAGAAGAAGAACAAAGTGGGAGGCCTCACACTACCTGATTTTAGAACCTATTATACCGCCATGGTAGTCAAAACAGCCAGGTACTGGTACAACAACAGATACGTAGACCAATGAAACAGAATTGAGAATCCAGACATAAATTCATACACCTATGAGCAGCTGATATTTGACAAAGGCCCAAAGTCTGTTAATTGGGGAAAAGACAGTCTCCTCAACAAACGTTGCTGACATAATTGGATATCCATCTGCAAAAAACTGAAACAAGACCCATACCTCACATCATGCACAAAAACTAATTCAAGATGGATCAAAGACTTAAATATAAAATTGAAAATGATAAAGATCATGGAAGAAAAAATAGAGACAACTCTAGGAGCCCTAATACATGGCATAAACATAATACGAACCATAAGTAACAATGCACAAACACCAGAAGAGAGACTAGATAACAGGGAACTCCTAAAAAATCAAACACTTATGCTCATTAAAGACTTCACCAAAAGAGTAAAAAGACAGCCTACAGACTGGGAAAAAACTTTTGGCTACGACAAATCCGATCAGCGTCTTATCTCTAAAATCTACAAGATACTGCAAAACCTCAACAACGAAAAGACAAATAACCCAATTAAAAAATGGGCAAAGGATATGAACAGGCACTTCGCCAAAGAAGATATTCAGGTGCCTAACAGACACATGAAGAAATGCTCACGATCATTAGCCATTAGAGAAATGCAGATCAAAACTACAATGAGATACCATCTCACCCCAACAAGGCTAGCATTGATCCAAAAACACCAAATAATAATGTTGGAGAGGTTGTGGAGAGACTGGAACACTTATACACTATTGGTGGGAATGTAAAATGGTACAACCACTTTGGAAATTGATCTGGCACTTCCTTAAAAAGCCAGAAATAGACGTACCATATGCTCCAGCAATTTCGCTCCTTGGAATATAAACTAGAGAAATAAGGACCGTCACACAATTAGATATATGCACACCCATGTTCATTGCACCACTGTTCATGATCGCAAAAAATTGGAAACAACCTAGGTGCCCATCAGTGGAGGAATGGATAAACAAATTATGGTATATTCACACAATGGAATACTATGCAATGATAAAAAACAACAATGAAGCTGTGAAACATAACATGGAGGAATCTGGAAGGCATTATGCTGAGTGAATTTAGTCAGTCACAAAAGGACAAATATTGTATAAGACCACTATTATAAGAACTCAAGAAAAGGTTTAAACACAGAAGAAAACATTCTTTGATGGTTACGAGGGTGGGGAAGGAGGGAGAGGATTATTCACTAACTAGGTAGTAGACAAGAATTATCTTAGGTGACGGGAAGGACAGCACACACTACAGGGGAACTCAGCACAACTGGACTAAACCAAAGCTAAGAAGTTTCCTGAATACAACCAAACACTTTGAGGGACAGAGCAGCAGGGGGAGGGGTCTGGGGACCATGGTTTCAGGGGACAACTAGGTCAACTGGCATAACAAAGTTTTTTAAGAAAATGTTCTGCATTCTGCTTTGGTGAGTGGCATCTGGGGTCTTAAAAGCTAGCAAGTACCCATCTGGGATGCATCAATTGGTCCCAACCCACCTAGAGTAAAGGAAAATGAAGAACACCAAAGACATAAGGAAAGTATTAACCCAAGAGACAGAAAGGGCCACATAAACCAGAGACTCCATCAGCCTGAGACCAGAAGAACTAGATGGTGCCCGGCGGCTACCACAATGACCGCCCTGACAGGGAACACAACAGAGTCCCTGATGGAGCAGGAAAAGAGTGGGGTGCAGAACTCAAATTCTAGTTAAAAGACCAGACTTAATGTTCTGACTGAGTCTGGAGAAATCCCGAAAGGCATGGCCCACAGACTGTCAACCCAGAACTAAAACCATTCCTGAGGCCAACTCTTCAGACAAAGATTAGACTGGACTATCGGGCATAAAATGATACTCATGAAGAGCGTGCTTCTTAGTTCAAGTAGATACATGAAACTAAATGGGCAGTTCCTGTCCGGAGGTGAGATGAGAAGGCAGAGAGGGTCAGGCATGAGTTGAATGGACATGGGAAATCAGAGGTGGAAAGGAGGAGTGTGTGCTGTCACGGTATAGGGAGAGCAATTAGGGTCACATAACAATGTATCTATGAGTTTTTGTATGAGAGACTAACTTGAACTGTAAACTTTCACTTAAAGTACAACAAGAAAATAAAAAATAAAAACAAAAGGTGTGAGAATTGCCCAGTGACAACCAAGCTGAGTTCCAAGACCTTCATGAGGAGCTGGGAGTGAAAGAGAAAAAGAATTGCTGGAGCTCTAAAGAAGCATGGTTAGTGTCTTCCTTCCCTCTTTATCTCTGTAACATGAAGTGGGAAAAGATAAACATAAATTGCAAAGTTAAGCAATATTCAAGCTCCATGTGTTTATACTCTAAAAGAGAGAAAATGAAAATATTTCCATTGTCATAACAACCTGGACTCAAATACAGTTAAGTGTATAGTATAAGATACTGGTCATTCGAAATTACTGGTTAAGCACCCTCTAAAGGCATCGTTGTTCTACAGGGCAAGGGGCAGAAGCAACTGTAATGTCCTCAAAACAACCCAAGATTGGTTTCTACAATTTAATCATTTCAATACAAATTTCACTTACACTACAGACAACTGATTCATGTTCTGTTTTTCATATGTGGGAAGAAACACAGTGCGTCCCACCATCCTGAAACGTGTACAAGAAAACAAGGCTTGGAATTTGAGACTCAAGGTATTGCAGATTCAAAGCTGAAGTGAACTTTAGCATTAGTATTAAGGTACCTTGATTTTTCATTAGACAAGGAAAATGTTACTCTAGTTTCTATTATTTCTCATTTCTATAATTAGATTAGTTAAAATCAACAAAATGACACCTAGAATGCACAGGTAGATGAGGTCTAACGGTGGAGTAAAAATGAGACTGCAAGTCTGGGAATGACTGGCCAGTAGACCTAACGTAACTCTGTACCTGTAGGCAAGTTACCCACATTGCAGCTGTTTCAGTCTGTAAAATGGTGGTTATGATACCTACCTTGCAGCACTTTCTCTGAGCACTGCCCTTCTAGCACAATGCCTGGAACACAGCAATTACTCAATATATATCAGCTTTCTTTTGTCCTAAGAGCTAATATCAAATGCAGATCCCTGCTCTTGGAGCCTCTTAAAAAAAAAACAAAACAACAAATCTATTGCCATCAAGTCGATTCCTAATCACAGTGACGCTACAGGACAGAGTAGAACTGCCCCATAGGGTTTCCAAGGAGCAGCTGGTGGATCTGAACTGCTGACCTTTCGGTTAGCGGCCAAACGCTTAACCACTGTGCCACCAGGTCCCCACATGTAATTAGAAAATTAAAGACAAAAAAAGAAATAGAGTTAAAAAGCAATATAAAGCAGCATATATTAACGCTGACAGACGATACATTGAGGAAAAGCTTCATAATTTGTTCATTTTTAATAAGCATTTAGAAATCAACATTAAAACTATATACATGTACATATACCTATGTTCAAATATCACATTTGTCATACAACATTTTAGAATACATGAAATTTTACTCAGAAGATCTAATCTTCAAATCTCATGCAGACATGAGAAAGCAGATTTCAGAAGAAAGACGAACAGTTTTTTGCAAACCCTTAAAATCTCTATAAACAGCATTATGATTATTACTCCCACAGCGTTGATGGTATGAAATCTTTTTCAAGAAATCAATTTCCTATTTACAACTAACTGTCTAATATAGCATCAGGGCAAACACTCTCTATATAGTTCCAGACCGTGATATGACTCTAAAACCCTGAGGAAAACCAAGTTAAATGAACTGAAAAAGAAAATGCTAGACGGGAGCTCTAGAAGTGTGGAGTGTGCACTGAGCACTGGCTGGGTTAACACCAAGATGCTCAACCACACAGCCCTGAGCTGTGAACACTGGGAAAAAAGCCACCAAGGATTCCCAGGTGGATGTGATCAATATCCCATTTATTAGAATAAACAACGTGGGATATAGTATCCAGCTTAAGTGAGCTACGAAGTGAGGAGGTATAAAGAAGAAAAAGAAAACAAAAAAAAATTTAAGGCAACATTACATGGGAGCAGGGGCCAAAGAAAGGAATACCTACATTTCAGGAGTCACTTGCCCACAGGGTAACTGTCTCTATTTCTCTATGCTTTTATTATTCTTTTACTTATACGATAGCACTGGCTATCATCCTTCAGAAACATTTACAATCACTTATAGGACTGGTGTTGTAGATTCAGAGACGTGGGCATTGTCACACATCCCTTTTCCTAGGAATGTTCCTAACCTTGGTCTTATCACAGTCCCATGAATGATCTTCTCATTTTCTCAAGAAACTCCCAAATAATTACCAGACTAAAGCTTGCTCCAATTATCTTCCATTAAAATATGAAAAATTCCTCTGATATTTTGAAGAAGACTAACAAAAATTTCACTGGATGGGGAAAGTGCTTTGTCTATATCTCTGTGACTCTGGATGCATCCTTTAAAGGTCTGAAGACCTTTTCTGATTTCCGACTAGAAGGGCCAGCCCAAGGATTCCTTATAAGCACTTCATAAGGGTTCAGGGGTTGGGTTCTCCAAACTCTGAGCTAAAGTTTCCTAAGCTGATGGGAATAGTTTGATGTGTCAAGGACTCATTTGAACACAGTAAAAATGGGCATACACTTGTTCTCTCTGTTCCAGTCCTCTAAAGATCCATTAAAATTTCTTCTGCAAAATAAACGAGAAGGAAAGATGAGGAATTCTGACAGCTACTAAAACCACCCATGAGCAGCTATTACCAATCATCAAGAGCAGATGAAAAAGTCACCTATTTTATGATTTTTCAATATTAGGATTTCCAATTAAATGTTCCCTTCTCAGAATGATCTTACCACTCTTCTGTCATTTCAGATGCCCCTGTGGTAAGCAAAAGCTAATTTAATATAATAGGCTTTTTTTTTTTTTTAAAAAAAAAAAAAGGTTATATGGAAGCAAAATGCCTGGGTGTGTCTACTCCTCTAAGACAAAAAGAGAATATATATTTAAAGAAGCAATAGACTAAAAAGAAAACCTTAACTGGGGGGTTGGGAGATAAGAGTAGAATAAATTTAACTGTATAATTAATTTGAAGGCATGAACTTGAGAAATCTTTAATAAAAGAAATGGCTAAAATGCTTTGTTATCCAGCCAGTGCCAGCAGGTCAAAGAACCAGCAGTTTGGAGTTTTAAAATACATTGCACTTTAGCACTTAGCTGTGACATTATTCTGCTTTTAAAAACAAATCTCTTGAGCAGTCAAGTTTTAATACTTATAGAGCCACCCAGGGTTAAAATAATGCAAAGGCTTGGAAGTTACTAGGCCCTTCATTTGAATGTTATACTACCAGTACCAGTTGCCATTGAGTGGATTCTGACTCATGGCAACCCCATGTGTGTCAAAGTAGAGCTGTGCTCCAGAGGGTTCTTCAATGGCTGATTTTTTCAGAAGTAGATTGCCAGGCCTTTCCTTCAAGGTGCCTCTAGGTAGATTCAAACCTCCAATCTTTCGGTTAGCAGCCAAGCGCATTAACCATTTGTATTACGCTGGGACTAAACTGGGTCTGATCAATTGCCAAAGGAGCCCTGGTGGTGCAACAGTTAAAACGCTAGGCTGCTAACCTAAAGGTCAGCAGTGCAAATCCACCAGCAGCTCCCTGGGAGAAAAGGCCTGGCGATCTGCCCTTGTAAACGTTACAGCCTAGGAAACCCTATGGGACAGTTCTACTCTGTCCTACAAGGTTGCTATGGATCAGAATGGACTCAATGGCACACACCACCACCACCAACAATCAGCTGCTGTAATTTTGTTGTGTTATTGTGGCACAAATGGTTTGTGCTAACTAAAGGTTAGCAGTTCAAGCCCACCCAGTGGCACCACAGAAGATAGGCTTGGTAATCTGCTTCCATTAAGATTACAGCCAAGAAAACCTTATGGAGCAGTTGTACTCTGTAACACTCGGGGTCGCCATGAGTCAGAATCCACTCAACGGCAACTCACGACAACAACGTCTGAACTGAGCTAAAATGTCACACGGTAAGTTTTTTTTCCTTGAAGCTTGGACATAGATTCCATAAACAATAATCAAATTAAAGGACAAAAACAGAGTAATAAAGCACTTTCCTTAAAGTCTCTTACTTAGAGCACAGTTCTCAACCCTTGTGAATATGAGGGCTCTTTCAATAAACCCAAAATAGAGAGGAATCCAGTTTTTATTCATTCAGTCTACATACAATGCTTACCTGTCACACAATCCAATAAACCAGAGGTCTGAGGCCTTAAGGTGAGGAGAGCTGCTTTAAAATATCTTTAAACTGCGCATATTCCTCCTTACCTTTCCTATTTAATGATACGAATTCAGTAAATGGCTTTCTTGCTTGGATGAATTCCTCCTTCCATTCTCAAATTCTTCCCATGAAAAAATTGAATTTTGCCTCTGAAAACACCATCTTTTCAAAAATCCCCTGAGTACAGGGATTTGAGATGATTTATTGGAACAACACTCATCTGAAGTAGTATATTGTCACAGCATTTTTAAATATGAATAATGATACAGCACTTTCTCTTTCAGTAACTCTGCCCTATAATAAACTATCACCACACTACCCACAGACAATGGTAACAATTTTTTCCCAGCTATTCAAGCTGCTTAGTATCTGCAGACAAAAAGTGAATAGGATACCCACTACTTAAGTTATTTTGCTGTCAAGCTGGTGTCCTGAGTGTCAGCATATTTATTCAGCTGGCAATTCTCAAAATCTTCTCAACTCCTTGTATTACAGGATGCGCTAAAGTCCACTTTACCTTATCAAAGAGTAGCTATTTACTGCACGTACCCTCTAGGGTACAACCTGTGTAGGTAACCACACCGTCTCAACTTCAGGACAAAGACAAGGGACCAAGTGATAGCTTAACTTTACAATCTATTTATTACAGATACAAAAAATACTTCCTCTCCTACATCATGATCTAGAATTAGTACATGGCCCATCTCCTGTAACATACCTGGATGATACCTTGTTACACTGGTGCATTCACTCACAAGGCCTTAAAAAAAAAAAAAAACCATTGCCATGGAGTCGATTCCGACTCATAGCGACCCTATAGGACGGAGTAGAACTGCTCCATAGAGTTTCCAAGGAGCACCTGATGGATTGGAACTGCTGACCTTTTGGTTAGCATCTGTAGCACTTAACCACTACACCACCAGAGTTAAAGAACTGTTGAAGGTGGGAGGTTATAAACGTTTTTTAAAAAAGTGTCAGCAAAACTCAACTAAGGGGGATAAGCCTAGCTATTTTTATGCCATCTGTTCCAATTTCATGGCTTACCACCTTTATAACCAAATAAGAAAGCTGATAAGGATTTTTGCTCTTCCTTTTCCCTATAGGACAAAATTTCAAGAGCCTTGGGTC
>NW_004444077.1:5555759-5578981 GCF_000243295.1 Trichechus manatus latirostris
TTTTTTTTGTGATATGAGACTCTTGGAAGGCAAATAGGAGTCTGAGTTCAAGCACACAAATGAATATTCTAAAACACACACAAACACAAACGCTGACACACATGTGGACAGACACCACTACTAAGCTGGTAAATCTGGAACATTTCAAACAGGAAACAAAAGCAAAACTGATGAAAGGAAAGGACTAGAGGGGAAGAAGGATACAGCCAAAGGCCCCATCTGCCTAAGAAACTGGGTCACACTGACAGGTTTTATCAAATGGGTGCTTAGAATTCTGCATGACAGCTGTACAAAGCTCTTCAGGCTTTACTTTCCTGCCTCAAAAATAGCAGCTGCTCAGGATGTAATAGATCCTCTCCCTGGTAAGTAAAACGGTCTCATCCTTGAAAGAGTTGAGGGCAAACTCAAACCACATCTTCTGCTCTCCATTCCCTACATGAAAAATACCAAAAGGAAGACGAGATGAAAGCACATTGAAAACCAACTCCTTTTCAAAACTGGGGAGGTCATTTGGGTCCCCTCCAGCATTTAGGAAAGTTCAATCCATTGGTTTTCAGCATTTAGGAAAGTTCAATCCATTGGTTTTCAGTGAATGGTCTGGTTCCCTCCCAATACATTCCAACTCAACAAAATGTCAAGTCACTTAGATGTTATGAAATTATTTACAAATTGTTAGAAGTTGAGAGGGATTCTTGTTATTTCTTAATGCTAAAGTTCTGAGCAGTAAATACACCTATATCACCACTCCAGTGTACAACTCTTCTTGTGTCGTCTACTCTATAGCACGGTTGAACAGATATGATTCATTTTTTTCCTTATAATATTCATAAATGTCCACTAGTGTGGCCTCTTTGGAAATTTCAACTCATTTCCTATTTATTACTCATTGCACAATTAGCCTTGATTATAAATGTGGCCAGTGTAGGTGCTGCCCCAAATTACTGCTACTCTTACATGTCAAAAGGGGAAACTTCTCCCTCTTCACTAACTAATTAACTTACCTTCTTGTCATTCATTTAAATTGTATTTTTCCGCTTTAAATGTCGAGTCTAAATCTTAATACAGCAGGAGAACTTTCAGAAGATTTCCATACTGTTATTTCTTGTTCTTTCCTTTTCTCACTTTCTGAGAACCGCTCGAACCACTCCATTTTCTATTTCTCTTAAACACATAATATTTGGCATAATGAATCATAAGAATTAAAGACGTGTTTTACAGATGCAGAAACATGCTCAGAGGAGTGAAACAACTTGCCCAAGATTGCACTGCGAAGGAAGTGTCAGATCAGGAATTTGAAAGAAGGCAGCCTGGCCACAGCTCTTCCCAGCCCAACAACCCTCAACCCCACACACACACACACACACACACACACACACACACACACACACACACTCCTCATCACCTAATTTTGTTAACACCACCATCTTTCTCCTTGTCAGCTTTTTTTCCATACTGAATCAGTGGCTGAACTGTTGGTTGGCCCTCCACAATGTCTTTGGACTCTGCTACCCATCTTCATCCCACCTGCTCTATGTCCATCCCATTATAACTCACCCTAACTCACCTGCCTCTCGTGTGTGTGTCTCTCTCTACTCCCCTGAGCCTCCAGCTCGTTGTACATACTGCCTCATTCTAGATAAGTCTACATTCCTCACCAATCTCATAATGATGTCAAGATGCTCACATTTTTTCAGTAAAGCCCAACTGTCTAATGAATAAAGTTCTCTTCCTGACATCCAGGACTCTTCAAATCTCACTCCAATTTTCTATCCCACTACAATCCTCTACACAACCAATACTCCAATCAAACAAAAGCATGGTCAGTCCCTTGTGGTGCTCCTCTGCTCCTTGCCCTGGGCCTCTGCTCATGCTGCTGTAACCATCTAGAATGTACCTTGTTGGCGCAGGCAAGAATAAAGCTAACTCAAATGACCTCTTCCCTGATCCTTCAAGCTTCCCTTGTTTGAATTCTATAGCACTTTATGAGCTGCAATCCGCTCAATGGCAACAGTTTTGGTTTCTGGTTTAGTTACCCAGAGTTCTTGCCATTGTATACCTTGTATTTTAGTTTCTTCTGTAAATGACTTACTTCTTCCCCTCAAGATAGAGGGGAGTTAGTATCTGTATCACTTGTGAGTCCCCCTCAGCTGTAACACCAAGTTAGGCACACAGCAGGCACTTACACTTGTTGCTGGGATTATCGTATTTGGGATCATCATAGAGGCCGTCTCCCTCTGTCGGAGCATATTTATTTCCAGAGCCAAGCACAGTCTGACATATACCAGCCAATAATAAAAGCTAGAGAAGTAGGAGAATGAGTAGACTTTGTCTTCCCTGAGGCAACATGAATAATAATAAAATGCATTGAAATAGAAAATGCATTGGAATATACCTGGGGAAAAATCAGTTTCATGTTTCTGGTCCTAGACAAAATTTCCAAACAAGATGGGGTTTAGGGAGGATTTTTTGGGTGAAAATTGATTGCATAATTGGCAGCTTTGACCAATAAACCCTGTATGTAAACAGCTAACCCACTCAACAAAAACTTTTATAGTCCATGGAAAAATAAACTACTCAATCATAGGTAGGTTATGTTGTTCATTAAAATAAAGTTCCAGCTGCACCCAAAACAATCTTGAATTAATCTGAATCTCAGCAGTCAGTAATGACTAAGAAGAGGGAAATAGGGTTATGTAATTTGTGAGTTTTCTTTAACACATCAGTCTGATTTTCCCTTGCTTTCCTGCATCCCAACACACACCCTTTCTTCAAAGGCAGACACAAGGGCAAGATTTTTTAAATCCTGAAGAGAAATGAAAGAAGTTTTGAGTTTTACCTTTCTGTTGTTATTTTTTAAAGGCAATTTTTTTCCTTCCTAAAATTTTGAGAGATGGAAAATCCATTAGGTAATTTGTCCAACCCAAGAGACCAATGCAAGATTGTTCTCTACAGTTTACTTTCCAGCAATTTTCCAGTCCACTTCCCTGGGGAAATGTTAAAATCATCTCCACTACGGCTACTTTCAAATTTAGCCTGAACCTGGTACCACTGTGAAGCCTTAAATTTAAACTTTATAACAAGACCTGAGCCTGAAAATTGCAAACTATTAAAACCAGGATCTCTGCTTTTTGCAAGAGGGCAAAACAACCTAGGCACAAATAGAAAGACCACGGCAGGTTTTTATGCATTTCTGAATTGCTCTCACCATAGCTGTTTTCCTCAGCAAGTCTCAACACAGGGTAATTTACTTTTTTGGTTTTGTCATTTTTAGAAAAACTGACAAATTCTGAGCTAGGGCACAAGGGTTTGATTTGAAAGTTTTCTAGGCTGACACCAGAATGGCCAAGAGCAGGCCACAGCTTTCTAATACTCTCAAAAAATTAATAAGGAAGAAAAGTAAGGTTTGCTCACCAACCTAGAGTATCTGTTGCTAGTGTTAGGAGGAATCCAAGCCTCCCAAGGGATGAAATTATATGATATATAACCACTGTGGTCATGATTCTGGGTCTGGGGTCAGGGCATACCTGAGTTCACCAAAAGTAGATGACCAACAACTTGGAAGATTCTGCGACTCAACGAATCTGCTCCGAGCCTGGACCATTTACCTTGGACATTTCTATAGTAAACACATTCCTCACAAATGCTAACTTTCTTAGGAATTGCCTTTTTTTAAAACACACTAGGTGGAAAAAACACAGCTAAATCAATTTTACAATTTTGACTAAAAAAGGTATTACTTCACATTAAAAGAAACCTGAATTATTGAGAAGAAATGTTCTCTATAAATCTAGAGTACTGAATAATTATCCTTAAGCTTTTCAGTTGGTTTCCTTTACAAAGAGCCAATAAATATGTCCTGGGTGTCCTTGGTAAATGAAAGCACCAAGTCCCATTCCATGGGGGAAGAACTGAGAGCAGAAATCAAGGGCATAAGCAAATTACGTTAAGAACGAAGGGCAGTGCTGATAACTATGAACTTAAGAGTGTTTTACATAATGTATTTAAACACAGGAAGGTGAGGATAAATCAACCAAAGAGAGCCCCTAAAAAGAGGGCAGACCAAATCTAAAGTGCACTGGCAGGAGAAAGACAAGCAGAAGGTGTCCGAGAGATAGAGAAGGGGATGAAGTACAGTCCTATTATGGTTTGACTGATCAATTTTGCTCCCGCTGAATGGCTGCATTTACCTAGATCCACTCATCAACAGGCAAGGGGAAGAACCAGCTTCATCACTACAGCGGGAATCATGGCCAAACCTAAGTCAGGATGTGAAGGGTCCTTCCCAGTGCCTATGGCCCAGGGCCGCCCATCACTGACTGAAGGGAAGAAAAGGTGCCCTGAGAGGCTGTCAGGTGCAAATGGTTGTGGTTATTAGTCTGTTGGTAGTTGCCTGCGTGTGGATTCCGACTTATGGCAGGCAGTCCCATGTGTTCAGAGTAGGACTGCTCTGTAGGATTTTCAAGGCTATGACGTTTCGGAAGCAGATCTCGTTGGTGAAAAAAAAAAAGGTGTGGCAATAATTTCAGATGGAGCAGGAAGTGGAAGTACTTAGGATTAAACAGTGGTCTCAGTATGATAATCAAATTGCCCTGGGAGAAGCAACGTGGATTATTTGTGGCTTGCCGCTCCCTATCCAAAATTCTGTAGGGAAGGAGAGAAGGAGGAGGCCTGGTGGAAAGACATCTTTCTGGCAGTTTTGCTGGTAGGGATTCAGAAAAAAAATTTGTTTTATTGCTACTGGAGGAAAGTTTACATGCACTTATTTGTTCTTTGCTAGATAAGTGGTCTAGGTCAGTGGGACCTGGTAATCCATATTTTAAATCTCCCCAGATTCTGATGCACAGCCAGGTTTGGGAACCACAGCCTAGCACATGACTTTCAGAGACTAAGATGGATAGGGCCAGAAGATGTTAGAAAGGAAAATGACATATGTTCCAATGGAGTACTTGCAGCCAAGGAATTACTTGAGGTTCTGAGTTGACATGATTTAGAAGAAGACTCTTCTCTCCCTGATATCACCTCAAAGAACAACCATAAGCATAGGATTCCTCAGAAATGGATTCAGTGAGTATAACATGACAAACAGCATCATTCAAAAACAAAAACAAGTTTTGATCTCACACATACTTAGGTTTGAGCTCCAGGTCCATTACTTATCATCTCTGGAATCATCAAGAAGTTAGTTAGCCTCCGTCAGGCTCAGGTTCCTCATCTGTAAAGGTAAATGACAGTATCTACCTCCAAGGGTGCAGATGAAGTTTACTTGACTCTCTATAGAATCTGCTGCACAGACAGCTTTTAACTGATAGTAGTGCTCACTATTACTGAGGTATCTGAAAAGCATTTCATTTGTCTTTTTGGTGTGGTTTTTTTTTTTTTTTTGGACTCTGATTTAAAGCGAATTTCTCTGAAACTTGCATGTTGGCTTGCATGTTGCTCTCATGCTGGAAGATATGCTAGAAGGTATTTCAAATACCAGCAGAGTCACCCCACAGTGGATAAGTTTTAGCGGAGCTTACTGACTAAGACAGACTAGGAAGAAGGGCCAGGTAATCTACTCCCGAAAATTAGCCAATGAAAAACCTTATGGATCACAACAGAACGCTGTTCCATTTGCTTAATTTGGACACATCATCAAGAGGGATCACTATCAAAGGAGGCTACCATGTTTAGTGAAGTAAAGGGCCAGCAAGGGAGAGGGAGAACCTCAGTGATTTGGACTGGCACAACAAGGGACTCAAACATGCTGGTTATGGTGAGGATAACTCAGGACCAGGCAGTGTTTCGTTCTGTTTTATATAAGGTTGCCATGAGTCGGAATCAACGGGACAACGGCTATCGACAACAATATATATTTAGTAAAACTGTCTCAAGAAAACACCACATGTACCACAGAAATTGACTGATCCATTGCAAATATGGCTATCTTTATCACCTCACTTCTCTGATTTGACTTTCTGTAGCAACACTGTGAGCGTCAATGTCATTTTACTAAACTAGTGCAAAAGCTACACTTATGCCTATAAATTCTGTTTGCAAACTCTGTTGAGAAACGACAGCTATTCCCAGAGTATTTCCTGGCCTCCTCTTGCCTGGTTTTCACAGAGAAAATATAAGCAATGGCTCTAAATCACCAAAGTGGAAATTGGCTTCTTCTCAAGCCTCAATTGTTTTGCTTTTTCAAAGCACTGTCCCTTCAGAATAAGCCACGTCTCACATGTAAAGGTTTAACAGTCTGGGGTTCTTCAGAAGTCAGCTCTATTAATTACAGACATCCACAAATGAAGTTTTGCTTTTTTTTCCCTTTTGATGTATTAAACTGGCTGCCAGAAATTAAATTAATTCAGAAAGGAATAACCAAATATCTCCAAATTAAATCAGCTGTTAAAGACTGCCTAGAATATGGTTTTTTTTGGACGTGGGAGAAAGATGTGGCAGTCTGCTCCCGGAAAGATTTACAACCCTGGAAACCCTATGGGACAGTTCTACTCTGCTCTAGAGAGTCATTATGAGTCGGAATCGACTCAGTGGCAATGGGTTTGGGTTTTTTTGGAATACTGGACTACTAACCTACAAAGTTGACTTACTTTTTATTGAAGAGGACATAGGGCATTAATATTGTACAACTGCATAGGCCTTACCATAAAAAGTACCATATAACTGGTTTATATTATACTCAAAAACACTTAGATGCTAAAACAATATCCTTGCAGTGTTTATGTACCAGTTTCTACCCATAAACAACTAAAAATGAATGGTTTTGGATTCATGCATAAAACAAGAATTAAAAATGTCAGTATCAGTTCATTAGCCATTAAAGAAATACAAATCAAAACTACAGTGAGATGCCATCTCACCCCAACAAGGCTAGCATTAATCCAAAAAACACAAAATAACAAATTGGAGAGGTTGTAGAGAGACTGGAACACTTATACACTGTTGATGGGAATGTACAATGGTACAACCACTTTGGAAATCAATTTGGCACTTCCTTAAAAAGCTAGAAATAGAAGTACCATGCGATTCAGCAATCCCGCTCCTTGGAATATATCCTAGAGAATTAAGAGCCATCACACTATTAGATATATACACACCCATGTTCATTGCACCACTGTTCACAATAGCAAAAAGATGGAAACAAACTAGGTGCCCATCAAAGGCCAAATGGATAAACAAATCATGGTATATTCACACAATGGAATACTACACAGTGGTAAAGAACAACGATGAATCCGTAGAACATAACACAGAGGAATCTGGAAGGTATCATGCTGAGTGAACTTAGTTGCAAAAGGACAAATATTGTATAAGACCACTATTATAAGAACTCAAGAAAAGGTTTAAACACAGAAGAAAACATTCTTTGATGGCTACGAGAGTGGGGAGGGAGAGAGAGGGGTATTCACTAGCTAAAGAGTAGACAAGAATTATCTTAGGTGAAGCGAAGGACAACACACACTACAGGGAAGTCAGCACAACTGGACTAAACCAAAGCTAAGAAGTTTCCTGAATACAATCAAACACTTCGAGCGACAGAGTAGCAGAGGTAGGGGTCTGGGGACTATGGTTTCAGGGGACATCTAGGTCAATTGGCATAACAAAGTTTTTTAAGAAAATGTTCCCCATCCCACTTTGGTGAGTGGCATCTGGAGCCTTAAAAGCTAGCGCGTGGCTACCTAAGATGCATCAATTGGTCCCAACCCACCTGGAGTAAAGGAGAATGGAGAATACCAAAGACACAAGGAAAGTAGTAGCCCAAGAGACAGAATGGGCCACATAAACCAGAGACTTCATCAGCCTGAGACCAGAAGAACTAGATGATGCCAGGCTACCACAATGACCACCCTGACAGGGAACACAGCAGAAAGTCCCCAAGGGGCAGGAGAAAAGTAGGGTGCAGAACTCAAATTCTAGTAAAAAGACCAGACTTAATGGTTTGATTGAGACTAGAGGGGCCCTGGAAGACATGGCCCCCGGACTCTCTGTTAGCCCAAAACTAAAACCATTCCCGAGGCCCACTCTTCAGACAAAGATTAGACAGGACTATGGGACATAAAATGATACTTATGAAGAGTGTGCTTCTTAACTCAAGTAGATACATGAGACTAAATGGGCAGCTCCTGTCCAGAGGCAAGATGAGAAGGCAAAAAGGGTCAGGAGCTGGTTGAATGGACACGGGAAATCCGGGGTGGAAAGGAAGAGTGTGCTGTCACAGAACAGGGAGAGCAACTAGGGTCACATAACAATGTATGTATAAATTTTTGTATGAGAGACTAACTTGAATTATAAACTTTCACTTAAAGCACAACAATAAAAAAAAGTCAGTATCAGAACGAACAATGAACTTTATATAGTTAAAATAATGATAACAATAATAAAACTTTAATTCCTAAGATTTACGCAATCAGAAAATTTTAGGAGCAAAAGAGATCATAAGTATAACCTCACCTACTATTCTACTGCAGGCAATATAAAAGGTGACCCTACAAAACAGACGACAATCTATCCTGTTCAGTACTAGGATTATAGATTTGCAGTCAGGTAATAGTATCCATAATTATTTGCAAGGGTGGCATCTCATTATGTAATTAATATTAAATGCTCCTCTTGGTTGTAAAGCTTCTCCAGCTCTCTCCACTGACTTTCACGTGTGCAAGGTAAGACCTTCCATCAGACAGAGAAGGGCTGGCTGCCAGTGGCAGGTGTTTATAAGGTGTTTGCATTGCCTTTAAATTTGTTTCCTCATAATAACACTGTCTTTTGATGCTTCCCTCTTGCATATGAAGCTGAAGGAGGGAGATGAAGTTCTTTGTTACTGTGATTCGAGTATCAATCTTCCCTGGTGCTCTCAGTCTGCACATACAAAAGCCAAGAAGCCTCTTAAAAGAAGGTGATTTATGAACTTGTAAAACCCAAGAAGTCAATCAATATGTAATGAAATAAAGAGAAAAAGAAAAGAAAAGCAGGCAGGTGTGACAGAACACTTGGTCGACGGCAATTACTGACATGCCTGGATTGAGAGCATTCAGTTCACTCACGGAGACCTCCAATTCTGATAAACACTGATTGATGAGGGGGAGACACATTTCAGCTCACACGTGCTTCTGTGTTTTCACTTCACAGGTGGTGAGTCTGTACTTAAGAACACAGGCTGCCTTGTTACAATCTCTCATTTCCCCTTCTGATCATCATTTTCATCTCAATTACTCAAGTGCAATTTCATCCTAGGTGATAAATGATGTTCATGTCCAGAGTGACATAGCTGTCGAAGCGTTTGCGTATTTTGTGAGCAAAATGAACGTAATTCAGCTTACTTTAAAACTACAAGAAAGCTTTGCAAAATGACCAGCACAACTTTAAAAGAAAATTCAGCCTTGCTCTAAATTAGTGAAATGTTTAGATCTAGATGGACAATTTGTAATAGAGCACAAAATTTGGATTTTTAGAATACTAGATTACAGCTCCTCTCTAGGTCCCTAATTAGTTATGGGATTCTAGGCAATTCACTCAACTTCTCTGAGCCTCAGTTCATCTGTAAGAAAAGAAGATTAGACTAGATTCACTCAAAACTCTCAGGCTGTAAATAAAAGTATTCACTGCCACTCTCATTATGGCACCCAAATGTCCTGGATCTTCAGATACAGCCTTAATTTTATGTAATTCCATACTTTTCAATAAAAATGACTTGTGAAATACTTTTTTAAGTTTCTTTCATCCCTGAAGTTCCATGATTCTTATAGTTTTTCAGGATTACTAATGTAGCTATGTTGTTCGAATTTATTCTGCCACTTAAGAACTGTCTATCTGGTACAAGTCATTTGAACATCAGAAGTTGCGCATTACCAAAATGTATTCGGACATACTATTGGCATGTAGTAAGCTGTCAGATGCTACGTTTGACAGACAAGTATTGTCCTTATCAGTTGTTTTTCTGTCTTTTTTTTCCGATACTTATTATTTTCCACAATGGCAATATAAATGCTCATAGGTAGGGTACCGTTTTAAAAGCAGAGTTGTCATGTTTTGTTTTTATTTTCATTCTCACAATGCTGATAGATGTCAAGTATAGGGTAAAATTTTCTGCACAGATTCAGTCTAAGGTTAAACTTCTACTTTCCAGCAAAACAGATAGGGCATTCATAACATCTGATAGCTATTATAATAAACTTTCTCCAATGTTCATTACCTTTCATATTTACATCTTTCCTTGGCAATTCCAAACCAGAGGAAAAATATGTAGAAGGTAAAGCCATCTGTATGAGACATGAGATCAAATGTAAGATATGCTGATTTAGATACTAAAAAATGATACACTCTTCCAATTCATTTTCTCTGATTTTTTTTTCTCAACTGATACATGAGAAGTTGAGACATAAATCAAGCCACCCCCGGCCAAAAAAAAAAAGCTTCAAAGACGGACAAATTTAAAACACAGTCCTCTTTTCTGTGTGTGAAAGAAAATGGTTGTATAGTAAGAAAACCAAAAACCAAACCAGTTGTTGTCATGGAGTCTATTCCAACTCGTGGCGACCCCATGTTTGCAGAGTAGGACTGCGTGTACTCCATAGGGTTTTGAATTCCTGTATATAAGAGAGAAAAGAAAGGCTTGGGGATCATCAACGGCGAAACCATTTATCGATTTGTTTTAAATCATTCTGAAGTCTTCATTTAAATGTTATCCTTATTCCTTAAAGTTATCACCTGCATGAGCTTGGATTTTTTAATGGAGAGTGATCCAATTCATTTTTAGAAGGCAATGTTTCCGCAGTTAGAAGACTGAATATAAAAGACAGGTGAGCCCAGGTGAGCCCAAACATTTCACAATAGGCAGGCTTCCTTGAAAAAGTCAGCCTTAATACGTAGCTTACGTTACCAATAAATGTTATGCCTAACAACTGGTAATGCTTGATGGGGAGGGAGACTTGCTTTCTCTTTGACAGAGGAAATTGGAAAATGATCCCCTCTGATTTGGAAAGGATAGTCACAGAAGTTCAAGTTACCAACACAGAGATACCCTATGTGTCTGTAATCTTTCTTCATGCTTCTGCCCTGTGGAAAAAAAATGAGGAAAAAGAGAGTGAAAATGTGTGGTGAATTACTTCAGCAGTCACAGGAGAGGTATGTCACACCCGGCAAGGGCAGAAGCAGACAAAATAGAGCAAGGATTGAGGAAGTTACAAAAACCAAAAGAGAAGAGGGGGTTTCAAGGCTCAGCCAGGTACCAAAGGCTGAGGAAGGTAGAGGATTAGGTCTAGCCAATGTCGCAAGAATCTTTCTCTCTTCTCCTGCCATGTGATTTCAAGGTCTACCCTGTTAACCTACCCAACATACTCACCTCAATTTCTAACAACACCCACCTCCATTCCACTTCAGGAACCTAACTCTACAGCCACCCCAGACCTTTATCATTCCTAGGAATTGCCACATCTCTAAAATCACTAAGAAAGCCCAACATCTCTAATAATTTCAATTCTTATACCTCTCCAACTCCCTTACGTCTCCCTCTGAATCTGTTCTTCAATTTCAAAAAGAGTTCTAGTCCTTCAACTTGTGACAAATATACCAGTCTTGGCATCATTTCTTCCTCCACTTAGGTTTCCTTAATATTTCCATTCATGAAGATGTTAAATTATATCAATTCATGTCCTTCTGACCCATATCCCCTGACAACCTGCAATTCTGAATAATCCTTGTATCTGTTGTGTTTTCTACAGTTCTGGCTCCTGTTGACTATAGAATGTTCCATACAACAGTACATGCATGAATATACGAGCCTCAACCCCAGTAGAGTCCTCAGTGCTGGCTAGCAAACTTTGTACTAATCTTTGTACTATCTGCCACATTGTCTTCTCCGAATCTTCATCGGTTTCCTTAGAATCTTTACCTTATCCACAATATACAGTAAGGGAGTAATCTTTACCTACTCTTATTTTATTATCTCAGAAAACATAGCTTCCTTCTCCAGTCTAAGATGTACCTTTTGCAGTCTCTCTTCATCCCTTCCTACCCTGTTTCTTCTGAGAACTTATCTCCATTAATTATCTTTCTCCTCTGCTATATTTTCACCTCAGGTACATGTTGTACAACTGTGGGGCACATTTTCTTAGAAGACAATGTGTCTGTGGTCCAAGCCCTGTTTCTACTGGCATTTCTGCCTACAAACATACTTGTTTTCCTCTTATCCTCCTAAAAACCTTCCTGGGTCCAACCTTCCCTCTTAAGCTTCAGCTGCAATCCCCTCCTTTCCTTTACTGCCAAACTTCTTGAAAAAGTATTCAAAACTTGCTGCTTCCACTTCCTCCTTCACTTCAGCCCATTGTCATCTGGCAGGCTTCCTCCCCACCATCTATTGAAACTGCTCAGTCAATGGTCAGTCATTACATCCTGACTGCCAAATCCAACGGCCTCTTTCAGTATTCATCCACTCTTGCATCCTTAATCACCCCTCGACAGTAGATGATGGTGACTCATGCTTTAATTCTTGAAAATCTTATTCCTTGGCTTGGGTGACACTCCCCTCCTCTGGATTTTCCACCATTGCTCAGATTGCTCTTTCTCTGGCTCTTTTTCCTCTGCCCAATTCTCAAATCTCAGTGCTCTCAGTTCTGTCCTCAACTCTCACCTTATCTTATTCTAAAGTAGGAGTCCATTAACTATGGCTCACGGGACAAAATTTGGGCAGTTGCCTGTTTTTGTAAATAAAGTTTTATTGGAACACATCCACACCTATTTATTTGTGCATTGTCTTTCAGCTACAGAGCTACAAGCTTCTTTGAAGCTACAAAGGTAAAGTTGAGTAGCTGTGAAAGAAACAGTATGGCCCGCAAAGCCTAAGATATTTACTATCTGGTCCTTTACAGAAAAAGTTTGTCAATCCCTTTCTAGAGTCTACACAGTAGCTACCCAAGTGTGGTCCTGGACCAGCAGCATCTATGTTACCTGGAAACTTGTTAGAAATAAATCCTTTGGTCCTACCCTAAACCTACTAAATCAGAAATTGTGGGTGGAGCACAGGAATCTATGTTTTAACAAACAGACCAGATAATTACAATACTCACCAAAATTTAAGAACCACTGGTCTACACAACCACTGTGGACAACCTCCAGGGCTTCAAGTATCACCCATGCATGTAATGACGAACTCTACTGTGCTCTAAATTAGTATTTTCAACTGACTACCAGCTATTTTCCGTTAGAGGCTCATTCATTCAACAAACCCTTTCTCAAAACCCTCTATAGGCTAAGCTGTGATCTGTACATGGGCAGAGTTGCCAGATAAAAATATGTTCCATGCAACATTTGGGACATACTTATACTAAGAAATTATTTGTTGTTTATCTGAAATTCAAATTTAACTGAAACTCCCATTTTTTTTTCTCTGCTAAATCTAACAACCCTATAAACAAAAACAAAAACAGGTTTCCGTCTAGTCGCTTCTGAGTCATAGCAACCCTATGGGATAGAGGAGAACTGCCCCAAAGGGTTTCAAAGGAGCAAGCAGCCGGTGGATTCGAACTGACAACCTTTTGGTTAGCAGCCAAAATGCTTAACCACTGTGCCACCAGGGCCCCTTTTTCTGCTAAATCTAGCAACCCTATACAGGGGCTATAAAAATGAACATGAAAGGGTTTCTATCCAAAAAAAAGCATGACAAGTTCAATCAGGGAGCTATTATATATTGTGATATAAACACAGTACAAAACAATATGATAACCTCAAAATCTCACGTTTCAAAAATTCACCTTATCCCTTCCTATATCAATTAACAGCTGCCAAGTCTTTTTGAACTAAGCTAGCTCAAAGGCCTCTTCTAGATAACCAAAAAATGGGATTCTGACTCTGGAGTTCAGGGAAAAGTGCTAAGGCAGAAAGGAGCATTCTAATCCATTGTGTGCATAAGAAAAGGAATGGGATATGAATCACGGTGGAGTGGTAAGAAGGATATTAAATATACTTGGATGCTCATTTCTTTAGGAGTCCCTGAGTGGTACAAACAGTTAAGCACTAAGCTAATAACCAAAAGGTTGCTGGTTCAGACCCACCCAGAGGTGCACCGGAAGAAAGTCCTGCAGATCTGCTTCTGAAAGGTCACAGCCATGATAAATTCTATGGAGTGCAAATCTACTCTATAACACAAGGAGTTGCCATGAGTTGGAATCATGTCAAAAGCAACTGGTTTGGTTTTTTGGTTTGTTATTTAAATCTTGATATTTATCAATCTTTATATTCAATCAGCAGGAACATAGCTGAAGCTCACGGTTTGAGGTATTTTAATATAAAGATCTGTTCCACTGTTTAAAATGATACCCAATGAAAATTTCATGGTTTGGAATCTGGATCTAAAATTAAAGTTCCTGGCTTATGGTTCAGACTGTAGACCACAAAACCAAAGTATTGCAACTCATCTGGTAGCATTTTACCCTATTAAGCACGCCAAGGATCCAGGAAGAACTCTTTATGTTTGCAAACGCTGATGACAACAGGGAGCATAAAGCAACCTATTAACCTGCATCTATTATAACAAGAAAGTAAATTCCTAAACAGTGGGTTGGGTAGCAGGCAAAATGCTTGACCTACTAACTTTTTTTTGTTTAAGTTTTCTATCAATTTTCTACTTAGAAACAGACAATTTCCTAAAACATAAAGCAGGGCAATTTTTTTTAATCAAGGCTTCTGGCAATGAACATTTCCATCTTACTCTGAGCAAACTCATTTTTAAAACTTTCTTGCGGCCCCCAAAGAAAACTTACTACTATTATAATTCAGCCACACCTGAACATATTCAATTGAATTATCTGTGGTAATGGAAACAATGACAGCACAGACAAATGAAATTCAGACTTTATCTCATTTTAGCTAATATATATCTTTAACTTGGTCTCCCCTTTTCATTTTAATCAATATTGGTTGGATTCATTCAATGCCTCTTGCTCAACATCTGGTTTAGGTGGAAAAAGGAAGACAATAGGGGTGAGGCAGCTGCCAGGTACCAGGCTAATCTCCAAATTGACTACAACTATCCCTTGACTTTAAATTTCTGACACTATTTTACTAAATCCAGATTTATAACTCATAAATTATATTTGTTCCTTTAAAAAAGAATAACTTGTAAGGTTTCTTTAAGTGAAAAGATTTCCCCACTTTTAAAAAACAAAACAAAAAAAACCTTCCAAAAATGAAATCACAAATTTTCTGTCTTAGAACACATCTACTAAATAAAATATGATTTTTTTCTAATTGTTCCTTGAATTAAAAAAAAACTGCCAGTATGGATTAGGAGCAGCAGGTGAGAACCCTGACTCCTTAGTGGTGTTACTAGGAAATAAGCCACACTTAGCTCCTATATCACGATATGCCAGCAATGAAAAGGGAGTCCTACTTTCTGAAGTCAAAATAAGATACAGATTGGCAACCAATTCCTTGATGAGTTCAGAAAGGACGTTGGAACCAACGTAACACACACACCGCAACAGTACCGCTTTCTACTTCTTGATGGTTACTAGTAGGCTTATCTCAACCCCTTGAGCTCCCTGACCATCGTCCATCTGTCAGTTTGTCATATTCTAGTGGCTTGTGTGTCGCTACAATGCTGGAAGCTATGCCACCTATATTTCAAATACCAGCAAGGTCACCCATGGTGGACAGGTTTCAGTGGAGCTCCCAGACTAAGTCAGACTAGGAAGGAAGGCCTGGCAACCTACTTTCAAAAATGAGCCAATGAAAATCCCATAAATCACAATAGAATATTGTCAGAGATAGCACTGGAAGATGAGGCCCCCAGGTTGGAAGGCACTCAACATACACAGTGCCTTCAGAAATGGACTAGAGCATACCAACAACTGTGACTGGCACAGGACCGAACAATGTTTCATTCTGCTTTACACAGGGTCACCATGAGTCAGAGCTGACTGGAAGGCAACTAACAACAAGTTCCCTGAGATCAAAAACTGTGTTTTATTTATCTCCTTGACCCTCCTAGCACCCAGCACCATGCCACAGTATAACAAGGTCTCCACGAATATTTATCAGCCAGTAAAGGGCTGGATATGAGGTAGGGAACCACACGAAAGAGTGGTTTTAAAGCTTTTACTTACCTGCTGAGCTTTGAAAATTGCACTTAACTGACCATTCAAATATTGTTCTACTCTTTTAGCCACTAGTGGTTTTTTACTGCCCTTGACCAAGATCATGAAGGAGTAATGCCTCTCTCAGCAGAATTCAAGATAACCTGTCTTTATCAGATGTCTGGGCAGTCCTTCACACCAGTAAGAAGTCAGATAAGACGTGTTTAGAAAGGTACTAGTTTGTAAAAGGTGAAAGTAGCATCCTAAAGAATTTTGTATTTGATTCAATACCTTAATCCACAGACGCCTTCTTAATCCTTGCAGGGAGTCAAATTCTCATCCAAGAATTCTCAGTATTAAACATAAACAGTTGCTCAAATCACTTCTTCCATCAATGTTATCGTTCTAATTCTTAATGTGTAGAAGACAGTGGTGGAAGATGAATGCTTCTCTGCACAGTTCCTAAGCTTTCTTACCCCAAGTGTGAGGTGTGCATTTTTGACTTAGTGATTATTTTAGTCCAAATCTCAGAGCTAGCTCGGTGTCTAGACAGCTCTGTATCTCCAGATGTATAAAGAAAATCCACTGTAATGAAATCATCTTTAAGAGCATAATTGCTTAGTGAGTTAACCATTTAAAATGCGGCCAGTTTCTCAACCTAAAAAAACGCTCATTTAAAACTGGAAGCATAAGAGAAGGGGATCATACTTTTTATAACCATGTTTTTTAAAAAAGCTATCAGACAAGTGAATTTAAAAATATAAAAAGCCTTTAACCAAGCAAATGAAACACCAGCAAAAACCTGTATTCATTAAAGGTGGTAGGTTCTTACTGAATTAAAATCAGACCCCTCCACCTTCAGTAACTACTTCCTATTAACACATCTGCTAAATCAGACGAAATCAAATTTGAATTGCAGACAATTTAGTTTTAAAATAAGTATTGCATGAACACTTATCAGCACAGACCCACATTTTCCTATGAAACATTTGCAAGAACTTGTCACAGATGCAAGTAAATAAAACATCTATCTAAAAATACAGTATTTAGCAATGATAAAAATACTTGATACAGCAAAGGAAACACATCACAAATGAGTTTTCCCAACAGTCTTGGCATGCAAACCGTGTGTATCATGCAAATATGTGGATTCGGTTTCCTGTGTTACCTACAAATGCTGAGAAACAGAGGGGAATTGCAAGGGAGCCCCTGAAATGTAAACTATCCACTAAAGAAGGAGCTGGTAAGCTCAGCTGCCTCAAAAGGCGGGTCCAAAGCCAACAAAGAGTTAAACACCTAGGCTAGCTCAGTAATGAATGCTTAGTAAGTTTGGCCAAGGAATATCAAGTAGATACCAGGGCTAGAGCAACTGCTAAAGGGATGACCTCCTTGAATCTCATTTGCATATCAATGAGATGTCACAAAAGCATTAAGTCTGAAACTGCAATGCTGTTTCTAATCCATGCTTTATTTTGTTGTGACATTAAGCAAACTGCCTTTTAAAGTAAAACAGAAATGACTCCAGCAAGTAAGTGGGGAGCACAGAGAGGCAGTTTGGATTGTAAAATAAGAGTAGAAAACAGCTATGCAAAGAGCTGTTACTGAGTCCTCTTGTGAGCAAAACCAGCTGAAAAGAACAATAAAATAGTAACTTTTACGTATATTTCCAAAAGTGAGACCAGGTAAGTAAGCTGCTGGCTTTTGTCAACTGATATATTTTACTTGGGCCAAGAATAATGCATGTCTGCTCACAAGAGACAAAACAATATGTCAATAAAATGAGCCAAACGCTCTCAAAGTTATGTGTTACATACAGCCTTAGGCAGCTGTCTGTACTGATGCAAAACCTTCCATTACAATTTGGGGTTTGTTTTTGTTTTGTCCTATCTTATTTTGTTTTACAATATTGTGCTTGCAAGTATTATTATCATCAGCTACTACTGTGGGATATTGTGGGCTTTTTCTTCTACTACTGAGAAAAGAAGCTTCTTTTTAATACATTGGATTAAATTACACATACAGCCAACGCTTCAAAAGAACAACGAAAAAACAGCATTGCAAGTCAGGCTTTTGTGATACAAGCAGTTACAAAGTGAAAACACATTCAACAAAATCTTGAAGGCTCAAAACCCATGGCCATCAAGTCAATTCCTACTAAGAGACCCTATAGGACAGAGGAGAACTGCCTTTTAGGGTTTCCAAGGCTGTAAATCTTTACGGAAGCAGACTGCCACATCTTTCTTCCACGGAGTGGCTGGTGGGTTTGAACCACAAACCTGGTAGCAGCTGAGCGCTTAACTGCGGTGCCACCAAGGCTGCATTTGAACGCTCAAGCTCTACCTATATGAAAAAAGGAAATGATTCCAGACTTCAAAATATCACAAGTTCATTTCTCTCCCAGAGTCTTAAGCATCGAAATCAAACCCAGTCACAGTGCAATGAAATGAAAACAAAAAAGACACCTCCATGACGCCTTGAGCCTGCAACTTACGCATTTACGTTTATTTCACTGCAGTAATTACCAAAAACATAAAGATTTTTACTCATTTCTGTCATAAAGACAGGCAAAATGAAAGTGAACTTTTAGCTGCCTATTACTCAAATTCCTGAACTACCATTCCAAAGGCATAAAAAATAACTCTCTTAACTTTGTGATTTGGATAGAACCTTAAGTTATTCACCAGGCCATACGAATCTACTTCGGGCAATGAAATTAATATTTCAGGAAGTCTTCCTCCATAAAATGAGAAGCCTTTTAGTAATGACCTTGGACCAGATAATAGGAAAGGCAAGAATATTAGGGTCCAAAGCCAGAGGGTAATTGTGATTCAAAGATTCTTTTATGCAAATAAGACCCCTAATCAAACTAATGCAATTTTCTACATTTTATCTTCTGTCTTTTTATTTACATTCAGCTGAGAGCCAAAATAAGAAAACAGCCGATTTCTAACTTCTTCCTTCAACCCCTCCTCCTGCAAGCACAGTCATGGAGAACTTCCTGATGTGCTGTTATTCGAAGTCTAAAGGCCATTCCCAGGAGTGACATGACAGGGACACAGAACATATCAACAATTCAAGTTAGCTCCAGGCGCTGGTAAATTACTCAGGCAGGGTATAACAGACCACATTTATTGGGCAGTGGGTAACTTTTCCATTTCCTTTTGTGTTGTCATACATAGGCTGAAAGGGAAAAAGTCTTTCCAAGAGGGACCCTTGGCACTGTTACTGTGACTCTCTAGGGGCACTCAATTCATTTCCTGCTGAGCTAGGTGTATAGGAAATTTTAGAAAATCAAACTATATTTGCCATGCACTGGAGAATTTGGATGGAACAGGATCACTATAACTAGAGTAAGGCTGGGCACAGGCCAGGAACCCAGAACTTCACTTCGAAATCAAAGGTTTTTCAGCTGGAGGGCTCACTTTGATAGAGGAAACACTACATGGGGGTAAAAAATACAAATTGTAGAGTTAAACAAACCTGGGTTAGAACCCTGAGTTTGACACGTCCTAAACGATGTTAACATGGGTAAGTCACTTATCAGCTCTGTGCCTCAATTTCCTCATCTCCAAAATGGAGATGGGGCAGTGGTGGTTCAGTGGTGGAATTCCTGACTTCATTGTGCTCATGTGGAATGTGTACATAGACCAAGAGGCAGTCATTTCAACAGAACAAGGGGATACTGCATGGTTTAAAATCAGGAAAGGTGTTCATAAGATGTATACTTTCATCATACTTATTCAATTTATATGCTAAGCAAATAATCGTAGAAGCTGGACTACATGAAAAAGAATGTGGCATTAGCATTGGAGAAAGACTGATTAACAACTGATGATATACAGATGACACAACCTTGTTTACTGACTGTGAAGAGGGCTTGAAGCACTGATGAAGATTAAAGACGAAAGCCTTCAGTATGGATTACACTTCAACATAAAGAGAACAAAAATCCTCACAACTGGACGAATAAGCAACATCGTGATAAACAGACAAAAGATTGAAGTTGCTAAGAATTTAATTTTACTTGGATCCACAATCAATGCCTATGGAAGCAACAGTCAAGAAATCAAAGGAGGAGGCGAGGCCAAGATGGCAGAGCAGTCACACACTTCTGGTGGACCCTCTAACAACAAAGACCTGAAAAAACAAGTGAATCAATTATATATGACAATCTAGGAGCCCTGAACATCTAAGGCAAAGTTGAGGAACCAGACTGAGTGGCAACGGAAGGGAGAGACGGTTCAGAAGCAGTGAAGACTTGCCAGATCTGACCCGGAGAGAGCTTGACCCTTCAGGCCTGATGGGCTCATGGGTGAGCGGAGAGGCAGACAAGCAGCTGTGCTCGAGAGGCCTGTTTTCCGCACCGGGAGAGACCGAGTGCCAGAGAGTCTACTCAACCACCCAGAACCAGTGAGAAGCAGCCCACGATCAGCAAAGATAAGTACTTGCCTAGGGCCTACTTCGTGGATCAAAAACAACCCCCTTAGGGAAAAACCTCTCTCCCATTTACCTGCCCGCTCCCTGCTCTGCACTGGGTCCCGGAACAGCTTCAGCAATTGATGAGTCCCCTGGGCTACAAGTAGAATCCCTCACACGCCCGGAGCCATTCTCCCTGCCTTGGAGAGTAAACAAATTAACAAACGGGAAAAAAATAAACTGCCAGCTCCCCTAAGGCAGGAATCCAGGGTAGGCACAACTCCTTTGCCTAGGCACAGGCATAAGGGATCCACAAACTTTGAGTGCCCTTCCCCCTGCAGAGACTTGTGTGGGCCCATTTCAACAGCGTAGGCCCTTGTAACCACAGTACAACAGGGTATATACCTGAAGTTTAACTTCAACTGTTTCACCCATGAAGTGGCAGGTTCATAACATTATACAATGCTCTGCCCATTAAGCAGGGTCTTCACCTACCCACATCAGGGACCTGAGGAATGGTGGCTCCACCCACGCCACCCAGCCACCTGTGATAGGGGCCCAAGAATAAGAGGTGCCCCCCCCCCACGTCCTTACAGACAACAGTATGAGGTGCTCATATTCTGGCTGCAAAACTCACCCACCTATGCACTTTAGGGAACAGGGACACGCCTTCCTCCTGGACACTCAGGGGCGGCCATCAGCCCCCTGCCTTGCTCAGAGTGTGTCCCCTTGCTGCAGCCACATGCCTGTGCCTACACCAATCACCCATGCCTGTCTAGGACTGTAAGCAAGAGCCTACACCACACACTTGGTGGCAGTCTACCTGGGCACCTAAGCTGAATCCATACAGGAGGAGTGGGCAGACTCCTAAGCTCACATACCTAGTAACAGATCTAACCACCTGGTGACAGGACATTAGAGCTTCAAAGGTGCCAATAATCAAACTAGCTCATACAAGCAGCCTATCTGGGCATATCAAAACAAAAAAAGAAGCTAGGGCACAGTAAGCAAACATAAAATAAATAAATATAATAACTTATTGATGGCTCGGAGACAACAGTCAATATCAAATCACATAAAGAGGCAATCCATGATGGCTTCAGCAAGCTCCCAAAATAAAGAATCTAGGAATTTTCCAGAGGAGGAAAATTTCTTGGAATTACTAGAGGCAGAATACAAAATATTAATATACAGAACTCGTCAAGAAATTACAAAGGAAATTAAGCAAAACAAACAACACGCAATAGAGGAAATTAAAAAGATTACAGAAAAGCATAATGGCAAATTTAACAGGCTGCAAGAATCCACAGGGAGACAGTAATTAGAAATCCAGAAGATTAACAATAAAATTTCAGAATCAGAAAACTCAATAGAAAGTCACAGGAGCAGAATTGAGGCAATGAAAGTCAGAATTCATGAGACTGAAGATAAAGAACTTGACACCAAATTATTTGAGGAAAAATCAAATAAAAGGATTTTAAAAAAATGAAGAAATCCTAAGAATTATGTGCGACTCTATCAAGAGGAATAACGTATGAGAGATTGGAGTACAGAACTGGGGGGGATAACAGAAAATACACAGAGAATTGTTGAAGATTTGTTGGCAGAAAACTTTCCTCATATCGTGAAAGATGACAAGATATTTATGCAAGATGCTCATCGAACCCCACATAAGGTAGATCCCAAAAGAAAGTCACCAAGACATATTATAATCAAACTTGCCAAAACCAAAGATAAAGAGAGAATTTAGAAGCAGCTAGGAATAAACGAAAAGTCATCTACAAAGGACAGTCAATAAGAATAAGCTCAGACCACTCAGCAGAAACATGCAGGCAAGAAGGCAATGGGATGACATATACAAACTCTTGAAGGAAAAAAAACTGCTATCCAAGAATTATATATCCAGCAAAACTGTTTCTCAAATATTATGAGGAAATTAGGGCATTTCCAGATAAACAGAAGTTTAGGAAATTTGCAAAAACCAAACCAAAATTACAGAAATACTAAAGGGAGTCCTCCAGTTGGAAAATCAGTAACATCATATAACCACCCAAGACTAGAACACAGAACAGAGCAACAAGATGCCAACCCAGATAGGGAAGTCTCAAAAATAAATCAAAGCTAAACACTGAAAATAGGGAAACAGATGTCAATATGTAAAAGCTGACAACATTAAAACAAAAAAGAGGGACTTAAAAAATGGAGACATAGACTTTTCATATGGAGACAAAGTCAAGGCGATATAAAAAAAAAAAGACTGGTATAAACTTAGAAAAATAAGGGTAAATACTAAGGTAAACACAAAGGAAACTAATAATCCTACAAGTCAAAATAAAAAACTAGAAAAAAATAAAGACTCAGCAAACATAAAATCAACAACAATGAAAAAGATGAAAAAAAATACATAAATGACTCAGCACAGAAAATTAAATGGAACAAAGAAACTGTCAACAACACACAAAAAAAAAACATCAAAATGACAGCACTAAACTCATACCCATCAATAATTATGCTGAATGTAAATGGACTAAATGCACCAATAAAGAGACAGAGTGGCAAAATGGATAAAAAAACACGATCCGTCTATATGCTGCCTACAAGAGACACACCTTAGACTTAAAGACACAAATAAACTAAAAATCAAAGGATAGAATAAAATATATCAAGCAAACAACACTCAGAAAAGAGCAGGAGTGGCAATATTAATCTCTGACAAAATAGACTTTAAAGTAAAATCCACCA
>NW_004444077.1:5579081-5581429 GCF_000243295.1 Trichechus manatus latirostris
CAATCAACCAACTTGATCTCAAAGACATATACCAAACACTCCACCCAACAGCAGCCAAGTATACTTTCTTTTCAAAAGCACATGGAACATTCTCCAGAATAGACCACATATTAGGCTATAAAGCAACCCATAATAAAATCCAAAGCATCGAAATATTATAAATCAACATTTCTAACCATAAAGCCCTAAAAGTAGAAATCAACAACAGAAAAATCAAGCAAAAAAAATCAAACACATGGAAACTGAACAACACCTTGCTCAAAAACTACCAGGTTACAGAAGACATAAAGGATGGAATAAAGAAATTCGTAGAATCAAACGAGAATGAAAACACATCCTACCAGAACCTTTGGGACACAGCAAAAGCAGTGCTCAGAGGTCAGTTCATAGCAATAAATGCACACATCCAAAATGAAGAAAGAGCCATAATCAAAACATTACCCTACAACTGGAACAAGTAGAGAGCAGCAAAAGAAGCCCTCAGGTGCCAGAAGGAAGGAAATAATAAGAAATAGAGCAGAATTAAATGAAACAGAGGATAGAAAAACAATTGAAAGAGTTAACAAGATGAAAAACTGGTTCTCTGAAAAGATCATAAAAACTGATAAACCATTGGCCAAACTGACAAAAGAAAAACCAGAAAGGAAGCAGATAACCAGTATAAGAAATCCGATGGGTGATATCACAACAGATCCAACTGAAATTAAAAGAATTATAACAGAATACTAAGAAAAATTGTACTCTAACAAATTTGAAAACCTAGAGGAAATGGACAAATTTCCACAAACTTACTACCTACATAAACTAACACAAACAGAGGTAGAACAACTAAATAAACCCATAACAAAAGAAGAGATTGAAAAGCTAATTAAAAAGCTTCCAACAAAGAAAAGCCCTGGCCCGGATGGCTTCACTGGAGAATTCTACCAAACGTTCAGAGAAGAGTTAACACCGCTACTAATAAAGGTACCTCACAGCACAGAAAAGGATGGAATACTCCCAAACTCATTCTATGAAGCCAGCATAACCCTGATACCAAAACCAGGTAAAGACACAACAAAAAAAGAAAATTATGGACCAATATCGTTCATGAACATCAACGCAAAAATCCGCAACAAAATTGTAACCAATAGAATTCAGCAACATATCAAAAAAATAATTCACCATGATCAAGTCGCATTTATTTCTTTTTGTATGTTTATCTTGTATCCTGACACTTTGCTGAAATCTTCTATTAGTTCCAGTAGTTTTCTTGGGGATTCTTTAGGGTTTTTTGTGTATAAGACCATATCATCTGCAAATAGAGATACTTTGACTTCTTGTATTCAGGGATGGTTCAACATAAGAAAAACAATCAATGTAATCTATCACATTAATAAAACAAAAGACAAGAAACACATGATCTTATCAATCGATGCATAAAAGGCATTTGAAAAAGTCCAGCACCTATTCATGATAAAAACTCTCAACAAAATAGGAATAGAAGGGAAATTCCTCAATATAATTAAGGGCATTTATATAAAGCCAACGGCCAATATCATCCTAACTCGAGAGACTTTGAAATCATTCTCCTTGAGAATGGGAACCAGACAAGGATGCCCTTTATCACCACTCTTATTCAGCATTGTGCTGGAAGTCCTAGCCAGAGCAATTAGGCTAGAAAAAGAAATAAAGTGCATCCAAATTGGTAGGGAAGAAGTAAAAGTATCTCTATTTGCAGATGATATGGTCTTATACACAGAAAACCCTAAAGACTCCACAAGAAAACTACTGGAACTAATAAAAGATTTCAGCAAAGTTTCAGGATACAAGATAAACATACAAAAATCAGCTGGATTCCTTTACACCAACAAAAAGAACCTCAAAGAGGAAATCACCAGATCAATACCATTTACAACAGCCCCCAAGAAGATAAAATACTTAGGAATAAATATAACCAGAGATGTAAAACACCTATACAATGAAAACTACATGACACTACTGCAAGAAACCAAAAGAGATCTGCATAAGTGGAAAAACATACCTTGCTCATGGATAGGAAGACTCAACATTGTGAAAATGTCAATTCTACCCAAAGTGATCTACAGATACAATGCAATCCCAATCCCAATTCCAATGGCATTTGTTAAGGAGATAGAGAAACAAATCAACTTCATATGGAAAGGGAAGAGGCCCCAAATAAATAAAGCATTACTCAAGAAGAACAAAGTAGGAGGGCTCACACTACCTGCTTTTAAAATCTATTACTCCACCATGGTAGTCAAAACAGCCTGGTACTGGTACAACAACAGATACATAGACCAATGGAACAGAATTGAGAATCCAGACATAAATTCATACACCTATGA
>NW_004444077.1:5581529-5587701 GCF_000243295.1 Trichechus manatus latirostris
GAGCAGCTAATATTTGACAAAGGCCCAAAGTCCATTAAATGGGGAAAAGACAGTCTCTTTAACAAACGTTGCTGACATAATTGGATATCCATCTGCAAAAAACTGAAACAAGACCCATACCTCACATCATGCACAAAAACTAATTCAAGATGGATCAAAGACTTAAATATAAAATTGAAAACGCTAAAGATCATGGAAGAAAAAATAGAGACAACTCTAGGAGCCCTAATACATGGCATAAACATAATACAAACCATAAGTAACAATGCACAAACACCAGAAGAGAGACTAGATAACAGGGAACTCCTAAAAAATCAAATACTTATGCTCATCAAAAGACTTCACCAAAAGAGTAAAAAGACAGCCTACAGACTGGGAAAAAATTTTTGGCTATGAAAAATCCGATCAGCGTCTTATCTCAGGCCACCTAAAAAATCTCCCTTTTGATTAAGTCAAAGTCAACGATTAGGGACCTTAATTACATCTGCAAAATTCCTTCATCATTGCCATATTCTGTTGGTTCGAAGCAAGTCACAGATTCTGTGGGATTACATAAAAGTGTGAGTTACCAGGAACAGAAGTTGCAGGACTGGTCTTAGAACTCTACCTGCCATATCAATGCTCTGTTGAGCTTCCCCTTTGATTTCAAGGTGCCTACTCGTAACCCCCTCATATCCAAAGCTCAGTCCATGTCCCATTTCTCCTAAGGTGTGAAGTTCTCCAAAAAACTCTTCCCAGCATTCACAATTTACTATAAAAGATAAGTATTAATGACCACAATGCTTCAAGACCTGAAAGACTAATGATGGAATAATAGGTAGTAGGGTAGAGAGCTTTGGATAAGGGTTTGGCAGGGATATGGAGGTAGGCTACTGACCAATAGCCATAAAAAATACTCAGTTCTGTCCTAGGCACCAAAAACCTGTTGCAGTCACGTCAATTTTGACTTATAGCGACCCTGTAGGACAGAGTAGAACTGCCCCATAGGGTTTCTAAGGAGTGGATGGTAGATTCGAACTGCCAGCCTTCTGGTTAGCAGCCGTGCTCTTTTTTATTTTTTTAATTATTTTATTTCCAGGTCTTCCCTGAAAGACGTGATTCTAGGCAGAAGACACGATCTCCTGCTGGCCTTGAAGAAACAGATAGCCATTTTAGGAACTGCTTATGGAGCGGAGCTTAGGGCCTCAGTCTTATAACCACAAGGAGCAGAATTCTGTCAACAATCTGAATGAACTCAGACGAGAACATTGAGCTCCAGATGAGAATACAGCCTCAACACCGTAATTGCAGCCTTGTGAGACTCTGAGCAGAGGACTGTGCTTGGATTCCTGACCTATGGAAACTGTAATGTAATAAATGGGTGTTGTTTTCAGCCATAAAAAAAAAAAAGAAATCAAAGGACACATTGCATTGGGCAAATCTGCTTGAAAAGACCTCTTTAAAGTGTTAAAAAGCAAAGATGTGACTTTAGGGACTAAGATGCGCTTGATCCAAGCCATGGTGTTTTCAGTTGCCTCATATGCATGTGAAAGATGGACAAGAAATGAGGAAGACTGAAGAAGAATTGACATCTTAGAGTTATGGTGTTGGTGAAGAATGTCAGACTGCCAAGAGAATGAACAAATCTGTCTTGAAAGAAGTACAGCCAGAATGCTTAGAAGCGAGGATGGGGAGACTTTGCCTCACATATTTTGGACATGTAATCAGGAGGGACCATTCCCTGAAGAAGGATATCATGCTTGGTAAAGTAGAGGGTAAGTGAAAAAGAGGAAGACCCTCAACGAGACAGATTGCCCCAGTGACTGCAACAATGGGCTCAAGCATAACAACGATCATGAGGATGGCAAAGGATGGAGCAGTGTTTCATTCTGTTGTACACAGGGTTGCGATTAGTCGGAACTGACTGGAAGGCATCTAATAATAACAACAACATGTTCACTGCAGCATTATTCACAATAGCAAAAAGATGGGAACAACCTAAGTGCCCATCAACAGACGAATGGATAAACAAATTGTGGTACATACATACAATGGAATACTATGCAACTATAAGGAATAATGAGGAGTCCCCAAAACATCCTGTAATATGCATGAATCTGGAGGACATTATGCCAAGTGAAATATGTCAATCACCAAAGGACAAATACTGTATAGTCTCACTTTTATAATAAGGCAAGAATAACTATATACACAGAAAGCAACATTCTTTGATGGTTACCAGAGATGGGAGGAGGAGGGAGCGGGAATCACATTCTGACTTACAGAGACCTAACAGGACAGAGTAGAATTGCCCCATAGTGTTTCCAAGGCTACAAATCTTTACGGAAGAAGACCGCCACATCTTTCTCCCATGGAGTGGCTCCTGGGTTTGAACCGCAAACCTTTTAGTTAGCAGCCAAGGGCTTTTAACCACTGCGCCACCAAGGCTCCTCTCTAGATAGTAGACACTTGTTATTTTTGGTGACGGGAAAGGCAACACCCAATATGGGTGAAGTCGGCACAACCTGTTCAAGGTAAATGAAGACACTAAGAAGTACGCAAGAATAATGGACAATTTTGGTAAATGCTACAACATACAATTTTGCAACAATAATAATCAAAAAATGTGTGTGGTTACACAGGTAGACAAATATGCATGTATGTATATAGGAAGGCACATGTAAGTATATGGGTGTGCATGTACAGGTGTGCATGTACAGGGGCCCCTGCGTGGTTATGGATGCTTCCTAGACATAACCAAACACCTTAGAGGATTGGTTTACTGGATTTGAAGGCTTGGGTCCAAAGTCTCCTTGGACAACTAGGTAAATTTGCATAACGTAGTTCATAAAGACAATGTTTTACATCCTTGTTTGACCAACAGTATCTGGGGTCTTAACAGCTTGCAAGCTGCCATCTAAGATACAACTATTGGTTTCTACTCATCTGGAACAAAAGAGAATGAAGGAAACCAGAGACTCAAAGAAGAAACGAGTGCACAGGACTAAAAGCCAACATGAATCATGGCCTCATATTGCCTGAGACCAGAAGAAATAGATGGTGCCCAGCTACCATTACCCAACTTTCTGACCAGGAACACAATAGAAAGTCCCTGATACAAAGGGAGAAAAATGTAGAAGAAAACTCATATTTCTAAAAAAGGCCATGCTTACTGGACTGACAGAGTCTAGAGAAACCCCTCAGACTATTGCCCTAAAATACCTTTTGATCTTGGAACTGAAGTCACATCTGGTGGTCACTTTTCATCCAAATAATAGATTGGCTTAATCACCTGTAAATACTATGCTCCCTTAAGTACTCAACTAGATGAGACCAAGCAGTCAATATTTACCCTAAAACAAAGATGAGAAGCTAAGGTGAGGCAGGGAAGCTGGATTAATGGAAACAGAACAAAAATAATAGAAATAATGAGAATCTTGACACATTGTGAAAAATGTAGCCAATGTCATGGAAAAAGCTGTATTAAAATTGTTAAATAGGAACCTAATTTGCTATGTAAACCTTCACCTAAAACACAATAAAATATTAAAATCTAAAAAAAAATTTTTTTTTAATTGTGGTAAGTATATACATAAAATAAAACATTTGCCATTTCAACATTTCTTACATGCACAATTCAATGATGTTACTTAAATTCATCATGTTGTACAACTTTCCTCCCAATTCAATGCCCACTGACCCATCGGAAGTTTGAGATTGTCCCCTTTTCAGGATTCCTTATCCATACTTTCCTTTTCTTAGGTTTTCTCCAGAAACTTTATCATGCATACCATAAAAAATGGATAAAAAACAGTGCTTTATAAATAACCGTAGCCACAATATGTGTTAATTTCATCATTTTTAATATTAATGTAATTTAGGGCGTATGGTTTTGTGGTTGCTCCTCAAACTGGATTAACAGAGTAACACCAATGGCACTTAAAAGCTCCAGGAAAAACATTTGAAATCATGGAGCATCTGAGTCCCTTCCCCATCTCTAATACCCCCTCCAGGCCACCCCCAAGTAAGGATGTAATCTAAGTAAAATATTATGCTTGCTGTGGAAACAAAATTAACAAAATTTCAAGACAAGCCCCCAATCCCTCTTCCAACCAGACTGCCACCTCTAAGATTTTCTACACGGAAATTCCAGAGGTTTCTCTGCGGATATACCTGAAGAAACTTCTAGGCTGGTTAGTTTTACTTAATGATGTGGGGGGAGAAAATGTAAGCACTTTAACTGACAGCTAAGTAATTTAAAATAGTAATTCACATTAAAATAAAAACATATGGAGGACTTCCGGCAAAATGGCACTCTAGGCAGAAACACCACGCCGTCCTTCCACAGCAAAGATCTGAAAAACCAAGCCGAACAGAGAAAACAACAATCCTGAAACCCTACAACATCAAATGAAGAGATAAAGAACTCAGCCAACCACCAAATGGAGTGAGAAAACTGACAGAGAGCAGAGAGCGAGGAGAGATTCATGCAGAGGTCCCCTACCAGCTAACGCAGCGCGGATCTGCCATCTTGGACTCCTATCGGAGACCGGCAAACAGGGGGTACAAGAAAGCAGCTTCACGGAGCTTCCAGCGGGAGACAAAACAACCGGTAATTTGCGATGTACGCTTTCCCACCTCCAACCCTTCTTCACCACACTCGGCCTCCTTTGCTTCCCACAGCCACAATCTCTTGTCTGGAAAACACCGGCTGCTTGGATTCCACACACCCAAACGGGCCGGCTCTGTGAGTGCCATTTGTTGGCTGCTGGTGTTGCTTTTTTCCGCTTCTTTTGATTTCTTCCTTACCTCTCACCACCTCCCCCTCCTTTCGCTCAAATACCTGGCTCCATGTGCCATCTTTGCTTCTTCCTGAGGGGCTGTGGAGCTCTGTTCGAGTGCGGAGCTGCTTCCCGGTCTGGGCTGCCGCGCTGGTGGGATCCTGGGGCTTTTGTTTGTTTGTAGGTATTGAATTGTTTGTTTGTTTTCTTTTCCTTTTCTTGAGTTTGGAGCCCTTTCTGGCCAGGCGGCACTGCATGGAAAGAGACTACCCCCTCAGCTTGCACAGACATCCAGAGGGATCACTGAGGGCATTTCTTTTTTCATATTTTTTTTTTCTGTCTTTTTTGGGGCTTTTCTTGTTCTTTTTTTTTCATTTGTTTTGTCTTCTTTTCCCTCTTTTTGCCTTTTTCTCTTTCTTCATTACTCAGTTTCTCGTCTATCTGTATCTTCCTTCTCTTTCTGTTCCCTGAATACCTGGCGTTGTATACCTCTACGCCTTCTAGCCAGGCTGCACTGCAACACCTGACAGCGACTTCCCCAGACCTCATAGCTGCACCAGTGGGATCCCTGGGAACTTTGCGGTTCTTTAACCTTTCTGATTTTTATTCCTTCATTCTTTTCTTTTCTTTTATTCCTGTTTTTCTCCATTTCATAGTCTCTCATCTCTCCACTCCAAAGGCGAGCTCCCCTAGCATTCTTTTTTGTTTGTTTGTATGTTTTTGGCTCCTGTTTCTCTCTCCTTTCTCCCATATCCATCTTAGCTCTACACATAACAATCTCCCCCCTACATCCTGCCTACCTGCACCATGCGCTTAACATCTCACCACCAAGCAGCACAGGCACGGCCTACTGGAACCTGCCCTGCATTGATTACTGACCTGCCCTGGTGGCTGCAGTAAGTGCCACAAACAGCCGATCCCAGTAACTCCTCTTCAGCTAGACCTGCCCTGCCATACCATATCTGAGTGACTGACCCTGCCAATTGGAGAAGGAGGCGAAAAGTATTATGCCCACAGAAGAGCAAACAACAAAGAACACACATACCGCCAGCTCAGACATAGTCAAATTAAAAAAAAAAAAGGGACGAAACAAACAAATCTACAATCAATAAATCAGAAAAATAACTACTGAATGCACCAAAGACAGCAGACAATATCAAAACATTTATAAAAACAGGACAGGATGGTTCCAGTAAGTGTCCAAAATAAAACACCAGATGACTTTCCAGTGGAAGAAAATGCACTAGAACTATCTGAGAGGGAATACAAATCTCTAATACTCAGAATTCTCCAAGAGCTGAGGCAAAAAGCTGACAGACATAAGGAAAAAATAGACAAATTCATGGAAAATACAGACAAAAAATTGGAAGAATTCAGGAAAATAATGCAGGAACAAAATGCCAAAATAAATT
>NW_004444077.1:5590652-5627407 GCF_000243295.1 Trichechus manatus latirostris
AGAAGGCAGAAGGGGACAAGGAAGCTGGTGATAGGGAACCCAAGGTTGAGTAAGGATATTGTTGATGTGTTTTGAGATTGTTAAACATTGTCATAGGGCAACCTGTGTAGTAACTGTTAAATGAGAGACTATTTTGTTACGTAAGCCTTCATCTTAAGTGAGAATAGCAGCACAATTGGAAGAGCGTAGTCAATGTCACTGAACTGTGCATGTAGAAATTTTTGAAGTGGTGTATCTTTGGCTATGTGTATTTTCACCAAAAAAAAAAAAAAAGTGTGAAAAGTTACATGGTTGACATGTTGTGGGGTTGTTAACCAATGTCATAAAACAATATGTGTACTACTGTTTTATGAGAAAGTATTCTTAAGCCTTCACCTGAAGTACAATAAAATAAATAAATAAATATACACATATGGAGCAAACTAAAATTAGCATAAACTTCTGGGGAAAAATACTCACACCTCAAAGAAATCTGACGGATGCTTATGAAATGTCTTTCGGCTCCATCCCCATGCCCTAAGAGTAGGAGTCCATTCTCTTCTACCCATATAGGTATTTCTGTGGCTATCTTTGAGAAGCCCCGGTTGTCAACAAGAGCTTCAGCTTTGGTTTCAAATTCTGATTCTGCCAATTAAGGTTTGGGTTCAGTTCCTATCCATAACTTTGTCACCTGTGAAAAGATGTTGTTAACACCTCCCCACCACACACACACACACAGAATGCTGGTAACACCAAAAGTTTATATGCAAAAAGCCCTGATAAGCAGGTGCTCAATAAATCTTAATTCCTTCCTTCTCTTCCATCCCCATTCTCTCTTTCCTACTTCCTTGTAATTCCAGGTCTGAGAGCATAATCATGCTTGATCCTCCACCAAACACCATCTATAACTTCTCTCAAAGATCTAAATCATCCCAGAATCTAAAACCTGTCTAAATATGTTATTCATTCATTTGACAAATACTTGTTGAACATCTGTTTTGTGGCAGGCACTGTCTATGAATGAAAGGGCTCAGATGGCAAAAAAGAGTGTGCAAATACACTATTGCAGGTCATCGTTTTACAATAACATGTTTTCCATGACATCAATGACTACAAAGCCTTCTCAGTTGGGGGAAGGATGGAAGCAATGACAAAACATGCTGGGACTCCAGGTATATAGTTTAATGTTCCCATCAGTGTTCCCTAGGCTACTGGGGTCCCAGCTTGGTTCGCCTCAGGACTATTAAGAATAACCGAATGTTATTAGTGAGGCCACAGAAAGAAATGAAACCACCCCCACCTCCCAGACCCAAACAAAGGAGTAGACTTCCTTCAGCTGAGAGCCACAGCGAAGAAACTGCTGGAACTTTGTTGCCAATACTTTATCTACACAGCCTGCCCATTTACTCCTTTCCAGTTGAATGGCAACAGCAATCACACCATTTAGGCTCAGCACTCACAGACCTCTCCAGCCTGCCCAGAAATCTGCATGGAAGCAAACGATCAAAATGCCCTTTCATCTAAAGAACTGTAAATTAACTCTCTGCCTTTTTAATTACTCTCAATTACTTTCCCACTATTCATAAGGATTTTTTTTTTTTTTGCGTAAAAAATCCAACTCTAATCAATATATGCAGTATATCCCAGCTGATTAGTGTAATTCTTGCTCCACCATGGTGCTGGAGTTGTGCCAGCCTTACCTAGCACACAATTAAATGTCTGGTAATGCCTGCTGCTACCCAGCAGGCCCCATGAGTTAATAGGGAAAAAATGAGATTTACATTTGCCTCTACTAGCCCCTATGTGCCCTCGCTCTCTCTCATCTGCTTGTAGACATGTACAAAGTGTGCCTGGAGAAATAAAGATCTGAAACAATCAAACAAACCTAAAAGGCACAGGAGCACAAGAAGAGAATCTCCAAAGTCTAAACTCAACATCTTCTCAATTCAGTAAATTCTTTTAGAAAGAAGTATCTCTCTTTCCACCCACTATTCTAACACTGAACTGTGAGCAATTTCTAAGTACAGGAAAGACTCAGGGATTCGGACTCACCTAAATTCATATTATGAAATATGTTCAGTGTACCTTCAAGCCAATTTTCAATAAAAACAAATCACTTAATAAGAAATTAAGAGCATTACACATTTCTCATGCTCCCATGGATTTGGTGTTAATGAGATTTTGTTTTTTAGGTACACTGAATGACAAAGTATCTAAGAACAGATACAGTCTTTTCCAACTTCCATTCATTTAAGAAATAGTTATTGAACATTTTTGTAATACGACATTCCCAAGACATCCACCTATTCATGTGTTGGTTTTACTGGCCTACCCCTCAAACAATGTGTACAGTACAGTGTAATTGAAAAAACAGGGGATTTTAAATTTAACAAGACCTGCATTTGAATCTATTCTATTACTAACTGCCATACAACTTTGTATATGCATTTATACACAGGCAAGCTTTATTGTATTCCAGATACTGTACACCTGACCCTTAAAGTAAGATTATCTTGCCCACAGTGGTGAGATCTGGATCAACAAGACCCCTGGAACCTCCATGTTTCAGCACACATTGGAACGCCTCAATCCATTGTGAGTTGTGTTGACTATGATTTACTATAAGAATAGCTACAGCACAGGTGTTTACAAATGATTTAATTTTTAAATATAAATTAAAAAGACTCCAAGGATCCTTGTAATAAAGGCAATCCTACGTGCTTTTACATGCACTATGCTCTCTTGGGAGTCCTGGTGGTGCAGTGGTTAAGATCTTAGCTGTTAACTGAAAGGTCAGCAGTTTGGATCCACCTGCTGCTCCTTAGAAACCCTATGGGGCAGCTCTGCTTTGTCCTATAGGGTCGCTATGAGTCAGAATCAATTCGACAATAACGTGTTTCTGGTTTTTTTTTTAATGCTTTCTTGAGACAGAAAGAACTCAGCACCGAAATGTGCTCCCACCTCCCAGTCTATATTACCTTTGACTGTGGACATCAACCTGCACGAATATGTACCAATTGTTACGTATCAGAGGAGAAAACAAAAAGGGTAGTACTGAAAGGTGACCAGATACGTGGACATACCCAACATGCCTTCTTAGTGTCTTCACCACATTTCATCAGAAACTTATAGATCCATAGTTTTGACAAATAAGCCAATTAAGAACCTGAGTGTATATGCCTGGAGGAGCTTTCCTTCAACTAGAAAATGTGGACATCAAATACACTATACCTAACCAGTACCAGAATTGTAATGTACATTCCTATTGCTCAAAGGGATATTTTTCAGTATACGGTCATAGATGTTCAATTGTGAAAGTCAATAACCACTACCCAAGTTGATCAGAAACAAACACATTCATTCCATTTTAAATATTAAACACTGGCAAGACCTAGCATTAATTCAAGTGGGGGAGCAAAGGTTAATATGTCATGCAATCAAGTCCCAGGGAATGATGGTCGATAGGGGGAAAGAGACACCAACACAGGTAATTACCTTACAAGGCAGTTGGTAATATGTGCCCTAATAGTAATATAAACTGTAGTAGAGATCTGAGGGCAGAAACATGAAAAAAGCAATACAGGATGTAAGATCTAAGGAAGACCTTCAGCATAGCAGAGAGCTCTAATCAGTGACTGCAGGAGTGGGAGAAGGTCCCAGGGTGGGGGGGATGTAAAGGACCAACAAACACTAAGGAGAACAAAAGGCAAGAGGGGAAGTTTCAGAAGATAAGAAGCCTTGAGTGATGAAGGGTACATCTCTGAATGCTCCAAGGACTGGTACCCTGGTACCAGGAGTGAACTTATCTTCACAAAGGAGCCGACATTGTCAGCAGCTTAACTCTGGGCTGGATTGGCCGAGCCCTACTGCCTGAAAATTCTTAGGTTTTAACATTTCCTCAACATCTCCATAAATGAGGTGGACATTTGAATCTTATTTAACTCCAGTCCCATCTTCCCCTTTTAACTTCCCCTCTGATTCTTCTCAAAGTAACAGTGAGTGAGAAGACAAAACTCTTTCAGTTTATCATTTATCTGAAATAAAATCTATTTTCAATATGTATATATTCTTGCCTGCCTGTAAGAAATTTGCTATATAAAAATCTGAACTTAAAAGGCAAAGAAATTGAGAGAGAAAATATTCTTTATAAAAGAATTTGCCACAGGAACCACTTAAATAAACAGTGAGTTTTCTCTAACTGAATGCATTTAAAATATGCTTTGCTTTGAAAAATGTGATTTATACTCAACGTTTAAAAACATATCTATCGTATAAGAGCAATCTAGGTTTATTCACTTTGATTATTATAATAACCACTGATGAGCTGTATGAAAGTGGCAAATTTCATAAAATACCTGTGTCTCCATCTCTATTTTTGGAGAGAAGGTATAATATGTTACTAATCCTAACTATTTAACAGAAATATAGAGACTAGAAATTGAGCAGAATGTGTGCACTGCTGAATACAACTTGGGGAGTAAAGTGATTAACATAATTATACATACAAAGTCTACACTTCCAAAGTAAAAGAAGATTATCTAATTATTGGATAATTCAAGGAGATGTAGGAAATTGATCTAGAGATAGAATGTTTTCATCTTACATTTCCTAATCAATCGCCTAGATTGCCCAATTTCCTCATCATAGTATTTGTCTCCTGAATACAAACATAAGGCATTACTGTCTCCATTGTTAATCCAAGGCACTTTCAAGCAGATGATGTCACTTCAACTCAACAAAAGATGCTGGTGCCATCTTTCTGACTTATGTTCACATATATATATTTTTTGCCTATGCCCATCTATGTGAAAAATCATCCAGCTAAGGAGTCAGGCACCTGATTTGTTTAATATGTTTAATATGTTCCATACAAAAGGTGATCCCAGTAACAAGAGCACTCTTAATACATTCTTTTGCCAACAACGACAAGTACTCAAAGAACCTACCACAGGCCATCAGAAAGGCTAACAACGTAATGTATACTTAGTGCCACCAGACTGTGAATGATGTGCTATGTCTACAGGAAAGATGGAATGCTAGATTACTTTAAATAGCTCTTGCTTAGAGGACATACCTATGACGATGAGGAATTCAGAAATCTTATAAAGCTAGCTGATCATGTTAATGCTAGGACAGGAAGCAGCCAAAATTAAAACTGTATTCTCAGACACTCCTTGAACATGTTTCTCCCTCTTTCATTCCCTGTCAACATTCCCAAGTTATTTTGTTACTAATTATAGTACATTCTAGCATTTATAATCATCAAACACAGTCCAAAATGAAATATATCCCACAAAAAGGACATTCAAAAAGAAAATAATTTTCCAATCTACTGTATGATTGGAAACTTTTTCATGCCAACAATCTGGAGTAAAATAATTTCTATCATTAAACCATCAACTGTAACACTGAAAAAGATACAAAGAAATGCAAATTTAAATGTAAACTCTGCAATCAGATAAATACAATATAGAGCTAGTGATTATAAAGAGGAAACTAATCTCACAAATTACTTTTAAGGTGTTAAAGCAAAAATTCCACTATAATAATTTTACTTCCTAATCCTCGTTTTTCAGAGGTCCTAAGCCCTGCCTGATTCTCTGGTGACACTCCATAATGTTAGGACATACTTGTGTTCACTCCATTCAACTGGTCATCAATGGGAGAAGCAACATCATCCTAATCAGTTGCAAAATCAAAAAAAGAAAAAAAAAAGCACATATTTCCAAAGTCAAAAAGCTAAAAAAATCCAAGACATTATGAGCTTTTAATGAGTGAAACACGCCATGAGAAAGAGACCTTCTGTCAGAAAAATACAAATCCTGGTTCACTAATTAAAACATCTAATACAGTGTCTGAATATGTAGACACCAGACTTCAACATTTCTTAATTATCTTCAATTCCAGGCATATTTTTCCATTTAATTGACATTCCGAAATGCCTTTACAGTCCTATGAGATAGGTATCAAATTCTCAAGGGAGATTGCATACACTTCAGAATTCTGAAATATCAATTGAAATTGTTATCATGAAGCGTTTTTTAAAAGCATAAGAAAGATTCACGCCCCACTCTCTCTCCTAACTCCAGCAACGCTAAGGTCATCTGCATTTGGCCCACTTTCATGTATACATTTCTTTGCAGTGAGGCGCTCTACAGCCAGGCCAATCTGATGAAACTGCAGCTACAGACTCCAGCCTGGCATGGGACCATGCCACATGAATCACACAACACACGCTCAACCAATCACAGCAGCAACTGCCATCATCTAGCCACCACTTACAGCCAAACAGAGAATTTCAAACCACAGTCTTAAAAATAGACTTCAAATGTCCAAAATATTAATCACATACTTAGACTTAAAAAAAAAAAATCAACAAAATGTCATGTGTAATAGATACTCTAGGTTTCAAAAAGACCAAGCCACCCACCTCCCACTACATAGCCTCATTCTGTTCTTAAAGAAAACACACACACACACACACACACACACACAGTTTATCTCATAGCAAAAACTGACATTTACACTGTCATTAAGCACATCTGTCACTAAATTTAATCTGTATTACCTGGCAAGCATTCAGATGTTTACAAGTATTAAGTACTGTTCAATGGTATTTAGTAGTTTTAATAATTTGGGGTTTATTTCAAAAGTGAACCATTAATAGCTGCTTCAGAATGTTCACTTTTTAACCTTCCAGGGCACTGGAAAGTTTATAATTGTTATCAGATTGTTTGGAATTTAATTTAGTTGAAGTCCTGAAGTTACAGCTAAACTTCCGGTTAACCTTTCATATCTATGCCTCATTCAACAGCTGGGCTTATCTCTAACATCTCAAAAAAGAAAAGAAAGAATAACTGAAATACTATTTGTAACTGCTCTGCAAAGTACAAGTGTCAGCAAGTCATGGTAACCATCTGAGGTAAAAATTCTAGCCTTTTCACCCACATTCTGGAAGCTCAGTTACTTAACATACCACTTAGCAGACTTTTTTTTTTTTTTTTGCTAAAAACCAAGCAACAGACCTGAATGCCGAATTCCTACAGGGCAGAACACCTCCAATTTCTCTGCCAAAGCTAACTTCTAGATTCATAACTAAGCCTCAAACAGCGGAAGATGAAGAACTAAGAATACACCAAGTACATCAGTCTGTAGGAATGAAGTTTCTTCCTAACATGTGCCAAAAACATGCCTGCCAAGCTAAGAAAAGTTCCTTATACCTCCAACACTTAACAGTGCTATGATTTTTTTCCTTAACTGTACACATCTTTAGCCATGACTAGATTATAAATTCCTTGAGGACATTTCTTTAATGCAATACATCTTCAGTAATCCCTACAACTAAAAAGAGAATCTAGTAAATACTGATCAAGTACATTGAAATGATTCCCTGAATTCAGAATTACATATATAAAAAAAAACACCAGACCAAGAGTCCAATATGAGAAGAATTTCTGTTCCCGGAGAAGCTTGAAACCTTTCACATTTAACTTACCAGCTCCTGGGCCAGCTATGATTACTATCTGGAGAAGGAATGGAAACAAACTAGAGTGAAACTGTGGATAAATCCACATCAGGTAACAGAAGGACGTTAACCACGGGCAAAACTGTGAACCAAAAGCGCAGGTGGATGGAAGCCCTGAGCCTTCCCTGCCACGTCCTTCTGGGCCAGTGCAGCTCAGCTTCAGGCACTTCAACTCAATAGAGCCCAAGGGTTATATTCACAGCAGGAGAATGCAAGGCACTTGTTCTTGATTTTCACTCAAGTTCTCCAAAGTCTGGGAGCTCTGAACAAGAGTAAATTCAAACTCCAGGCCTGATTCACAACCTTTGAAGATAGTGTTCCTCGACTCTGGCTACCTAAGATCATCCCCTAGGAGGCTTTAAAAAATACTGATGCCTGGGTCCCACCCCAGGAGATTCTGACTTCATTGGTCTAGGTATGACTTGTGCATCAGAAGTTTCAAAAGTTTCCAGGTCAAGATTCTACCGTGCGGTCAAGGTTGAGAACTGTGAGGGTCACTTCTGGGAGCTTGGGGTAATATGAGAAGCCTTACAGATCTAACTGTCGAATAGCATGGTGCCATTAATGATCCATCAAATTTTATGAAAATAAACACCAAAAATGAGTGATTCTTAAAAGGATCCTCTAAAAAGGCAACTTATCAGCATCAATACTCTTTAGACACTACCAAATGGCAGCAACTAATTCAAAAACTCACAACTGTTGCTGTAACCACTAGGAAGCTGCGGTATGCGTACGTGTGTGCATGTGCGTGCATGTGAACACGCTCGCATACTCCCAGACATATTTAAAAATCTTAAAGCTCCTCTTTGAAGTTGGGGGATGGTGAACCACAAGAAGGTAATCAAGAAGGAGACTTAATAAACCATGGAGTCTTCCCAAAATATTGAATAAAATTCCAACAGCTCATTTGGCCTTTCCCATGAATATGTTCTTCCAAAAATGAGCCCTGCCCTGTCCCTAAAGAAATGAAGAATTAATTTTGGAAGGCTTTGCATGCATTAGAGATTCACTAGGCATTATTAAATTGGGTTATATTCACTTTATACTCCTCCTAGAAGTTTACACCAGTTAATAACAATATCTCCCTCTTTCTACTCAGTGTCACTCTTTTGTCAATTAATAAATACTAGCATGTATTGCTTTCTGGTGTGCACACATGGGTATTTTCCATCTTCTCAACAAGAATAAGCACACAGAAGCAAAGGATACTTTTTACTACTCTGAACCCTGCCCACTCCCTTGCAAAGGGAAGTAGATTCACAAAGTATTGCTGAAAATAAACTGTAAATAAATAATGTTTTTAAAAGATAACAGAAACAAAGAAACAACTAAAAATAAAATCAGGAATATATAAAAGTAAAACAATTTTTAAGAAAGAGAAAAAGGAATTTACTTTAAATTCCTTGTGACTTTACAGATTTAAAAAAATGGAGTAAATTTAAGATATAAAAGGCAAGAGTTAACTAACAAATTTTCTTTATTAAGTAAGGGCTATGATCCACAGTCCTAGAGCCCTGAAAGATCAGAAAGGTGAAATATTAAAATCTACTCAAGGACCCCTTCAGGGTCCTACATATGACTTTTCTGCCCAGGCAAGACAAAACCAAAACCAAACTCGTTGTCACTGAGTCCATTCCTATAGGGCAGATTAGAACTGCCCCCATAGGGTTTCCAAGGCTGTAAATCTTTATGGAAGCAGACTGCCGCATTTTTCTCCCGCGGAGGGCTGGTGGGTTCAAACTACTGACCTTTCGGTTAGCAGCCAAGGGCTTAACCACTGTGCCACCAGGTTCCAGGCAAGGCAACATCCTCATAAGGACATTCCCTTGACCCTCTCCAACCTTCCTCCCTGGTCTTCACATCCATATATATCTATCTGTGAAGGAAGTAACATATTTTGATTTTATGAAGAGTCTGACCATTAAGTTTCGAAATCTGTTCTCTATTTTCTCTGACGACCATCATGCCAGTAAATCTATTCTTACATTTTTATCCATTGCACTTAATACAAAGAAAAAAAGAAGCCTCACTCCCAGAGTAGGTTAAAATTAAGACTAACCTGGAGATGCTATTCCAACCCAGACTACTAGAATGGGTCATTTGTCACTGTTACGTGTAACCGATAGCCTATTTTGGTAGACCAGAAACTGGCTCCAAGCCAGTAGACAAGTGTCAAATACATTATTCTCAATAAACTCAACTAAGTATTAAAGCTGAATCTTTTTTAGTTTTTTAAAGGAAAGGCAAGCTTTCCTAAAATTATTCTTGGAAAGAAATCCAAGGAACAAGGAAGAATACATTCAAGGGAAGGAACGTAGTAAAAAAAAGAAGAAAAGCTTATTAAATCAGTAGGTACTCTGCAATTGACAGAAACATGAGTAAGTTTGATAAGTCTGTAGAATCAAATTGACCAAAACACAGAAAGGATACTAGGTCTTCCCACTGGAAGTCACCTAAATATTTATTCTATGCCCATTAGGCAGTAGGCACTGTGATGATTTTCAGGAGGGTGGACTAAAAAAATAGACCCCATCTAGGTAGAAAGATGCTCATCATGACATATTAAACAATTAGGGATCAAAACACTGTTTCAGAAATTTCTGTCAATAAGCAAAGCAATGTATACAGGGCTGTGTTTCTTCCTCTAATATTTTTAAGACTCTGCATATCTGCAACAATCAGGAGCTTTCTTCCCCTCAAGAAGGAATTGGGTGAAAACTTATCCTTCCTCCCTGCCAGATCCCTTTCTTTTAAATTTTCTTTCCAACTCTGGTGTTTGCCACGATCAGCAAAGACAATGATTCATCAACAGTCCTTCCCCAGCAATCAAAGGAAATCAATCCTGATGGACTGGCCCAGCTGATCCCATCAGATGATCTGTACTCAATGCTCCTGCAGAAGGAAAAGAAAACCTGGGAATGACCCACAATAAAAAACCAAGCATCCCCAGTCTTTTCCCTCTTCTTCCACCAGTCAACAGGACAGATGCAGGGTATTAAGAAACACCCGACCCAGCTCCACCACCAGTCAGATAATGCCACTATGGTCCCATTTTTGTCATGAGCTATTAATACAGCATGAAAACACAATGGCCATGGGGAGCACTCCTCAGACCAGCTAGTAATGACTAAATACCCTCTCCTCACTGGTAATTGCCTACTTGTTTCTATCTGACATAATTCATCAGCCAGATTACAGCAGGTCATTCTGCAGTGTATGAAGAAAGCAGGGATGATAACACAACCTGACACATCAAAATGTTTTTATGTGAGCAACCTGAAGAGCGGCTGCTTTACAAAAAGCTGGGAGGTGGCAAAATAACCAGATAGCATACAGGTCAGTGGGCATCCACTCTGCTTATTGCTACTCATTTCATTTTTGAGAAGCTCAGCACAACTGTAATTGCTAGTTACCAGACAGACTGGGTCTTGACTATTAAAAAAAGAAAAAAAATCCCAAAATGACTCTGCCGAAAACCAGAATAAATAAAATTTGAAGAAAAAAAAAGAAAGAAGAAGGCGGCTTGACAGCCAGTCACTGGTCAACAAACACAAGCTGTGAAAATCCTGCAGCTACAAGAGATGGAGCCAGCCCAGCAGCTGACCGATTTCTGATCTCCCAGCCAGCTGCCTTTCACGTGGAGTTCTCTGTGCGGCTCAGATATGAAGACATGATAACTGGACAGTTCTGGGAACTTTCTCATCCCAGAGCACTGCGCATAGAAACTGGCCCCAGCATCATTCATTGTCAAAGCTCCAAAAAGGCAATAACATGGATTCATGACTGAATATCAGCATTGGTATTCAATTCTAAGAGACAAGTTTTCTCCTCGTAAAATGTTAAAAGACCTTCCCCCACTCCAACCCTGTTAGAAAAAAAGCACATCAAAGCGCTAAAGTTATGCATTTTTTGTCGTTGTCTCTTGGCGCCCCAGTTTTCTTGGCTGTTCTTCATTCTCTCTCTGTTGAACTGCTCCAATTTAGGAATAAGAACTCCAAAAAAAAAAAAAGAAGAAGAAGAAAAACGGCAGACATAGTTGTCTCAGTGCAGTTTCCAGGATTCTGCAGAATCACAATCTCTCCACCTCTTCTCCTTCCTTCTCTCTCCTCCCCTCCCCCCCTTTCCTTCCCAGATTCAAATCTCCACGTCACAAACCAGAACATCATTCAAGCGGTCGATAAATGTTAACAGAAGTTCAGTGCCTGCCGGTGGAGGCGAAATCTGGGCTCGCTTTAATCAATACTGAGATGTGGGCGCCTCAGTCCTCAATTCCTAGATGGCTGGCTTCCCCTTTCCACCACGTGAACTTGCCGGTTGGATTGGGGCAAAGTCGGCTGCAGTCCTTCTGGCGGGTTCTCAGTCTCTCTGCATTTAACTCTGCCCGGGCGCAATCAGAGAATCTAATCCTAGCAACGAAGCCAGGGCACAAATCCACCGTGATGAACTGGTTGGCCTGCTCCCCCGCCCCCTTCCTCCCGTCACCCCGGCTCGCCTTTGAAAATTCAAGCTTTGGAGCCGGAAAATTAATACGGCCGAGGAGCGGGGAAAAGCGGCGGAATACAAGTGACCAGGGGTGGTTTTGTTTTGTTGTTTGTTTATGTGTATCTCCACAAACGGGAAACCAAGCTGGTCAAGCTCCCCATGGGAGCGTCGCACCGCCCTAGGCGCTGCCGACACAAGTCGCCCTCCCTCCCCCTCTCCTGTCTGGCTGGGGCTGAGGCGAGTGGGGGAGGTTCGCGCGGGTTTGTCTGACACTTGTAAATGGAAGTGGCATCCAACTTGGAAAACAAACGCGCCGAAGTCTGGGGGGCGGGGAGAAGCGAAAGGAGGAGAAAAGACTCTTGAATCATTAGCGCGGTCCCCGCTTCCCTCCCTCCCGCCGCGGCTGCTGCAGGTTCGCCCAAACCAGAAGCCGAGTACCAGTTGGCGCGCGCAGCGGCGAGATGGACTTTGGGGCCAAGAAGCCAGGAGGCTTGAGAAGTGGCCAGACGCCGCGGGCCACGGCCACCAGCCCCTCACGCTCGGGGGCCGCAAGCGCCCCCCCCCGGAAGCCTTCCCTAGCCCCCCACGGCGTGCTCGTCGAATCTCGCAGGGTTCCTCCCTCTTCACATCCATTCTTAGGGACACCATTCTTCCACTGCCTTGTCGGCCCCCATTATTACACCCAGCTGCTGCCCCGACTACTACACGCACACCCCAGGAGCGGCCCTCTTCCTCTTCTCAGGCAACCGAAGCAACGCCCTTAGCTCGCAGCCACCCCCTCATCCTTTACCCAAGCGCACCCCTGCCCACTAGAGTGAGATCGCGAAAAGTGAACAATAAAAGTTGCTTTCCGCAAAGCCTAATCTTGGTGAGTGTTTAACCATCTCGGAAAGCACATGCGACAAGAGTCAGCAAGAGAGGGGAGGATGTGAATATAGACCACAGATCTGCTAAAAATACCCGAGCTTCCCACCTCGCGCAAGCCCCAGGGCCAGATACACTTTAGCTCAGCGACCCCCACTGGCGGAAACCTCGTGCGCACCGCGCGCCTAGCGGAGACTGTCCCAGCCACCTCGGCTGCCTCCCCGCCCGAGACCCTCAGACTCCCACTCCGGTCCGCACACAAACGCGTCGCAGCGAAGGGGTTCGCCCAACACTGCATGGTAAGGGGCCCTGAGCGCGGAGCCAGCGCGTCTCCGCCTTCCCGCCCCTGACCGAGAAAGGGCTGCTCCCTGCCGGGAGGATGGTCAGACACGCGCTGCTTTCTTTTCAAAGACAAGCAACCTTCCCGCACGCCCGCCAAAAATCATACTCTCCCAAGCCAGTCCGTTTCCCTCTCCCTGTCAAGATATCAGGAACAGTGTCTCTCTGCCACTCCGTACAAGGCTGTCGCCCCATTCCTAGAGTAGCTACCATTCCGTACATCCCATCCTAGCCACGACCTCCGCTAGCCGGAACCAGACGTGGGGAGTGGACCCGCAGGCTGTCTGGTCACCCCTGACCTCCCTGGCGAAAGTAGAGAGGCTGGACTCCCTGTTCCGCCCGGCGCCCTCAGCAAGTGTCGACTCAACTTGCGCTTCCTGGTCCCCCAAGTGTTATCAATAGGCAAATGAACAAACCCAACGCTCTCGACAGTCACCAGCGACAGAACAGGTTCCTTGCTTGGCCCCTATTATCCACCTTGCAGCGGGAGGCCAGGACTCTCGGGTCCCGAGAGAGGGTGCACTGATGAGCAACCTTCCTCGCGCCCCCTCCCCAAATCTTCAGTCCCAAACTTGGCCGATTCTCCATGCAAACCTCCCAGCACCCGCTACAGAACCGAATCTCCCTCCTCTCCTGCTTGCAGCGGCAGCAACCACGGCTCCAGGCTTCGCAGAGCCAGGAACTTTACAAGGTGAAAAGTTTGCCCCACGCGCTCCGCTGGCTCTCATCTTCCCGGGCTCACCTCGCAGCCCATTTGCACCCGGCAGCTGGAGCTTTGCTCCGGGAGTCGCGCTCCAGCCGGTGCACCAAGCAGCCAATTAATCACACTAAAAATCCCCACGCACCCTTGCCTCCGCCGGCGATTCCAGGGCTCCCCAGGCGCTTCCCCCGTGGTCTTTCTTTCTGGGCGCTCCTGTCCTGAGCTAGCCGGCCACCCCGGCCGCTGCCGCCGCAGTGCTCGCCGCACGCTCGCCGGGACTGAGGCCGCGAGCAAAGGCGCACCGCGCTCCGGACGCCGCCGCCGGTGGCTCGCAGGCGTAGGAGGGGAGCCGGGAGGAGGAGAAAGGCAGCGGGAGGAGGGGGACGGGGGCGCGATATCCCAATCCGCAGCCCGGATCACAGCGCAGCCTGCCGGGAGGAGCGCTCGCTCTAGTGTCTGCTCCGAGCTGCCGCCGTCGCCGCAGCTACCGCTGGACGCCTAACTGCTCCCTGCTCCCCATCACAGCCGACACCGACGCACCGCCAAGCCCCTTTCTCATCCCCCTCGTGCTTCTCTCTCGCTGTCTCCTCCCAAACTGGGAGCGGAGAGGGTGAGGGGGAGAGAAGCACCAGCGTCGGGGATGACTAGCGATCTCAGAGCGTGGCGCGGCGGAGAGGGAGCAGGCAGGGGAGGGGGCTGCGGGGGAGGCGCCGCAAGCTGGAGGGCGCTCCCGGCGCCGGGCCTGGAAGCCGGACTAATTTTAGAGCGCGATTCTTCCTTCACTCCTCTCTCGCCGCTGGAGGATAACACCAGTGTGCCTTTTTGCCGCGAGTAGAGCGTGATGCCGGCTTCAGAGAGCTCGCACACACAGCCTTCAGTCTGACCCGCACCACAGCCCCCGCAGAGGTCTAGCACGTGTTACTCCCATACGACCGGAAACTGAGGCACTTCGAAGTTAAATGGTTTATCTAAGAACCCAGGCTAGTTTGTAGCGTGAGGATTAAACTATCCAATGCTGTGCCTCTTGACTCAAGATGTGATTCCCAGACAAGGCTTCTACTACTTTTCCATAATTTTTGCGAACCTAGGGTCATCCGATTCCCTTGTGGAGGGGGCAGTAATAGTTTAAAGAGGGATGTGGTGCATTCTCTTCCCTCCTTCCCAGCTCCAAAAACGTTTTTAACATTTTTCTCGAAATTGGGTAGAAGGGCTCTGGAGGAATGAGTGATTGATTTGGGGCTTGATGATTTTGCAACTCCAACCTGTCAGTCAGCCTTTTCCAGTAACTTCTGCAACCACACCCCTCCTAAGATTCCGACTGCCCCACACCTGCTCCTGAGGCGGAGCCACGTTCGTCTCCCGCTGTGTGTATCCTCGCACTTCTGCCTGTCTTCCCCTGTAAGCGGAGAGGCAGCGTTAGCACCCCCTCTCCTTTACACATACACACACACCAGCTCACATCTGTCTCTAAATCAGTCGCTCAAGCCGGCACGTTGCCTCGGATGCTCTCTCCCAGGCGGTTCTTCCCAAACTCTATCATTGACACCGGGGGGCAGGCGCGTCAGGCCTGCAGATCTCTTTCCTGAAGGAAATTGTTACTTTTTTGGACCATGAAATTCTCTTTGGGAAGCGAAGTAGAGGTTGCTACTGCGGGGCAGGGGGGAGGGGGGAGGGCGATGGGGCGGGGATTGTGCTCAGCACTAGAGCGAACCCTTTGAAGAGGCTATTGGGTTTACCTTTCTGGCCTTCAAGCTCCCAGCCTGAGGCCTCTGCCGTGTTCACAGCTACACAAAGGCTCCGACACTCCCCACAGGTGGAATGTTCCCCTTGAAAGCCCCCAGCAGCCTCGCCGCCTTGACTGGCCCATAAAGCACCCAGCATGCTCTGGTCACTCCGCCCTGAGAGTTTAATGTAAATGCTAAGGAGCAGTGACAGCTCCCCATACATCAGATAATTCGAGGTAATCAGCATGATGTTACCGAGGGCTTCATTGTCAGGGAAGGAGAAATGGTCTGGAGTGAAGGAAATCACCAACGCGTGTAGGAAAACTTACCTGCCTTCCAAAATGTTGTAATTTGAATACTTACATTCTGATTTTATTTTTATTTCAGCAGCTTTCTAGGGCATTAAAGTTTTATTACCATATAAATGGACCCCTGTTGGTGAAGTGGTTAAGAGCTCTGCTGCTAACCAAAGGTCAGCAGTTCAAATCCACCAGCTGCTCCTTGGAAACCCTATGAGGCAGTTCTATTCTGTCCTATAGGGTCACTATGAGTCAGAATCGATTGGAGGGCAACGGATTTGGGTTTTGTTTTTTTGGTTTTACCATTTAATTATGTCCCTGGCATGGCATTTTCCTTGTGACCAACAGAATGCTGCTAACTTTGCATCAAAGATTTTAATGAATTAATGTATTTCCCACCCCAGTGCTTCTGTGCAGGTGCTGAAACAAGTTGGCTCCGGAAACCAGGCACTTTAGGTAGAGTCAGCTGATGGTTGTTTGGCCACCTGGGATGCTCAAGGAAGGAGTGCTGGCAGTAAAACAGGGCATCTTCTACCTTCTGCCTGGGAAGCCTGCCAGGTAAGTAGAGGCGTGGCTTCTGCCACTGCTGCTGCTGCTGCTGCTGGTACTCATGGATTCCAGCTCATGTGAATGTTCTCGTATGCCTCTGAGGCGCCTCACAGGTAAGACAAAGATCTGTCTAAATTTCAGCATCCCCATCCGTAGGCAGTACGTAGATAATAAAGTGAACACTCCTTACTCCCAGGCAGGCATAAGCCATTACAGGCCATGGGTAAGAGACTTCCTGCAAGGATGACAGAGTGGTTTATCTAGTGGGACACCCCTCTGGTCATTTAAGATTTACATAACATTTAATACTTATTGTGCTAATAATCCTGATTGTATTAAAAGATCTTTTTATTTATTTATTTTTTTACCAGGTGCTTACTGTGGACCAGGACTATTCTATTTAGTTTGTTTCTGTGTTCACAATATTAATGAACCTGTCTAGTATGACATTTGAGGCAGTGCCTACCTTACTGTTAACCTTCCATAAGCATTCAGTAATGGTTTCCCTAAGGAAGAGTTTGTTACTACAATGGGCTATTGAGGAAGGTGGTGAAATTTTCTTCCCTGGAAGCATTTAATCACTGGATAGGTGTTTATCTACTGGATATGGGAATGGATTTGTCAAGAAACCCTAGTAATGTGATTTTTTGAAACAGATAAAGTCAAGTTATGTTATGACAAGGAGTCAGTTAGGGTAGTATTTGAGTGAGCAAGCTCCGGAGAGAGGCCGGCTGACTGGGTTAGAATCGACTTTCCACATTTAAAAGTGTGTTATCTTGGGTCCATAGTCCCTGGGTGGTGCAAATGTTTAGCACACTCAAAATATATGGCAAAAAACCAGTGGCCATGGAGTTGATTCCAACTCATGATAACTCCATGTGTGTCACAGAACTGTGCTCCATAAGGTTTTCAGTGGCTGATTTTTCACAAGTAGATCACCAGGCCTTTCTTCCTAGGTACCTGTAGGTGGACTTGAACCTCTAACCTTTCAGTTAGAATGTGTATTAATCATTTGACCCCCCCCCCCGGGACTAATTAAGTTATTTTATTTCCCTAGGGCTTAGCTACTTCATATGTTATATAGGATTTATAATAGTACCTATATGATAGAATTATTTTAGGAATAAATGAGGTAATACATGTAGAGCAAACATTTCACATAAAGTAAGTGTTCAAAAATTTTTCACTACTTTATTCTTTTAGAGACAAATCATTAAGCACATATTTTATATCTTCTGAGCTTAAATACAGCACTGGAAGCAAGAACAAAGTTCAAACTCTATATACACTTTCCCTGCTAAAATTCTGTGATTCTAACTCCAGATCTGGAATGACACCTTATTATTCATAACACTGTTATAAACCAGGAGCCCTGGTAGTGCAGTGGTTAAGAGCTCGGCTGCTAACAAAAAGGTCAGCAGTTCGAATGCACCAGCAAGCTCCTTGGAAACTTCATACGGCAGTTCTACTGTGTCCTATAGGGCTACTATGAATCGGAATCGACTCAACGGCAATGGGTTTGGTTTGATTTGGTTTATTACAAGCCAAACTTTTATTCAAATACAGAAAAATGGTACAATCCTTAAAATTTGTATAAAGGGATCACTTCTAGATATAAACAATTATATCCTTTTTTGTCATTAATAAATAAACCTCTTAGATTTAAAATCCACCTTTTGTAAAAAAAAAAGTATATTTTATAATTAAGCATGACGTAAGTTATAATTCATATATGAATATAATTATAACTCAAATATTTTTATAAACAAAGATTTCCTCATTTGGCTCTGTATGTTATAAAGCCAGGTAATAGTAGAACATGGAAAAGACATAGGATACTATCTAGCCCAGTGACTCTCTCTGTTTTCTGGGTCAGAGACCCCTTTGATTAAACCTATGGAGTCTCTTTTTTAAAAAATACACATATATACACGCATATAAATGTTTGCATTCTGTTTTAGTAGTTTCAAAGTCCTTCTAAAGTGCCTCCATGGAGCCTAGATTAAGAACAGCTTTGTGCATGAGGAAATTTAGGCCAGACCTTAAGTTCTGTTTCTTTAACGTTTCAGTTACTGTGCTAGCATTGCTTTTTCAAATCCACTATTTTAACAAAAAAATATGTAGTACTACAGGGGTGGGAGACACAAACTATACCTGTAAGGAACTTAGATAATTGCAGACCCTTAAGAACTTACTTTCATAATGAACTTATGTGGCCATGGATGGGGTGGGGATCCATCATACAACCGGGAGTTCTCTGAGCTAACTTCCAATTAGAATACAATGTTTATTAAAGGTTAAGTAATTAATATGTGTTAAATTGAAGTATATATATATATATATATATACACACATATATATAATGTATGTATTTAAAACTTAACAGTAACCACAAAAAATTTTGACAACTTAGACCAAAATAAGATCTTGTTAAGGAGGAATATTTTATAGTTTATATTTTTTAGATTTGTAATAATAAAAAGCAGACTAACATTTTTTTAAATTCTCTGTAGACAGTGTATACACCCTGCCTCCACTGCCTGCATCTGGGGCTGACCTCTCCTATGCCCCACCCTATGTGTGCTGCTGATTGTACATGGCCTTCTTTGCCACTTAGCTATCTCAAAGCTGGTCAATCCTAACCCCCCTTATTTTGAATCAGCAACAATCAAACCAAACTTGGACACACCTGACTTGGCTTTTACTAAGTAAATTGTCCTACCAGCTCTCTTTATACTTTAGGAAAATTATTTTTACACCCCTTGTTGGGCTATCATTCTCCCTGTCTTTGGCTGCATAGAGGCTAATAAATGTAATTTCAAACACTCATTTAAAACACATTCACAATTCTATATTCTTTAAACCATTCCTCTTTCTTTTATGTTCATTCACCCATTCATTCATTAAAAAATATTTTTGAGAAGCTGTATACTTAGCTTTCTGCTCACTGCTAAGGATATAATGGGTAGCAAAAAGTGATGAGATATCTTCCCTCATGTATCTTCAGTCTAGTGGAGAAATCACCATTTATCAAATGATCACATAAAGAAATGTAACGGTGAAAAGGGTCACAAACAAATGATTCAAGTTCTTTAATTACCACCACCACCACCACGCCCAGGGATGAGGCCTTTTCATTCCACTCAGGACTCTATTTATAAGCTAGAGTTGAACACTAACCATGACTAATAAGCATAAAGGATATTTAGTGTTACACCTGTCATATGTTTTGACATATATTATAAATATAATATTATAAATAAAAGACAAATGTAATCCGACACTGAGGAATGCATGTTTCCAGGAACTTCCTTCATTATCTTCACCAAAAGTTTTCATCTACCCTCTTGACCTCTAAATTTGCTTTTCCTCAACTATCTTCAGGTTGAAATTTTGAAGAGTTTTTTATTCAAAATCATTTTTTAAAATTATTTGTAAATAATGAGTAGTATAAATTGTGTGTTCCTATATTTCAGTACAAGATACAAGTTATATTATGAATGAAATATGTTTGTGTGAGCTAGTCTGGTTAGACCACCATTTACAAAGTATTTCTGTGGGAAAGGCTAAGTTCAAAACAACTGACTTAGACTTTTGGGACATGACTTGTTTGTAAATGAAGAAGTTTGTTTATGAATAAAAGGGAGATTTGTCATGTAATTTTAAAGTGAGGTAATCATTTATGTAAGGTTTAGAAAATCTTAGATTTAGAAACGAACTTAGAGTTGATACAGCTCACAGGCTTTTGATTTGTCCACATGTCATAGCTGCTTTTTGCTTCCGCCTCTACTTACTTCTCTAGGGCACCTCCAAGAAACATTCTAGGCACAGAATGAAGATTTTTGTTTGCTTGCTAAAAGGAAGAAATACATGATCTTCACTGACTAAAGCAGAAAGGACAGTTATTTTTTTTTTAAAAAAACCCATCTATGCTAAAGAGCCCCAAAGCCAAAAAGAAGAAAACTTTTTTCCAAAAGGTTGATGAACAAATTATAACAGCTGATTTTTAATGATCTTATTAGATGCAGCAAAGTATTATTAAAAATAAATGTTGAAAAAATAAGAATAAATGTTGGCACATTGCCCCAAATTAAAAAACATAATTTTGAATTCATGAAATGGGTTACTTACCTTTACTTTTGGAATTCCTTGGCTAAACAAGTTAATACCCATTTTATTTCACTAGGGCAAATGCTAGCCATAAACATCAATGTCATCTTTCAAAAGTGAACTGCCTGGAACTATTTGCATAATGAAAAATACCTTGCTCATTGTGGCTGTTGTCCAAAAGAAACTGGAAGAACATCAGCTATTTTCATATCTGATAACTTTGTCCACCTGCAAATAACCAGTTAGCAAATACCGCTGATTTTTCTGTAAAGTGAAAAAACTACCAATTATGAGGAAATGGCAGATTCAATGAGTTGATAATAGGATCAGTCCCTTTCACTTCAAAATCTGCCAGTCCAAATTCAAATGAGATTTGTGATGATTAAAAATTATTTTCTGTGGGCTGTGATTCAGGAGTTAATTTGAAATGAGATACTCCTCTCAGTACACTTTCCACTGAGCGATTTATTAAGCATTGGCATTAATTCACTCACATACTAAAAACCTACTGTGTTCAGAGGGGCACGTGCTGGACTGAGTTGTGCTGTAAATGGTCCCTGATATCTGGAAACTTACCCATGACCACAATCCAAAGCTACTACCATCCTTGATTGGACCCAGAAGCACTGACTCTCATGAATGTCAACAGACCTCTCAACCTTAGCACCTTTACTTTCAGTCCTTTGCTACCCAACTAAGCCTGGCAAGCTAAAATCTACATAGGAAGCCCGTTCCACTGTAGTGGATATAGTGGACTGGACTTCCTGCCTTCAGGCTCTCCTCACTTCAATCCACTCCTCTCACAACTACCAGAGTGATCTAAGAGATAAATCTGGGCCTTGTTAAGCCCCTGCTTCAAACGGTTCTGCCTCCACCCACTCCATCATTCTCCATCCTTTGAACCACTACATAAACATATCAGTCTTTCTCACTTCCATTAGGATGTCCACGCTGGGAGGGCAGGAACTGTATCCCTAGGGCCTAAAACAACGTCTGGAATATAGCAGGATCTCAGTAAATGTCTGTTGAATGAATTGTCTTCAGTGTAAAACCCAGACTTCCTTATGTGCTGCCCTCTGCCTGTCTTTCCAACCTACGTGTTGCCATCGAGTCGATTCCAACTCATAGCGACCCTAGAGGACAGAGTAGAACTGCCCCACAGGGTTTCCAAGGAGTGGCTGGTGGATTGGAACTGCTGACCTTTAGGTTAGCAGCTGAGCTCTTAACCACTGCGCCACCAGGGCTCTTCTCTTCAACCTAGTCTCTGCATATTAGCTGCATATTAGCTCATCCTCTTCCTTACATTCACTGAGCAAGCCCACTCCCAAATTCTGTGCCACTGCTCATTCTGCTCCTACCCCAGGAATATCCATGCTCCCTCTTTTTCCCCTTTAGGTGGTCCCTTAATTCAACGACTTTTCCTGATGACCTTCAGCCCCCAACGGCACCTTGTATTTACCGCTGTGATAACACTTGCCACACTCCTCATCTTTGTCTTCATTTGTTTATGTGTCTGTGTCTCCACCAGAATGGGAGCAGCATGATGATAGAGGCTCGTCTTTTATCTCTGTATCACCAAGCTGAGCATTATATGGCTGGTGCTCAACAAAAGTTTGGTTGTTGACTGAATAGATGCACCCCAACCATATTTGTTTAGGTTTTCTAGAGATGAGAGAGAATGGGATTATCATATGAAGCCTCACACAATTTCTAATTTCCTAAGAGAAACGCCTCATCAGTGGTTTCCACATAGATTGGGAACTTGTTACAAGTGCAAATTCCTGGCATCTACCCAAACCTACCTAATCAGAAGCTCTGTTGGGGTCCAGCAATCTGAGTTTTAACAAATCCTCTCCACCCACTGCCATGGAGTCCATTCCAACTCATAGCGACCCTCCAGAGCAGAGTAGAACTTCCCTCATAGAGTTTCCAAGGCTGTACATCTTTACGAAAGCAGACTGCCACATCTTTCTCCCGCAGAGCAGCTGGTGGGTTTGAATGACTGACGTTTCGGTTAGTGGTCAACCGTTTAGTCACTGAGCCACCAGGGCTTCCCCAATAAGTCCTCTAGATGATTCTAATGGTTGCTGAAATTTGAGAGCCACTGGCCTAGATTGCAAAGGAGCTCTGGTAGCACAGTGGTTAAAACGCTAGGCTGCAAGCCAAAAGGTTGGCAGTTCAAACCCACCAGCTGCTCTGCAGAAGAAAGATGTGGCAGTCTGCTTCTGTAAAGATTTATAGCCTCAGAAACCCTATGTGGAAGTTCTACTCTGTCCTATAGGGTCGCCATGAGTTGGAATCAACGACTCAACCACAGTGGGTAGGCCTAGATTGCCTTGTACACACACACAGGTCCTCATAGTTCAGAGTACGCCCAGGTGGACCCCAACCTTGTGTCCTCAAGGATAGAAGTGCCTTTAATTTCACCTTTAAGTAGATGCATAGGTTGTAATCAATTAGCCTGACTAACTTCAGCAAAAACCCCCAAACTATCCTCTTTGCTCCCCAATGGGACGATGTATGGGCTTGAATTGCCAGATAATTGCTTCAATTAACCAATTCATTTTGCTTAGGTAGGCACAGCTAGAGGTAGTATCCTAAACGTCTTCTAGCCAATTCCCCTTAGGTTGAAGCTAAGTGAAGAGACTTGCTGAGGAGGGGCAGTTAGCCATTTGGCAGAGAGAACAGAGCTAGTCTCTGTGCCTACTCGGCCCAATTCACAAGTTTTCCTGTCCCCACCCTGGTTCATATGATTTTATGATATCAAGGTCTGGTGAGTGGTAACAGGAAGTGCTCAAGTACGCTTTGAGAGCATCCCCACATAATGAGAATCTTAGGAGATGTGGATTAGACCGGGGAACGTTCTGCTACCTACACCTCAGCAACTTTGATTTTTCCTGTCCATGTTAAGGGCAGCTTTGCAAGAATGTGTACTGGAGTTTTAGTTAGTGCACCTTATGAACATCGTTACTGTCTAGTCACAGGGGCACTCTTGCTTTCTGAAACCTCGAGCGGGATTTATTTGTTTTAAATAACAGCTTCGTTGGAATATAATTCACATAGCATAAAATTAATCATTTTAAAATGTACAATTCAGTGGTTTGTAGTATATTCAGAGTGTTGGAAATCATCACTGCTGTCTAATTTCAGAACATTTTCCTCACATCAAAAAGAAATGCCGCACCCATCAGCAGTCACTCCCCATTCCCTTCGCCTCCTAACTGATGGCAACCACGAATCTACTTTCTGCCTCTATGAATTTGCCAATTCTGGATATTTCATAATGTAAATTGAATTTTACAATATGTGGCGTTTTGTCTGAATATTTTACCTAGCATATGTTTTCAAGGTTCATTCATATTGTAGTATGTATAAGTACGTCATATCTTTCTTTTAATTATTGTGGTAAAATATATAGAACAAAACATTTGCACTTCAACTATTTTTTCCTGACAATTCTGTGGCATCGATAACATTTACCATGTTGTGCAACTATCACCACTATACGTTTCCCAATTTTTTCCATCATCTTTAACAGAAACTCAGTACCCATTAAGCAATAACTCCCTGTTCCCTCCTCTTGTACCCACCATGATAATCATGAATAAACTTTGGTCTCTATTCATTTGCCTATTCTAGATATTTCATTTAAGTGGGATCATACAATATTTGTCCTTTTGTGCCTGACGTATTTCACTTAGCATAATGCTCTCAAGGTTGAAACAGGATTTTTGAGACAAGTAATTATGATGGATTGACACAGTGCCTGCAACAATGGGCTCAAATATAGTAAGGATTGTGAGGATGGCAAAAGACCAGGCAGTGTTTTGTTTTGTTGTACACAGGGTCACTATAAGTCGGAACCAACTCAAGGGCACCTAACAACAACAATTATGAACATTCCTTGTAGGTTTTAAGAAAGAATCAGAATACTTACCTTGATTAGTCACCTCGAAAAAGGAAAAAATGCTTAAGGAGTAACATGGAAAGTTTTTTTTCATTTCCTACAAGTTGGGACTAAAATCAGTAACTTTTTTTTTTTTTTAGCAGTGCTGCAAGTATTACTTTCCATGAGATATTTAAAACCAGGTGCCAATAACTTTTTATTTGCCTTTAAGATAAAATTGGCTCGCTTGATAGAGCCTTCTATCTTTCAGAGTTGGAAGGCTTAGGTGAAGAAATGTCTGAAGAAAATTTCATTTCTCAGTACATATTTCTGAACTTGTTTGGGAGTGACAGTAATGGCATTACAAGGTATTGAAGCGGTGCTCCTGAAAGCTAGCGGAGAGGCCAGAGTGGTGTGAAAATCTCCTGCAAATCTATCAAGCATCCTCCAGCTCCTGAAGGTAGCTCAGAGTGTTTCCATTAGTGGTCAGAGTCAAGGAAGCTGGCTCAGGCCGGATATTGACACATAATATTTAGCGTGCACACCATAGTTTATGCTCTGTCTTTATTTTTTTTTTAATTTGGGGTCACATATCTGGTAGAATGTTCTGAATGAACATGTATGCTTAACCCATCAAGTCTAGAATATTTGGAAGCTATAAGAAATTCGGCAGACATCAGGTTTTAGTTACTGTGGCATCAACAAACTGTAAATTTGTATGTCACTTACAGTAGAGGGTTTTTTTTTAAAAAGAAAACAAAAACAATATTCTGATAGCCGGGGACTAATCTACTCAATAACAGCTAGTATAGAAAAAGATCACTATTTTGTTCATTTATTAGCCTGTTTATTTACTTGTGCAAGCATAAATGCATCCAATAAACACTTCTGAGTGCACATTATGTTCTAGAATTGGAAGGCCTAGAAGCTAACATGATATAGTCCCTGCTTCAAGGAGCTTGAATCCTATTCTAGTAGAAGATGGGTCAACAGCAGTATTAATTCAGTGTGGTACTTAAACGTGTTTCCTTTCTTCCCACAGCAGTTGTCTCTTTCAGAGTGTGTCTAAGTCCCTGGCCTGGTTTTATTGCACAGAGCAAAAAGAAATAATCAAGTTTTGTTTTGTTTTTGAGTGAGTGACTACTTGAAGAACACTCACAGACCAGCCACTAGGACCTCAAATGTGTGTCTCTGCTCTATAGTGTAGGGACCAGCTCCCCAGTGGATTGTTCCAAATAGCATTTTCCCTTGGAGCAACTGGATTCCTCTGGGAACGGGAACAGCTGCTGATGGTAGATTGCTCAGTATAAATCATGCTCTTATCCCAAGAGGATGAGAAACAGCCCTTTGGAGGATGAACTTGGGCAGCTTTTTATTTATTATGGTGGAGTGTGCCAGTGTAGGAAGGAGACAGCTTCTCCCCTGCCTCCACCCTAAATGGCACACATTTAGTCAGATCAAGTTAGCATTTCCCTAACAGCTGGTTAATTTGGAGGCAACAGTAGTGTTTAGTCAGAATAATCCTTCCATCCTAAATATAGGAAGTGTATCATTATGGTTTTTGCATTAACAAAGGTTGATAAATAATAATCTTTCCTAATTCTTGCTTTTCACAGTACCAATCCCTGACTTGGCATTTTGAGTGGTACTCAATCATGTCCCTGGTGAAATCACTGAGAAACTGCAACAGCAGTAATCTCATAGCAAAATCTGCCACTCAGATATCCACAGCTCTTGAATGGAGCCAGTTGGAAATCTTGGCAGGGATCTTTGAACTCCATCCCAGCCTTCAGGCTGATGTGACCCTAGATTTGTCTTGTAGCGGGCTGTCTCACAGTGTTTTCAGTGTCTGCCCTGCACAGAGACACATCAAAAAACCAAAAACCAAACACGTTGCCATCTAGTTGATTCCAACTCATACGGACCCTCTAGGACAGAGTAGAACTGCCCCATAGAGTTTCCAGGGAGCACCTGGTGGATTTGAACTGCTGACCTTTTGGTTAGTAGCCATAGCACTTAACCACTATGCCACCAGGGTTTCCCAGAGACATGCAAGAGGAGACAAAAGAAGAGTGAAGGGAGGTTAAGGCACATTTTACAGGATCAAGATATGAGTGTTAGGACTTTTTTTTTGTTCCAAGCCAATATCCTCATGCGTATTTTCAATATATGCCATCTAGCTAGCCTAACCTAAAATACTTAGCTGCATCAATCATTCAACCAACAATTCTTATATGCCAGATAGAGTGCTTGTTATGGTGGCTAATTCAAAGTTGCTTTTGGCCATGATCCTTGCTCTCAAGGTGCTTATACTTTAGATGCAGAGACAAGTGTTATACTCCTAACAGAGACCAAACATTGTTATTTACAGAGTGAGGGTTTAATACTATTTATGTATTAAAATGAAGTCCCCCTACTCTAAAATTGTTTTACATTATGTCACAGTTTTGAGTATATACATATATATGGGGACATTATACATATATACATATATAATGGGGACATTATCTATTGCCTAGAAAGTGGGACACACAGTAAGAGAGGAATGAGATTACTACAGGCTGAGATAGTCAGAAAAGCTTCATTGAAGAGGTAGGACTTGAGCTGAATCCTAAAGAATAAGAAGGGATTCAGAGAGATGAACAGAATGGATTGGAAATTTTAAATGACATAACAAAGGGAGCAATATAGATGGCGTAAATATATAATATCTTTTCAAGGGGCAGGGAGAGCTACCTGGCTAGAGTGAGCTTTCCTATGGGACCATTAGTGGGAACTAATACTGTGAAGACCAGATTTTATAGGTTCTGAAATGCTAGGCAAGGGAGTTTCAACTCCATTTTAGGGCAATTGAGAGACATCTAGGTTTTTTAGCTGAGAAATGACAAGATGAAGACAGTATTGTAAGGGGATTAATGGAGGTGATAAATGAAGAGCTTTGGAAGGGGAAGATCCTAGAAGTTGGTAAACTGGTAAGAACACCTAGTACAGTAGACAAGAATTCAGGCTTTGGGGTTAGATGGATCTGGGTTCCAAACTCAGCCCCTCCATTTACAGGCTTATACAAGTCACTTACCCTTTCTGTGTTTCAGATTTGGATAATATCTATCCTCTTCATGTATTCAGTACTGAGAACCTAGTCTGCCAAGTACAATGTAGGTGCTAGGGATATAGCAGTGAGAAAAATGAACAGAGTTCCTGCCCTAAGCTCCAAGTTCTCACGGATTCAGGAGAGTTGGGAGGATTAAATGAAACAATTTCTATATAGTGCATGGTACATTGTAGATGCTCCTTTAGGAAGGATCTAGATGGTGTCTAGAAAGTCCACTGTAGTGATACTCAGGTAATGAAGTAGACACATTGCAAAAACTTGCTTTTTCAGAAACTTTAGTTACCAGAGAAGAAGCACAGGTATACCTTTTAGGAAACAGATCCCATCCTACCTGATTTTTTTTAAGGAAGCCTCTGTTCTCTTTATTCCAGTTTGGCTGGGCTTCAATAACATGGCCCTTTCAACGCCTGCATGGCCTTCTCATGCTTGTTGCACAACCACTGTGCCCGACTCCAGTGATAAGGAACCGTTTCCCCTTTCCTAGGTGCCCGGGCCATGGGCGTCTCTACCACAGGCCTCTCTTCAGTTATAAGCAAAAGCCTTCCCGTCAAGGCGTTCCAGTGCTTTCTGTCCCCTCCCAACAAGAGGATAAGAACTGGAATTACCTCCTAATATCTCTGTGCTTAGGCCAACTCCACAAAAGGAAAATGTGTTCTAGGAGGATTTATTCACTGACGTATCACTGGGCTTTATGTTTATGATCTGAGCGCCTAAGAATTTTTATCACCAGATGGTTGACCAAAAGAACAAATGATGTTTGTTATCTTTAATATGCTCCAAAACAATGCCAAGCAAAGCACTGAAAATAATTTTATTTTTATTATACATTAGCAACTCTGTAATATAACTTGGAGTCTACCCCCAATTGGTTATTCAACAGTGTATAAGGATTATTGATTATTTGCAGAATATCGTGCTATATATTAGATTGAAAGTCTGGAGCTAGCTTCCATACTTCTCAGTGGTATTCTTCAAAGGAAAGTCTCTACACTTGGAGCCAGAGAATAAGGGTTCTAGACCTCACTGTGACATGTGATCCTGAAAATGCATTTAAACTCACTGTGAAATCAGAATAATAATAAAAACAGGTAAAATTTATTGAAGAGTTACTATATACTTGGCAAAGTATTAAGTACTTTACATGGACTGTCTTTTAAAATTCTCATAGCAACGCAATAAAGTCCAGATTATAATTATTTTTCTTTATACATGAGGGAAATGAGACTTGGAATGGTTGTAGTGCCCCCCTGCCCCCACCCACAACTAAATTGAGAAACCAAAGTTGAAACTGCATCTCTCTTAATCCAGAGCTCTGAGGCTTCACCTCCCATTTTCCTGGGTAATTTATAAATATCTAACTAGTTAATACATGTGAAAATGTGCTTTGCACTTGAAACCAATATAGAGAATGCTCTTTTCTCAATTGTAAAGCCTTTGAAATGAAGGGTTATAGCTTATTCTTGTTTATGTCCTACTGATGCTTGGCACATAATGGATGATCAAGCAGTATTTGTTGGAGAAAACATTTGTATTCTTGTGCTGTTTATTCCCAGTCACACTACTGTATCTAATTATCTCCATGTCTACTAAACTGCCCCAAACATTGTTATTTACAGAGTGAGGGTTTAATACTACTTATGTATTAAAATGAAGTCCCCCTACTCTAAAATTGTTTTACATTATGTCACAGTTTTGAGTATATACATATATACATACACAGAGAGAGAGGGATGGTTTAACAGTCATATTTAGAAATTTCTACCCTGTTAAGCTGAGAATCCATCCTATGAGATTGTCATGATAACTGCAGAATGAAGAGAGCATGAAAATGCCAAGGGAAAGCCAGACACACAATGCTCACTCAGGGGGAAGAAATAAAGAAAGGCATCCTGGAGCGGTTATTTTTAGGAAGGATCTGAAGGAAAGGAATGGCAGGCTGCTATACACCAACCCCCCTTCCTCTGTTTTTTTTTTTTTTTTATTATTATTATTTTCTTTCTTGGTCTCCTGACATTGTAAGGCTAACAATAAAGTATTTATTTCAAACAATGTCTATTGTGTTTTGTCTGGTTTTGTTTTTCTAAATAGGATAAATTTTAGACCCAGAGCAGAGGAGGCATTGTACCAGATACCTCTTTTGTACCACTTCAGATCCACCTGTCTCTTTTCCAGCTACCTGTGGGCACCAGCTCCCAGGACTTCATGCAGGCCCAGCCTGGTAGAGCCTTGCCTCAGGCCGATGACCCAAGACCATTCCCCCCAACCTATGTTCATTTGTGTGCAATCCAAAAGTGCAGGAGAATTAACACTCTGTGGGGTGTATCTTTGAGCAACGGCAGATGGATTGTTGTCTCTGTTGCTAGCTGCCATCCAGTCGGCTCCCCAAACTCGTGATAACTCCATGCACAATGGAACGAAATACTGCCCGGACCTGCACCATCTCCATGGTGTGTTGCAGATCGACCATTGTGATTGATAGGATAGTCATTGGTTGATTTTTAGAAGTAGATCAGCAGACCTTTCTTCCTAGTCTGTCTTAGTGTGGAAATTCCACTGAAACCTGTTCAGTATCATAGCAACAGACAAGTCTCCACTAATGGTGGCTGCACATTGACTGGGAATTGAACCTGGGTCTCCTACATGGAAGGGGAGAATTCTACCGCTGATCCACCAATGCTTCGGGACATGATGGATAAAGTCTTTTTCTTTGTACTCTGATGGATGATCTTGAGATTCTGTTTCTTCAGCTTCCTGGGCTGTCCTGTGGTTGCCAACTGGATAATACAACCTCATATGGGCTCTTCTTTCTTGCTTGCTTCTCTTGTCTGTTACTCCTGCTTCCTTGAACTGTTCTTCCAATAAATTAATATTACACATGCCCTCTGATGCCCTCAGAGAACTAGGGAACTAGGCTATGACAGGCATTGAGAATAGAGGGTCAACACCTTAGCAATAAATATCATTAAACTGAGGGCTTCATTTTTTTGACTCATGGATGCCAATTATGACAAAGAGAAATGTCAAAGTGCTGAACTGCTCTGAACACATAACAATCATGTTCCTGAAGAATAGCTACTGACAATGACCTGGTTTAATGCCCACAGTATTAAAAATGAATAAAAAGTAGGCCAGTTATTCTGTGATCTAATTTTACATAAAACATGTATTTATGTATTTTTAAGAGTGCATGTGAAGACATGAAAGAAAAACATTAACTGATGTTAACTGTGATTGTCTCTGGGTGGTGGTATATGGACAGTCTTTATTTTCTTCTTTATGTCTTTCTATACTTTTCCCAATTGTCCATGACCATGCTCTAATTTTAATTCTACTTTTAAAATTAGAGAAAAAAATTGTAATTATTAGAAGTGAGCCTAAAGAGCCATTTCTTCCATTCTCTAAGCCTTTTTTCTCCATAGAAGCAATGCGTGTTTCTACCTGATGAAGCACAGTGGCACCAGAGCATCCTTGTCTTTTTTCACAGGGCAAGGGTTGGTATGGTTTGTGCTGTAATTCAATCGCCAACAGAGGCCTAGAGATGGCTTCACACTTGAGGTCACTGGGGAGCCGCCACATCAGCGAGGCTGAGTGCACATTTACTGGTGGGAAGATGATATTAATGACAATCATAATGGAGGAAGAACACTGAGTGATTACTGACAGCAAAACAGCATTGTCAGAGCACAGAGGTGGACACAGTCCCAAAGTCTAGATGTAATCTACATTTCTATAAGGCATCCTGACAGCCCTTGGCATAGCCCTCAGTTGGTGATGATTGATAAGGAGAAATTGGTTCAGAAATTTTCCTTGTATCCTTTGGCAGTGTAATTGCTTTACATATGGATAAAGTAGGTGGCTGCCCCCCTGGGGCAGTGGGAAGTTTGTGTCTAACTCTCAAGTATGTCATAGATGCCTGAAATCCCACCATTATTACTTCATTGTGATGAGTTAAGCAATGTCCACCACCAGGTTAGGCAAAGACCCCCAGTATATTCCTGGGAAGATCTTATAGTATTACAGCATTATCATTTCTTATCGTTTTATCTTGAATAAATTAATCAGATTTTTTTCTTCTTTAACAACAAGGGAAAAGCAAATTAAAAGACAAGGTGTATAGAAAGGAGAGAGTTTGAGGTCAGACACTCTACAGGAGCAAGCTCTTGCCTACAGTAAAGAGAGCAGAAGAGCCTAACATGGTTTGTCTTCTATGTCCTAGTTAACAAAATAATTATATATAAAATTATTTTATGTGATATAGTTATAATTATATCACACAAATATATATATTAAATATGTGTTACATTTATAAATATACATATATCACACAATATAAGTATATCACACATTATACCAGGTCTATTTGACTGCAAAGTCTATGCATATGGTAGATTGCATTATTGGCCCCAATTCTTCACCCTTCTCTATATTTGCTCCCCTAGCCATGTGAATTTACAGTTCTTCCCTCTAAACTTTGACCTTGGCCAAAGTCTTGCTTTGACCAATGAGTTATGAGCGAAAGTGACGGCCCTCACTTGTTGCCATTTGTTCTCCTCCACCTCTGCCATTGCCATAAGAACATGCCCCAACTGGCCCACCGATCCAAGGAGGATGAGAGATACTTGAAGTACAGCCTCCCCAGTCTGACTAGATCACCTGACTCCCAGTGACCCACAGATGTGTGATGGGTAATTAATGGTTGTTTAAACTACCAAAGAGTAATGAATTACACAGTAATTGCTAGCTGGTACAATGCTTTTTCACTTCTACATCCAAAATTCATTGCATCCCAGCTCTAATAACACTGAGCTCCTTGTAGGCAGGAAACATTTCTCCATCTTTATATCCCTCCTTGCCTGGCATGACGTTTGGCATATGGTATGCGATCGGTAATGTTTGTTGAAAGAATAATTCTTTGCAATAGTTCCTAGCCTATCTTTGCAGACTAACTGTACCACTCTTCTTATTCCTCTGACTTCAGTCATGTCCAGCCATTCCCATGCCTATTTAATCTTCTCTTTCCTTATAATACAATGCCTTTCTTTCTGGCATTTTCTTTCTCTTCTTCAGTTATTTAACTTTCTGTTCAACTTTCAAAATCCAACAGAAAGCTCACCTCTTCAGAAGCCGGAACCAAATACAACAGGCAGAGTTAGTTTCTCATTCTTCTGTGTTCTGATTTTGCTTCACTCATGGCTCTAGTATTTGTCCCACTGTAGTATAATTACCTCTTTTAATGTGTTTTTATTTTCCCCCCTTACAAGCCTGTAAACTCCTGGAGGGCAGGAACTGTGTATTATTTATCTATCCTTTTATCTTGTGTCTTTAATATAGTCTCTAGTTGGTGTAGGTCCTTGATAAATACTTTTTGACTGATCATAGAAGTTTAAGGAATGAGGCTTTCCTTTGCTAATAAAGCCTGAGACATGGCCAGGGAGCATCTGGGTGGTGGTAAGAGGGCATTGGTGTCTAGCGAGGGGGAGGGAATTCCACGGTCCTGGGAATGGCAGACGAGGGGGAGGGAATCCCATGGTCCTGGGAGTGGTAGACTGAAAACAGAATATGGGAGTTTCCTTAAGGTCTTTCCGAAGGGTGTCCCACTCAGTTCACAGCAAAGACTGTAGCAAGTGGGGAGGGTTGGGTAGGGGGAGTCACTTTCCCCTGGGTGCAAGTCCAAGGCAGCACCAGATGAGGTGCGGAATGACACTGAGCCGCTACAAATATGCAAAGCTCCTGACTGAGGCAGCCGGACAAGAGGGGAGGAAGGTGTTTCTGCTGACTGTCACCGCTATCAACTTTCATTCATCATGAAATTGGGGGGGACAGGGAGGCAACTTAGAGATTGCCCCTAGGCTTTTGTTATCCTCGCTATGCCCCTGACAAAAACGTGATCCAAGTTGGCTTGTAGTTCTAGTCCACACACTTATCAGCTGTTTTTTTTTTTTTTAATCATTTGAAGTTCATAAACTGAAAGGAAAAGAAAGAAGATAGGTAGAGACCTCCGCGTAAATACCCCATTTACAGCCCTCATTGCTAGGGAAGAGATCTTGTGGAGGGATGTGTAACAAGCATTGTTTTTGAAATCAGGCCAATCTGGGTTAGAATTTCCCTTGTACCACTTGTTTACTGTGTGACCTTGGGCAAATTGCTTTACCTCTCTGAGCCTTTTTTCCCTCATTTATAAAACTGAAAATGTTACTTTCTGTTTTATAAGGCTGTTGTAAGGATTAAATAATACATGTTAGCTGAGAGAGATTGGAGTATACTTTTGTTGTTAGGTGCTGTCGAGTCGATTTTCCACCCATAGTGACCCCAAGCGACAGAGTAGAACTGCTCCATAAGGTTTCCTAGGCATCATCTTTATGGGACCAGATTGCCAGGTCTTTCTCCTGAGGAACAACTGAGTGAGTTTGAACAGCCAACTTTCGGTTAGCAGCTGAGCACTTAACCATTGTGCCACCAGGGCTCTTTAAAAACCTCCAAAAGAAAAAAACCTCGTTGCCGTGAAGTCGATTCCGACTCACAGTGACCCTATAGGACAGAGTATGACTGCCCCATAGAGTTTCCAAGAAGCGCCTGGTGGATGTGAACTGCTGACCTTTTGGTTAGCAGCCATAGCTCTTAACCACTGCACTACCACGGTTTCCCTAGGGCTCTTTAGGCATTCTTAAATGCCATTTTCCCCACTTCAGGCCTAATCAAATAATAATAGACAACAAAGAAGAATGCTGTCTTGTTAGTAACCATGGGCATTTGATTAGAACATTCTGATCTTCAGGTCAAACTGGTTTATCCTGTGGGAATCACAGTCAATTATATGAAAGTGATTAAATGAGATAAGAAAAAATGGTTCTGAAGTTCTTCAGAATAACCAGGAAGAATTTATGTCAGGTTCAACTCTTTATACATTTTTATAGATGAAAAACTTACAGAAACCAGGGTTAAAATGAAAGCGGACAGAATTAACTAGGGCAATAAAAAAGGGGTCACTTTTTGTAATGATACAAGTACATGAACTCTTGGTTAAATTTTATCAGGTTTCACAGCTTTTTAACTCTTGGATAAAAATCACAGTATGGTACCTTGATTCAGAAAAGAATATAAATAATATATTTATAAATGCCAACTTTTTTGTGGTCTCATTTCATACCTGTCACCTCATATTAGGAAATACATCTTTCTGTGGGTATTAGAACACACCAACCTTCCTTTCGTCTTTAGAACTGTTTCAGTTTCCATTATCAAAGCTTGTTCAGAGGCAAATTCTTGTTCCTGAAAATCGAAGTTCATGAGAACCATCTTTAAACCTTGCAAAATTATTTCCATAGCATCTGATTTCTTCGTGGATGCATTTATTTTTATTAGAAGAGACTTTCCGGCAGCCAAATACAGATTCAGCAACAGGTTGACAGGTAGGCCAGGTGCTTGACATGGCCATCATGTCAGCCATGGTTCAGCCTCCATTCAGATGGGTCACCTCAAAGACACCTCATATTTGGAGATCCTTCTCAGGCTCAAAGACGGAGCAGAGACAGTAGAGCTTTGCCTTATGGTGAATACAAATATATCTAAAATATATTTCCCTTTGGAGGTTCAAGTTTTATTGTGTGTAAAAAAAGAGAATGGGAGTTTTAGTGCCATTCCCAGCCATGTTCTTCTATTAAAATGTTTAAATTACATAGGAGTAAAAAATAAAGTTAAGGAAAATGGATATAAATCACCAAACTGTAGAGTACGTATAATAAACACCTCTAAATCAGAAGGGCTCATAAAATAATAGTTTGAATCTTTTACCAATAATATTAATGACAACATGTAAATTAATATACCCAGTGCCATCTTTCTTCCCTCCTGGAAGCTGAAAAAACTTTACTGACCTTCTTAGCCAACTTTTAACACATACTATGGGTTATGATTTGTGTATGGGAAGACCAGTTCACAGAGAGGTTGAGTCTCCCGATTGCTAAATCCCACATTACAGCTTTAGGTTTATGCCTTTTTGAATTCCTTCACACAATGTGTCTTACTTTATTCTAGCTCAAAGGTTTGACTTTGGTCTTTCTACTCAGGCTTCTCCCACCCAAGAACCAAGCGGCTTCTTTCATAACTCTGGCACTCACACCTCCGTTCCAATTATGAAGTCATTTTGTAAATTTGCCTTCAGGCAAAAACTGACTCAGATTAGGGGGTTAGTACAATTGTGTTCCTCCTACAAACTCCTGTTTAACAATCAGACATTCCTCAGGGTACCAACTCAGATTGTACAAAACCAGTTGAAAAATACAAAAACAAAATACAAAATACAAAAATCTCACAATAGCCTTCTAAGGTTGATGTTATTGTCTGTGTATACAGAGTCATGCGTGTCTGCATTGATTCATCAGACATCTGTAGATAATTTGTGCCCATTACTGGGCATAGGAAGATGAATGAGAGCCCTCATATCTCAAAAATGTTGGAACTGTGGATTTAAGTATCCCTTCCTCCTCCAAGATAAATATAAATACACGCACACACACATATAATGAGAAATTTGAAAAGAGATTTTTATGCTCTAAATCAAGATGAGTATCTCCATGGATCAGAAATGAAATAGAAATGCAAAGTAGTGAGCAAGGCTGAGGGGGTGTCCTGCTGGCCTCCTGGCCTCCTGTTGAGAAATAGGCAGAGTCAGCTGGGAGTTTAGTTTGTGGAGGACAAATGGACTAAAAGTGTTTCCCAACCTGAGCCAAGTCACTGCTTGAAACCAGCAGTAGGGGTGCATCTCCCACTGGTGAAATGATGTGGGAAAATCTATTGTCAGCTACTTTCTGGGCTAGAGCTTATGTGTAGCTATAGAGCTACAGAAGTTGGAGGACATAGTCCCAACCTCAGAACCAAGAACTGAGCCAAGCTGCCTACCAGTTCTGCAAAGAGTAGCATGAAGGCAAATTCAAAAGCTTAACAGGGAGGAGTAGGGAGAGAGGAAGAGAGAAAAAGAAAGAGGAGACACAGAGGGAGAAAAAGGAGATAGAGAGAGAAACAGAAATCTTTCTCTCTCAAAATAAGCTTGCAATCCAAAAATCTAATAAACAAACAACAACAACAAAAAAGAGCCCATGAATGGATGATGAATTTGTCATAGAATAAATGAAAGTAATAGAAGAATTTGAATAAAGATTATATAATAAATTTATTTATGGTCTT
>NW_004444077.1:5627592-5641008 GCF_000243295.1 Trichechus manatus latirostris
ATAACATGGAGGAATCTGGAGAGCATTATGCTGAGTGAATTTAGTCACAGAAGGACAAATATTGTATGAGACCACTATTATAAGAACTCAAGAAAAGGTTTAAACACAAAAGAAAACATTCTTCGATGGTTATGAGGATGGGGAGGGAAGGTGAGGGTTATTCACTAACTAGATAGTAGACAAGAATTATCTTAGGTGAAGGGAAGGACAGCACACACTACATGGAAAGTCAGTACAACTGGACTAAACCAAAGCTAAGAAGTTTTCTGAATACAATCAAACACTTTGAGGGACAGAGTAGCAGGGGTGGGGGTCTAGGGACCATGGTTTCAGGGGACATCTAGGTCAATTGGCATAACAAAGTTTATAAAGAAAATGTTCGGCATCCTACTTTGGCGAATGGCATCTGGGGTCTTAAAACTTGCAAGCTGCCATCTAAAATGCGTCAATTGGTCCCAACTACCTGGAGTAAAGGAGAGTGAAGAACACCAAAGACACAAGGAAAGTATTAGCCCAAGAGACAGAAAGCGCCACATAAACCAGAGACATCATCAGCCTGACACCAGAAGAACTAGATGGTGCTCGACTACCACCAATGACTGCCCTGACAGGGAACACAACAGAGAGTCCCTGATGGAGCAGCAGAAAGGTGGGGGGCAGAACTCAAATTCTAGTAAGAAGACCAGACTTAATGGTCTGACTGAGACTGGAGGGACCCTGGAAAGCCTGGCCCCGGATTCTTTATCAGCCCAGAACTAAAACCATTCCTGAGACCAACTCTTCAGACAAAGATTGGAGTGGACTGTGGGACATAAAATGATGCTCGTGAATAGTGTGCTTCTTAGCTCAAGTAGATACTTGAGACTATATGGGCAGCTTCTGTCCGGAGGTGAAATAGAAGGCAGAGAGGGTTATGAGCTGGTTGAATGGACATGGGAAATCAGGGGTGGAAAGGGTGAGTGTGCTATCACAGTATAGGGAGAGCAGTTAGGGTCCCATAACAATGTATATATAAATTTTTGTATAAGAGACTAACTTGAAATGTAAACTTTCACTTAAACCACAATAAACAAAAAAGAAAACAAAAAGATCCTATTATTGTGAATTCTCTTCAACATTACATTGGAGATTGAAGCCAGCAAAGTAAGACTAGAAAAAAAATTAGGATTTTAAAATTATTCTTTAATTCAAAGATAGCTTCAAAAAGTGAAAAGACAAGCCATGAAGTGAGAGAAAGTTTTGCAACAAATCCACAAAATTCTAACATTGAAAATAGAAAGTAATCCTAAAAATCAATTAAAAAATTTAAACAACCCAATAGAAAAATGGATAAAAGACATGAACAGGCATTTCAAAAAAGAAGAACCTTCAAGGAATAAGCATATGAAAAGATGTCAAACTCATTTGTAATCAGGGAAATGCAAAATATGTTTCACCTCTACAATATTAGCAAAAATTAAAATGTCTTATGATACCAAGTATGGGTGAGGATGTAGATCAGCAGAAATCTTATAAACTGCTGGTGCACATATAACAATTCAACCCCTAAGTTTAGAGCCTAGAAAAACTCTTGCACACATTTAGTAGGAGACTTGTACAATAGTATCTATAGCAGCATTGTTTGTAATAATGTACTACCTGAATGCACAATGATGGAAAAATGAATACTTGAGGTATATTGATATTAGGAAATTGCACACAGAAGTGAAAATGAATGAACTAGAGATACGCTCATTAATATGGGTATGTCACAAATATTACTTTAAGTGAAAAAAGCAAGATACAAAAGAATACATAAATTATACCATTTATATACATTTAAAAAATGCACAAAACTAAACAATATTTAGGGTTAAATAAATCTGTATTAAAACTACAAAGAAGCACAAGAAACAAAATGCAGAAATACTGGTTGCTAAGTATTGGGAAGTAACTAAGATTGGAAATCGATATAAAGGGAGTTTTAAAGGTTTGTATCTTATTTCTCAAGCATATTATTTAACATATGAGTACCTATATATTATGCCGTATGTATGCACTGTACATATTCTTTTACATGTATGATATATTTAATAATGATAAATGAATAAAAGAGAGCAGTTAAGGGACATAGCAGATGGGTTGGAAGGCTCCAAAATGTGTCTAATAAAAGTTTCAGAAGAAGGGAGTAGAGAGAATGAAAAATAAATGTGTGTCCTGTAACTCCAGGTTATCAGTTCTCATTGTGTAATGTGAATGGAGCTAGATGGGGACTGGAGCCCCTAGAGTTGTGTCTTAAAGGCAATGTTTGAAGAGATGATGGGGAGAAATTTTCTGTAACAGAAAAAAATGACAAGAATTCTCATATTTGAACTATACGTTGAATGACGACAAGGACAAATAAAAATAAAAATACGCATGTAGGCACATCCTTAAGGATGAAGAGAATATGTTTAAAGCTATCAGAGGAGCCCTGGTGGCTAAGTGGTTAAAACTTGGCTGTTAATAAAGGTCAGCAGTGTGAATCCACCAGCTGCTCCTTGGTAGCTCTATGGGGCAGTTCTACTCTGTCCTATATGGTCATTATGAGTCAGAATCTACTCAACAGCAATGCATTTATCAGAGAGAGGGAAGACATTACCTACAAGGAACAACAATCAGACTGAAATAAGAATTTCATCAGCTACATTATTTCTCAGAAGACTAAAGGAACAAAAACTTAAAAGTTCTGAAGGAAAATAACTGCCTACCCTGATTTATATACCCAGATAAACTATTATTTAAGAGTTAGAGGAAAAAAAAAAAAGAGATATGTTCAGGTATAAAAAAGAGTATGATTTGTAACACCCTCAGACTCTTATTAAAAATACACACCAGAAAGAAGAAAAGTGAAACTAGAAGGAAGAAATAAAAAGCAAAAAACACTGTTGACCACAGAAATCGATACAGTGTTAGAAAATTTATGATTTGATGTAACTAATTTTTTTACACTGAAATTAGAACTCTAGGCAACTATAATAAGGGAAGTAAGTGGTAGCAGTAGCAAGGTGAGAAATGATCTTCAATGTATAGTTAAAACATAAAACGCGCCAAGATCATTATGTGGTTTGGTGGCAAGATAGAAATACTAAATACAACATTAGGAAAAGCATTTTGAAATATATGTTAAAATTTTAACGGTAAACAATAAAGAATAAAAATCCAATCTATAACTTCCAAACTAGCAGGGAAATTAAAAACGAAACACAGAAAAATGTTTCACTTTAAACAGAAGACAGAATGAGGGGAAAAAAAAAAGAAAGAAAGAAAAGAAAAAGCATGCTAAATTAAAATTATAAAAAAAGATGATAGTAGTAATTGCAATTACATCAGGAATCATGATAAATATAAATGGGTAAAATTCCAACGGCTTGTTGCAAATGAGTACTTTAACATATCTAAAACGGAATTTCTAATCTTCACCTCCCCCTCCCCCAAACCTACACCTAAGATATTTCTCAGCTTATTTATGGCAACTCCATTCCTACAGCTTCTCAGGCCAAAATTAACATCTCTCTGCGTCAGCTTTTTCATCTCTAAATTGTGGATAATAACAAGTACCCACCTCAAAGGTATCTTGTGAGGATTAAATAATTAATGAGGGCAAAACACTTAAAACATTATTGTCTCTTTGTTGTTATTAAGAGAGTTTTTCTGATTGGATTTTCAAAAATAGAGAAAACGTAGTCCTTGCCTTCAGGAGCTTGTGCAGCGCAGTGGCCCTCTAACGTTGAGGAAGGGTGGATACCGTTGTGTGAAGCAAGATCATCAAACAAGATCAGAAATCCTATATATATATATATATTTTAGCTAAAAGAAAGAAATACATTAGGCTACCACAGTCGTTGCTGTGTGGATTATTCCTCAGTCTGTCCCTTAGAGAGCGCGGAGCATGCTTCTGGAAGAGCAGCAGTGCTGAAAGCTACTTGGAGGCGGGGCAGGAAAGTCCCCGTATTTACTTTTCAGCAAATGCTGTCTTACTTTTCCTGTGTCATATGTGTCTCTGTTAAGTGGATGTATGTATAGCTAAAAAGACCCCTTCAGAGAAAGAATGCATTGACGGTGATACTAGTGACACAAGCGCAAGCAAACAGTAAAAAATGGCAAAACAGACATTTTCTTTCTTTTCGGCCACGTTTTGAAGTCAAAACAATGACAGTCTAGTCAGACCTACCGGAAGTCACATAAAAATATAGTTATTAAGATAACTGTTTGAAATATTGATTTATCTCCACTCTCTTAATGATGAACCCCACTCTAAGTATTAATTGTGCTCTAAATTATTAACTAATATAGTCTGAAGCCATTATAATTAACAAGGCATTAAATATCACTTTTTAAATCTTTATCTCATATTATAATTTTTTATTTTTCTGTATGATTTATAACATGCATTATGTATTAGAAAAATAATACTGTAAATGATTTATAAATATGCAGATTTAGGGACCATATACTCAGATAAGCAGCCCTGGTGGCAAAACAGTTAAACACTCGGTTGCTAATTGAAAGGTTCCTGGTTTGAAACCACCCAGTGGCTCTGTGGGAGAAAAGACCTGCCAATCTACTCTTGTAAAGATTACAGCCTAGGAAACCCTATAGGGAAGTTCTACTCTGTCACATGGGGTCACTATGAGTCAGAATAGCCTCAAAGGCACCTAACAACACTGATGGGATGCTGATATCAAATAAGAGATCGGATGCTTATGGAGCCCTCTGATGAGGCACTTGACAGAGGTGAGCCCAGAGGCTTATGGGAGCCTAGTTAAGGGGGAAGTAACTAGCCTCCAAGAGATTAGAGCTGAAGGCTGAAGGGCAGGTAGTCTTTAGCCAAACAAGGAGGGGATAAGAGGGTATTCTAGGTGCAAGGAGCAAAGTCAGCAAGTGCACGGCAAGCTTGGGGGAATGGAAGGTCGGACAGGAGGAAATGGCAACTGAGAAGGTGAGTGAGTTCCAAGTCCAAGGTACAAATAAGTAGGTGAGCTGAAGTTTTTAACTTAGGCTTTCCGATGTCAAATTTCCAGTATTTCCCTTGGGAAGCAAGAGTGTAGGGGTCAAAGAAATAAAAACAAAACAAAAAAACCCACAGGCTTTGAAGTAACACAGACTGAAGTTTAAAGTTCAAGCAATGCCACTTGCTTTGTGACTTTTGCTAAGTTTCTTCTCTTTTATTTTTATTTTATCATGCTTTAGATGACAGTTTACAGCTCGTTAGTTTCTCATACAAAAATTTATACACACATTGTTATGTGACCCTCCTTGCTAGCCCTATAATGTGACAGCACACTCTTTCTTTCCACCTCTGATTTCGCATGTTCATTCAACCAGCTCCTATCCCTTTCTGCCTTCGCATCTCACCTCTGGACAGGAGCTGCCTGTTTAGTCTCACATATCTACTTGAACTAAGAAGCACGCTCTTCTCTTTGTCTGAAGCACACTATTCTCTTTAGCTTCCGGAATGGTTTTACTTCTGGGTTAACAGAGAGTCCAGGGGCCATGTCTTCTGGGGTTCCTCTAGTCTCAGTCAGACTGTTAAGTCTGGCCTTTTTATGTGAATTTGAGTTCTGCACCCCGCTTTTCTTCTGCTCCATCAGGGACTCTCTGTTGTGTTCCCTGTCAGGGCAGTCATTGCTGGTAGCTGGGCACCATCTAGTTCTTCTGGTCTGAGGTTGATGGGGTCTCTGGTTTATGTGGTCCTTTTTGGGCTAATATTTTCCTTGTGCCTTTGGTGTTCTTCACTCTCTTTTGCTCCAGGTAGGTTGGGACCAATTGATGCATCTTAGATGGCCGCGCACTAGCTTTTAAGACCCCAGATGCCACTCCCCAAAGTGGGATGCAAAACATTTTCTTAACAAACTTTGTCATGCCAATTGACCTAGATGTCCCCCAAAACCATGGTCCCCAGACCCCTGCCCCTACTACTCTGTCCCTCGAAGTGCTTGGTTGTGTTCGGGAAACTTCTTAGCTTTTGGTTTAGTCCAGTTGTGCTGACTTCCCCTGTACTGTGTGTTGTCCTTCCCTTCACCTAAGATAATTCTTGTCTACTGTCTAGTCAGTGAATGCCCCTCTCCCACCTTCCCCACACTTGTAACCATCAAAGAATGTTCTCTTCTGTGTTTAAACGTTTTCTTGAGTTCTTATAATAGTGGTCTCATACAGTATTTGTCCTTTTGCGCCTGATTAATTTCACTCAGCATAAGGCCTTCAAGACTCATCCATATTATGAGATGTTTTGCAGATTCATCAGTGTTCTTTATCATTGCATAGTGTTCCATTGTGTGAATATATCATAATTTGTTTATCCATTCGTCTGTTGATGGGCACCTAGGTTGTTTCCATTTTTTGCTATTGTGAACAGTGCTGCAATGAACATAGATGTGCATATATATATTAATGTGATGGCTCTTATTTCTCTAGGATATATTCCAAGCAGTGGGATTGCTGGATAGTATAGTGCTTCTACTTCTAGCTTTTTAAGGAAGTGCCAAATCAATTTCCAAAGTAGTTGTACCATTTTACATCCCACCAGCAGTGTATAAGTGTTCCAGTCTCTCCACAACCTCTCCAACATTTATTATTTTGTGTTTTTTGGATTAATGCTAGCTTTGTTGGGGTGAAGTAGTATCTCATTGTAGTTTTGATTTGTGTTTCTCTAATGGCTAATGATTGTGAACATTTCCTCATGTATCTGGTAGCTGCCTGAATGTCTTTTTTGGTGAAGTGCTTGTTCATATCCATTGCCTATTTTTTAATTGGGTTATTTGTGTTTTTGTTGTTGAAGTTTTGCATCTTGTAGGTTTTAGAGCTTAGATGCTGACTGGATTTTTCGTAGCCAAAATTTTTTCCCAGTCTGTAGGTTGTCTTTTGACTCTTTTGGTGAAGTCTTTTGATGAGCATAAGCGTTTGATTTTTAGGAGCTCCCAGTTATCTAGTTTCTCTTCTGGTGTTTGTGCATTGTTACTTATGGTTCGTATTATGTTTATGCCATGTATTAGGACTCCTAGAGTTGTCCCTATTTTTTCTTCCATGATCTTTATCATTTTTGATTTTATATTTAAGTCTTTGAATTGTTTTGAATTAGTTTTTGTGCATGGTGTGAGGTATGGGTCTTGTTTCAGTTTTTTGCAGATGAGTATCCAGTTATGCCAGCACCATTTAAAGAGACTGTCTTTTCTGCATTTAAAAGACTTTGGTCTTTGTCCAATATCAGCTTCTCATAAGTAGGTGAATTTATGTCTGGATTCTCAATTCTGTTCCATTGGTCGATGTATCTGTCTTTTGTATCAGTACCAGGCTGTTTTGACTACCGTGGAATATAATATGTTCTAAAATCAGGTAGTGTGATTTGTTCTTTGTCTTTGGTAATGCTTTACTTATCCAGGCCTCTTCCCTCTCCACACGAAGTTGGTAATTTGTTTCTCCATCACCTTAAAAAATGTCATTGGAATTTGGATCAGGATTGCATTCTATCTGTACATTGTTTTGGGTAGAATTGAACTTTTCACAATGTTGAGTCTTCCTATCCATGGCAAGGTATGTTTTTCCACTTTTGTAGGTCTCTTCTGGTTTCTTGCAGTAGTGTCATGTAGTTTTCTTTGTATAGATCTTTTACGTCTCTGGTTAGATTTACTCGTAAGTATTTTTCTCCTTGGGGGCTATAGTAAATGGTATTGATTTGGTGATTTCCTCTTCGAAGTTCTCTTTGTTGTTGTAGAGGAATCCAACTGATTTTTGTATGTTTTTCTTGTATCCTGATACTTTGCTGAAATCTTCTATTAGTTCCAGAAGTTTTCTTGTGGATTCTTTGGGGTTTTCTGAGTGTAAGATCATATCATCTGCAAATAGGGATACTTTTACTTCTTCCTTAACTATGTGGATGACCTTTATTTCATTTTTTTGCCTAATTGCTCTGGCTAGGAACTCCAGCACAGTGATGAATAAGAGTGGTAAAAAGGGTTTCCTTGTCTGGTTCCTGCTGTCAAGGGGAATGCTTTCAGACTCTCTCCATTTAGGGTGATGTTGGCTGTTGGCTTTGTATAAATGCCTTTATTATGTTGAGGAATTTCCCTTCTATTCTTATTTTGCTGAGAGTTCTTATCACGAGTGGGTGTTGGACTTTGTCAAATGTATTTTCTGCATAGATTGATAAGATCATGTGGTTCTTGTCTTTTGTTTTATTTATGTGATGGATTACATTGATTGTTTTCCTAGTGTTGAACCATCCCTACATGCCTGTATGAATCCCACTTGGTCATGGTGAAATATTTTTTTGATATGTTTTTGAATTCTATTGGTTAGAATTTTCTTGTATCTATGTTCACGAAGGGTATTGGTCTGTAATTATTATTATTTTATTTTTTTTTGTGGTGTCTTTACCTGGTTTCGGTATCAGGGTTATGCTGGCTTCATAGAATGAGTTTGGGAGTATTCCATCCTTTTATATGCTCTGAAATACCTTTAGTAGTAGTGGTATTAACTCTTCTCTGAAAGTTTGGTAGAATTCTCCAGTGAAGCCATCTGGGCCAGGGCTTTTTTTTTTTTGGTAGGTTTTTAATTACCTTTTCAGTCTCTTCTTTTGTTATGGGTTTATTTAGTTGTTCTACCTCTGTGTTAGTTTAGGTAGGTAGTGAGTTTCTAGAAATTTGTCCATTTCCTCTAGGTGTTCAAACTTGTTAGAGTACAATTTTTCATGGTATTCTGTTATGATTCTTTTAATTCCATTTGGGTCTGTTGTGATATCACCCATCTCATTTCTTATTAGGGTTACTTGCTTTTTTGCCTGTTTTCCTTTTGTCAGTTTGGCCAACGGTTTATCTTTTTTTTGGATATTTTCAAAGAACCAGCTTTTTGTCTTATTAACTCTTTCAATTGTTTTTCTATACTCTATTTCATTTAATTCTGCTCTAATTTTTATTATTTCCTTTCTTCTGGTGCCCGTGGGCTTCTTTTGCTACTCTCTTTTTATTTGTTCAAGTTGTAGGGTTAATGTTTTGATTTTGGCCCTTTCTTATTTTTGGATGTGTGTGTTTATTACTATAAATTGACCTCTGAGCACTGCTTTACTTTGTCCCAAATGTTCTGGTAGGATGTGTTTTCTTTCTCATTTGATTCTGTGAATTTCTTTATTCCATTCTTAATTTCTTCTATAACCCGGTAGTTTTTGAGCAAGGTGATTTTCAGTTTCCATGTATTTGATTTTTTTTCCTTGCCTTTTCTGTTACTGATTTCTACTTTTATGGCTTTGTACTCAGAGAAGATGATTTGTAATATTTTGGTGTTTTGGATTCTGTTAAGGCTGCTTTGTGGCCTAATATGGTGGTGGCCTAATATTCTGGAGAATGTTCCGTGTGCATTGGAAAAGAGAGTATACTTGGCTGCTGTTGGGTGGAGTGTTCTGTATATATCTATAAGATCAAGTTGGTTGATTGTGGCATTTAGCTCTTCCGTGTCTTTATTGAGCTTCTTTCTGTATGTTCTGTCCTTCACCAAAAGTGGTGTGTTGAAGTCTCCTACTATTTTTGTGGAGCTGTCTATCTCTCTTTTCAGTGGTGTTAGAGTTTGTTTTATGCATTTTTGAGCCCTGTCATTTGGTGCGTAAATATTTATTATGGTTATGTCCTCCTGGTGTATTGACCCTTTAAGCATTATATAATGTCCTTCCTTATCCTTTGTGGTGGATTTTGCTTTAAAGTCTATTTTGTCAGAGATTAATGTTGCCACTCCTGCTCCTTTTTGAATGTTGTTTGCTTGATATATTTTTTCCATTCCCTGAGTTTTAGTTTGTTTGTGTCTTTTAGTCTAAGATGTGTCTCTTATAGCCAGCATATAGATAGATCCTGTTTTTTTTTTTTTTTTTTGTCACTCTCTGTCTCTTTATTGGTGCATTTTGTCCATTTACGTTCAGCAGAATTATTGATAGGTATGAGTTTAGTGCTGTCATTTTGATGTCTTTTTTTTTGTGTTTTTGACAATTTGTTTGTTCCACTTAATCCTCTGCGCTGAGTTGTTTTTCTTTATGTGTTGTCTTTTCGTCTTTTTCACTGTTGTTGATTTTGTATTTGGTAAGTCATTATGTTTTTCTTGTTTTTTTATTTTGATGTGGAGGACTGTTAGTTTCCTTTGTGGTTACCTTAATATTTACCTCTATTTTTCTAAGTTTAAACCAATCTTTTCTTTCTTTATATTGCCTTGACTTCTCTCCATTTGAAAGTTCTATGACTACATTTTTTAGTCCCTCTTTTTTGCTTTAATGTTATCATCTTTTACATATTGACATCTCTTTTTCCCTATTTTCAGTGTTTTAGCTTTGATTTATTTTTATGACCTCCCAATCTGGGTTGATATCTGATTGTTCTGTCCTGTGTTCTAGTCTTGGATTGTTATCTGATGTTATTGATTTTCTAACTGGAGGACTACCTTTAGTATTTCTTGTAATTTTGGTTTGGTTTTTGCAAATTCCCTAAACTTCTATTTATCTGGAAATGCCCTAATTTCACCATCATATTTGAGAGACAGTTTTATTGGATATATAATTCTTGGCTGGCAATTTTTTTCCTTCAAGGCTTTATATATGTCATCCCATTGACTTCTTGCCTGCATGGTTTCTGCTGAGTAGTCCAAACTTGGTCTTATTGACTCTGCTTTGCAGGTGACTTTTCGTTTATCCCTAGCCACCCTTAAAATTCTCTCTCTATCTTTGGTTTTGGCAAGTTTGATTATTATATGTCTTGGTGACTTTCTTTTGGGATCTGCCTTGTGTGGGGTTCAATGAGCTTCTTGGATAGTTATCATCTCATCTTTCATGATATCAGGGAAGTTTTCTGCCAGCAAATCTTCAACAAGTCTCTCTTTATTTTCTGTTATTCCCTCCTGTTCTGGTACTCCAATCACGCGTAGGTTATTCTTCTTGATAGAGTCTCACATAATTCTTAGTGTTTCTTCATTTTTTAAAATTCTTTTATCTGATTTTTCCTCAGGTAAGTTCATGTCAAGTGCTTTATCTTCAATCTCAGTAATTCTGACTTTCATCGTCTCAATTCTTCTCCTACGACTTTCTATTGAGTTGTCTAATTCTGAAATTTTATGGTTAATCTTCTGTATTTCTGATTGCTGTCTCTCTGTGGATTCTTGCAGCCTGTTAAATTTTTCATTATGCTGTTTATAACCTTCTGAAGTTCCTCTGTTGCTTTGTCTGTTCGTTCCTTGGCTTGGTCTGTATTTTGCATGATCTCCTTCCTGATCGCTTGAAGAGCTCTCTATATTAATCTTTTGAATTTTACCTCTGATAATTCCAATAAGTTTTCTTCCTACAAGAGGTTTCTTGGTTCTTTGTTTTGGTCACTTGCTGAAGGCATCATGGTCTGCCTCTTTATGTGATTTGAGATTGACTGTTGTCTCCGAGCCATCAATAAGTTATTATATTTATTTATTGTATGTTTCCTTACTGTGTCCTAGCTTCTTGTTTGGTTTTGTTTTGATGTGCCCAAAAGGCTGGTAATGTGAGCTACTTTGATTATTAGCATCTTTGAAGCTCTCACGTCCTGTCATCAGGTGGTTAGAGCTGTTACTAGGCATGTGAGCCCAGGGGTCTGTTTACTTTTCTTGTGTGAATTCAGCTCTGGTGTCCAGGTCATCAGTCACCGAGTGTGTGGTGCAGGCTCTCACCTATAGTCCTAGACGGGCAGAAGTGATTGGAGTAGGCACAGGTATCTGGCTGCAGTGGGGGGGTCATGTGCTGAGCGAGATGGGGCTGATGGCTGCCCCTGAGTGTCTGGGTGGAAGGCATGTCCCTGATCCCTAGAGTGCATCGGTAGGTGGGTTTTGCAGCCAGATTTTGGGCACCCAGTGCTGTTGGCTGTAAGGACTGGGAGGCACCACTTATTCTTGGACCCCTGCTGCGGCTGGTTGGGTAGAGTGGGTGGAGCCACCAGTCCTCAGGCCCCTGATGTGGGTAGGTGAGGACCCTGCTTAATGGGCAGGATGGTGTCAAATGTCACAAATCTGCCACTCTCCCTTATAGCTGTTGCAGTTGAAAATAGGCTTCAGGTATATACCCTGTTGTACTGTGCTAATTAGGGCCTACACTGTTGAAATCGGCCCACACAGATCTATGCAGGGGTGAAAGGGACTCAAAGTCCGTGGATCCCTTATGCTTGTGCCTAGGCAAAGGGGCTGTGCCTACCCTGAGTTCTCTGCTTAGGGGAGCTGGCAGATTATTTTTTCCTGTCTGTTAATTCGTTCCCTCTCCAAAGCTGGGAGAATGGCTTGGAGTGCACTATGGGACCTACTTCTGGCCCAGGGGGCACAGCAATCACTGAAGCCAAACCAGGACCAGAGCAGGATGGGGCAGGTGAGTGGGAGAGAGGTACTTCCCAAAGGGAGGAAGAGTTTTTTTTAACGTGAGTTAGGTTAGATGCTTGTACTTATCTTTTGCTGATTGAGCTCTGCTTCTCCCTGGTTCCGTAGGCTTGAGTAGACTATTCACCACTTGGTTTCTCCCGATGTGAAAAACACATCCCAAGCACTACTGTTTGCTTCAGCCCAAGTGTGACAGCCAATCCAGCCTGCAGGGTGCTGGTGCCAGCCAGCTCAGGTCTGGCAAATCCTTGCTGCTTCTAAACTGTCTCTCCCTCCCCTTGTCACTCAGTCCATCTCCTCAACTTTGTCTTTGATGTTCAGGGCTCCTAATTGTCATATGTAATAGATTCACTTGTTTTTTTGGGTCTTCGTTGTAAGAGGGACCACAGGAAGCATCTGACTACTCCGCCATCTTGGCCCCGCCTCTTGTTTCTCCTTTATAATCAGGAATTTCTCATTTACAAATGATAATACCATACTTATTTGATAGAATCACTTAATTTTCTTTATTTTAGTAAAACATATATCATATAATTACTGTTTTAATTATTTTTAAATGAACTATTCAGTAGCATCAGTTACATTCTCAAGGCTGTACAGCCATCACCACTGTCCATTTCCAAAACTTTTTCATCATCTCAAACCAATAAGATCACTTTGAGGGACACACAAGATGGAAGTGCTCCACTTAACACAGTGGCTGGTCTATGGCAATTGCTCAATTAATGCTGGTAGGTAGTAAGGACTTTCTAGGAAAAATTAGTGCAGGAGAGCAGCATTGTTCCAGAGCTGCCATGGAAAGCACACAAGTTGTATTGTGAGCCAGAGCACAAATTGTACATTCTGCTGTGAACCACACACAGCAACAGAAGGAAGGCTTCAATCTGTGAGGTAACAGATTAAGAAAATGAGAGGCAGGGAAGGGACCTTTAGAATGAGTTGTGCTACAATGTGACAAAGTGTTGGAGGTGGTAAATTGTAGCTCAGAGAAGTCCCCTGTGGAAAGTATTTTTTTTTTTAATTTTTTAAATTTCTTTTATT
>NW_004444077.1:5647995-5675500 GCF_000243295.1 Trichechus manatus latirostris
AAAAAAAAAGCAACACCAGCAGCCAACAAATGGCACTCAGAGAGCCAGCTAGTGCGGGCTGGTTTTTTTGGACAAGAGACTGTGTCCGCGGGAAGCAGAGGAGGCCGAGTGTGGGTGAAGAATGGTAGAGAGTGGGAAAGCGTGTATCACAAATTGCTGGTGCTCTGGAGACCCTCAGGAAGAAGCAAAGATTGTGCACGGAGCCAGGCACTCAAGTGAAAGGAGGGGGAGGTGGTGAGAGGCAAGTGAGAAATCAAAAGAAACAGAAAAAAAAAGCAACGCTAGCAGCCAACAAATGGCACCCAGACAGCCACCCGCTTGGGTGTGTGGAATCCAAGCAGCTGGTGCTTCCCGGTCCAGAGACCGTGGCTGCAGGAAGCAGAGGAACAAATGAACCAAAGCCCCGGGATCCCACCAGCGCGGTAGCCCAGACCGAAAAGCAGCTCCACACTCAAATGGAGCTCCGCAGCCCCTCAGGAAGAAGCAAAGATGGTGCACGGAGCCAGGCACTCGAGCGAAAGGAGGGGGAGGCGGCGAGGGGCAAGCAAGAAATCAAAAGAAGCAGGAAAAAAAAAAAGCAACACCAGCAGCCAACAAATGGCACTCAGAGTGCCAGCTAGTGTGGGCTGGTGTTTCTGGACAAGAGACTGTGTCCGTGGGAAGAAGAGGAGGCCGAGTGTGGGTGAAGAAGGGTGGAGAGTGGGAAAGCGTGTATCACAAATTGCTGGCGCTCTGGAGCCCCTCAGGAAGAAGCAAAGGTGGCGCACGGAGCCAGGCACTCAAGTGAAAGGAGGGGGAGGTGGCGAGAGGCGAGTGAGAAATCAAAAGAAACAGAAAAAAAAAGCAACACTAGCAGCCAACAAATGGCACCCAGAGAGCTGCCCGCTTGGGTGTGTGGAATCCAAGCAGCCGGCGCTTCCCAGTCAAGAGACCGTGCCCGCAGGAAGCAGAGGAGGCCAAGCTGGGGCGAAGAAGGGTGGGGGTGGGAAAGTGCACACTGCAAATTACTGGTTGTTTTGTCTCCTGCCGGATGCTCAGTGAGGCTGCTTCCTCATACTGCATTTGCTGGTCTCCGATAGGAGTCCAAGATGGTGGATCCGCGCTGCGTTAGCTGGTAGGGGACCACTGCATGAATCTCTCCTCGCTCTCCGTTCTCTGTCAGTTTTCTCACTCCATTTGGTGGTTGGCTGAGTTCTTTATCTCTTCATTTGATGTTTCAGGGTTTCAGGATTGTTGTATTCTCTGTTTGGCTTAGTTTTTCGGATCTTTGCTGTGGAGGGACAGCGTGGTGCTTCTGCCTAGAGCGCCATTTTGCCGGAACCTTTGGAAAGTATTTTTTAAAGGAGCAATCTGAGCAGGGGAAGAAGAATGATCCTTCCATTCGCCAGGGCTTGTCTAGGGCTGGGGGAGGGGGATAGAGCAAAGGTCTGTATGGTATCCTCCAGTTGCATATTTTCAGCAAAGCTTGGCAAAAGGCAGGGAACACATTAAGGAGAGTCAAAGACAAAGTAGGAGTCCCTGGGTGGTGCAAATGTGCACGGGAGGTTGGAGGCTCAACTCTACCTAGAGGCAGTTCTGAAGAGAAGCTTGGTGATCTATGTCTGAAGAATCAGCCATTGAAAACCCTATGGAATGCAGTTCTGCAGTTCAACATGGGGTTGACATGAGTCAGAATTGACTTGACAGAAGCTGTTTTTACTGGTTCATACAAAGCAATGTCTAGGAAGAATTTCTACCACCAAGAGAGGAAAGAGATGCAAATGACAGAAGTAGATTTGTTGTAGTTAGTGTGTGTGTGTGTTTATAGGGGAAGATATTTTGCTTTTGTATTTTAAGGAAATCACTGGAAGAGAAATCAGTCTATTGTGACAGAAAAATTGACTCAAGGGAATTATTTTAGAAATCAGAATAAGAGGCAGAGTTCATCTCAGATTTATGGGTACCCCCACAGCATCCCTCTAACTTCTCATTCCCACCCCTCATCCACATATAGAGCTTAGCACAGTGTGTTACATCCGTCACATTGGATTTAATTGACTTCAAAAGACACAGGGGCTACTAGCTAGCTTAGATTTACTTTAAATCTTTATATGCAATATGCAAGCTCTCTTCCTCCTATGTGTGTATCTTGTGAAACAGCCTAGCAAATAGGTCACCTGTAGCTGCTCTGGTCACAGCCTTGGAAAGAGTGCATTTCAAGGCAGCTCTGTGACCCTTCTAATGCAGTGACAGGGACAGACTTGGCTTCTTCCCAACTCAGCTCTCACTGCAGAATACCCACCTTCCTTGCTGGGAGAAAGGGGGCTGCTCCAGCCACTGGACAATTTTCATTTCCATGGAGACTATTTATAATCATGTGGTGTGATGGCAAGAGTCTCAGAGTCACAGGGATCTTGCTTTTTAACCCTGCTGTACCATTTACTGGAAGTTTGGTTTTAGTAAATTCACTTAAAGAGCCCTGGTGGCACAGTGGCTAACCAAAAGTTTGGTGATTTGACCCTACCAGCCGCTTCTTGGGAGAAAGATGTGGCAGTCTGCTTCCATAAAGATTACAGCCTTGGAAACCCTATGGGGCAGTTCTACTCTGTCCTATAGGGGTACTAGGAGTCAGAATCAACTCAGTGGCAATGGATTTAAGTTACTTAACTTCTCTGAGCCTCAAATTTCTCATCTTCAAATGGGAATATGATACTCATTCACAGGGTTGTTTCAAGGGCTGAATAAGACAATGTCTTTAAGGTGCCAGGCATGGTGTCTGGCACATATTATGAATGCCACAAATGCTAATTACTTCATTTAATTACAATCTAATGAATTCTCTGGCAAACTTTCTCTACGTGGAGAAAGATTGAGTCTAGAATTGAACTGTCCTCACTGCTAGGGATCCCACGACAAGACGGTGGTCTCTCTTCTTGGCATCCATATCAATCTCCAAAGAACATCGATCAGCCCTGTTTTGGTCACATGCCCATCCCTGACCATGACAGTGTCCAGAGTGATGGCGTAGTTTGACTACCTTATTACTTGCCCACTTCTGTGATGGTAAAGATGGTACCTGGGCAGCACTAGCAGTTTGCGCTCAACTACTAACCACTGCTAACCTAAAAGTTGGGGGTTCAAACCCACCCAGCAGCACTGCAGAAGAAAAGCCTGGTGATCTGCTTCTGTAAAGATTATGGCCAAGAAAACCCTATGGAGCAGTTCTACTCTGTAACTCATGGGGTCATCATAAGTTGGAATTGATTCAATGGCAACGGGTTTGGTTTTTGGTTTATAGTGGTAAGGACAGAATAATAAAAACAGCAACAACACAAAAAGACATCCAGTCCTTAGAGTGTAGCTGATGTAAGGTGATGGAGAGATGAGAATGATTCACAATGGAAGCTTTGGAATGTTATGCATAACTTCTATGAGAACTTTGACTTAATCTTTAAGGTTCTTTCCATTCCTTTTAATTTCATAATGCTAAAGCAATTGGAGATTTATTAAAAAAAAAAGTAACAATTTTGTCTATTTAGTATTAAGAAGAATGAATAAAGAAACAAAATAAAGAAAATTAAATTATCAGAAATAAAATTCCTGACCATGAGATAAGACCCTGGGAAGCAATCACAATCCATCTACTGGGCTTCATAAAAATAGAACTTCACAGAATCCTAGGAGATCTCCTCCCTGTGTATCTCTAAAAAACAAACAAACAAAACTCAAACTCATCGCTGTCAAGGCATTCCAACTCACAGTGACCCCACATGTTTCTGAATACAACTGCGCTCCATAGGTTTTTCAGTGGCTATAACCTTATGGAAGTAGATTGCCAGTCCTACCTTCAGAGGCATCTCTTTGTGTTAGTAGCTGAGCCTGTTAACCATTTGCACAATCCAGGATCTCTAGATACTGCTGGTGGGCTAAATAGCTATCTCTAATTTCTATGAGGTGGCCAGAGAAACTGGAGAAGTCTGGATGAAGCAACAAGAAAGTCAGAGACGTGAACTCAGCTAAGGGAGAGGGCCTGACAGACTTATGAGACAGATAGTAAAAAGGTACCTTGGGAATACAATACCAGGCAGGTACAGAGTTGAAATCAAATTTTCATAGCCAACATGAATAATAATAATATTATATATAATACTATAATAGCAACATGTCTATAGTGTTGTGTGCCTGTTCTAAGCACTATGTATCATTTAATTCTCAAAAGATTCCTGTGAAGTAGGCATGTGATATTGATCTCATTTTGACAATAATTAGAGGTAACAAAAATAATGAGACGGTAAAGGCCACTTATTAAAAGAAATAACATTTTCCCTGGTGAATTGCAACCTTCTTATACCTATTGGAATGCCAATTTGACACTATTTTCATCTAGCAGAGCAATTCTCTTTAAATATTAGCATCGATTTAGTTTATGTGAAATTCTACGTGAAAAATCACATGTCATCACAATGGGAGAGATCTTTTAAATCATCAAGGGCAGTCTTAGGACCCCACAGTATCAGCATGAAAATGACGGTATTTCTGGGAATTTTGTGTGTTATTTTCAGCCTTGTAAAATGAACAACTTTGCATTTCTGTTGTCTAGAGTGCAAAGCATTTGATTTATAAGGATGCCAAGTCAGGAAATAAAGCACTTTCTATAATTAACAATCTCATTAGAATATATTTCTTATTTTCCCGAGTTAATGGCAGAGATGACACTTAGGAGAATTAATGAAGGATTGTCCAGAGACAGACCAAGGATATTTCAAAGCATCAGATTAGTTAAAGGACGTCAGCTGACCACCAAGGAAGCATAATATATTTAAGTACAGTTAGCTTCACCTCTAGCATTTCTATGCTGTAGAGTGTTCTTTGCTCCATCTATCACTCTTTTAAGAAACTATGTATTGCTTATTCCTCCTAGCTACCCGGTCAGCCAGATTGGTACTTTACTCTTTGGAGAGGAGAAACAGAAATCAGTGAGACCAAACTACTTAACCCGTGTTAGTTACAAGTTGAGAGCGAGACTTCAAGTCTGAATTTGCATATTTCTTAATTTACTGGGCCCAAACTTCTTATCTTTACAATCATGTATTTATTATATTTTATATTTTTTCAAAGATGATAAAAAAATCCTTAAAGGAAAGAAGAATTATCCATGAAGCCACAACTCTATTTCATAATGGCATAGTAGTCCCCAGTCCTTGCCAATTGCATATAGTTTATGTATGTGTAACCCAGGTGCACTGACAAGCCTAGTCTTCAAGAATTACTTTCACTTTTAATCTCCAGGTGCCAATATTTGGAGCCCTCATCCTGCTCTGTTGCAGGAAAGGCAGCCTACTATTAGATTCTCCTTCCCAAATTTTCTATGTATCCCAAAGAATGCTTAAGTGTTTCAAAATTCCATCCTTCTACAGAAGTGGCCTGGATCCAGTGATATGCTGAAACATGTTCAACAACCAGCTCACCAGAAAAAAAAACTTGTGCATATATACGTGTACATAGTTTATTATAAATTTTATTGATATAAAGGACGTATAGTACACAGTTTATAGTAGTAATACAAAGTACATTTTTTATGAATTCCATTGACAGAATGCTGTCATCAATTTTTATTGAACTTTTGTCTCCCTAGACAATGTATGGTTGAAATTGTCCTGGAAAAACAAATTTTACGCAAAAGCAAGCATAGCGCTGCTGACATGAATGTTGGTTTATACCTTGGTTAACATGAATGAGTATAACAAAAGTGAAACAATGAAGACATATTTCAAAACCTCACTCATTTGTCAGTGATGAAACACCTTCTTTGTTGAATTGAATACTAGTTTATGAATACTAGAAGAATATTTTCTCAATTTTTTGTGCTTTTCACAAAAGGATATAGACATGAAATATTAAGTTTAATCTGTATCACTAACATTTTCTCTACTACTTTCTTTAACCTAGACAATCAACAAAGCAATGAGTCAAGTCCTGTTTTGTAGCAGTTTCTTATTTCTGTGGTGTAAATACAACCACCATCGCTGACTTCGAGTTACCAACAGGACGTCACTGAACACAGAGTTGGGAAGAGATGAGCAGTGGCACACCATTACATAGTATTTCCAACATATAGATAAAATACGTGTAAATAATTTCAAGAGCAGAGAATAGTAAAATATAATAAAATAATTTTAAAGTGATAAGTTTTGAGTATCTCTTACTTTTATTTTTAATAAAATTTATTTAATGTGAGATTATCTAATTTAATTTTTAATAACGTCTGTGTTTAAAACCATCTTACAAAATTCCTAAAAATTTAACTATTGGGCCTCAAGAGTCACCACCAGTAGGCTCCAGTACACCACTCCCTAGAACATGTTTTTCCTATTAAATCTATAGAGATGTGACTCTACTTACATTAAAGACAAACTCAGTATTGCAGAGAGCAGTTTAGCTTCACATATCTTCCCATTTCAGATGAGGATTTCTGTTTCACCAAATGTAACCAAGGACTCATCCAAACATTCCCTTCCAGACAAAGGGATGATATGCTCCTAAGGCAAATGTAATTTCCACTTCAGAAGGCAGGCCCTACTTGTAACATTTAAAATAGGTACCCCTCCCTTTATAAACAGGATTGGTTTTAAACAACATAGAGGTCTGTTCTATGTTCTAATGGATTCACTCATATTGTAAATGTTATGCATGTTTACAACATGTATACACTGTAAATGTTAGGTGCAATACAACATTTCCTATTTTGCTTTTCCCACATAGTATATTGTAAACATTTCCCTATGGTCTTTGTAATGTCTGTTTCGTTGGTTGATGTAACATAAGGTATTTCTTAATAATTCATGTTTACCTAAATTCATTTATTAATTTAACAAAAATTTACTGAGAACCTATATGCCAGGTGTTTTGCTGCAGACAGATGATGAATGATGAATAAAACTATCCTGGTCTCCCTTGATGCAATTCTCAGTCTACTAGGGAAGAGAAACATCACACCAAATACACAAACAGTTAAAAATGGGGATAGAAGCTGGGAGGAAAAGGCTAGTATACGATTGGTGGGACTAGCAGAGATAAGATCCTGTAGGGTCTAGTAGACTATTTTACAGCTATTAGATTTTATTCTCCTTGCACCCCTATATAAGTGAGATAGTAAGTTTTTGAAAGCTTTTAATAGGGGTGCAACGCAACACAGTTCACATTTTTTTAAATCGCATTTTTTTGTGTTTTCGATGGAAGTTTATACAGCAGATTAGGCTCCCATTCAACAATTTCTACTTAAATCATTCAGTGACGTTGGTTACATTCTTCATAACACGTGAACATTCTCAGTATTTCCGTTATGGTTGCTCCATTTCCAGTAACCTAATTTCCCTGCCCCCTTACCTTCTCATCTTTGTTGTTAAAGTAATTGTTGACCATTTGGTCTCATAGAGATGATTTTTTAAAGGAGCACAATACTCAAGAGTGATATTCTTTATTCTGTGAGTCAATCTGTTATTTAGCTAAAAGGTGACCTCAGGGGATAGTTTTGGTTCAAGGTTTAAAGAATATCTCAGGGCAATAGTCTCGAGAAATCCTCCAGTTTCAACCAGTTCCAGTTTACATTTCTAAAAGATCTTTCTTTTTTTTGGAGAATGAATTGGGGTTGGAGCAAGAACAAAAGTAGAGAGACTACTTTGGAGGCTGGGAAAGATACTGGTGGTTTCTGTGATGATAGAGGTTAAGTGGAAATACGTGAAATGTATTTTGTTGTTAGACAAGACGCGGAGGTGATTTGATGTGGAAGCAGAGGAGGGGGAACATAGTTGAGGATGACACCCAGTTTTTTGGTTTGAGTAAGTAGCAGAAGGAGCCATTCATTACTCAGAGAGCAGAGGAGGAACAGGTTTTGGGTTTGGTGGATGCTTGGCAGTGGAGGGTCAGGGGTTCAGGGTGTTGATTTTGGTTTCTAAATTTAAATATAGTCAGTACTTCGAAGTGTGGTAAGATCAGGCTAATCTCTCTAATTTTATTGTCTGATGACTGACATAAAAAAATTTGAAGTCTCAGAGAGAAAATTAAAGAATATAGCTAATAGGCAACAAGATATACAAGAAACAAAAGAGCTTTGGAAACTACTATGGGGAAGAAAGGAGGAAAACTTAAAGGGGTTTTTGTCAAATCCCGCTGGAAACATAATGTCATGAAGTTCTGCAAGGATGAGTTAGTTATTGGCATAAAATGATTGGCAGCTTATGTTTCATGTATGTGATTTTCTTCCTTCTTATTAAAAATGGTTTTTCCTTAAATCAGAAAAGGTGCTAAGGGGCTAAATAGTGTCATAAATGGGAAAAAATCTAGTTATAAGTGATTTAACTCATATTGAACTTATATCTTGGATGATCTTAGTTAAGAGGTATCTGGATAGTAACTAAATCAGGTCTACTCATACTCATAGTGACACTTTATAAAAGGGCTCCTACTTTAGAAAAGAAACTGAAAGTATCTTTGTAACTTACTTAGACTCCTGGACACTCTGGGCTCTGGGAACTTGGTTGTGATTGTTATTTGGGTCCCACAAGTTCAGAGTCCTCCCTTTAACAATATATTGGTGTTCTTTACGTGGACTTCAGGAGGACGTCAAATACTTGTGCATAAATATAGATATTCAGCAAACTACATACAATATCACAAAAGTATGACCTTGGAAAAGTTGCTTACACTCTCTCAGCCTTGATTTCCTTACGTGAATTGTAAGAACAATAATACTTAATTCACAGGGTTGCCTGAAATTTAAAAGATATCCTGTTCATAAAACATTTAGCACTGTGCTTAGCAGAGAGTAAACACATAATAACTAGTAACTATTACTATTTATGGAGCCCTGGTGACACAGTGGTGAAGCACTTGACTGCTTACTGAAAGATCGGTGGTTGGAACCCACCAGCTGCTCCAGGGCAGAAAGATGTGACAGTCAGCTCCCATAAAAATTACAGCCTTGGAAACCCGATGGGGCAGTTCTATTCTGTCCTATACGGTCACTATGAGTCGGAATCAACTTGTAGCAATGGTTTATTATTATTATTTATTTATTAATGTTACTGTTGTTATTCTGTTCTTTATCTCTAACTTTCCTCAACAGGGATTTGTGGAAACCCTTAACTATTTCCTGTGCCCTGCTAGTTTTATTTTTCTGTTACCTTCTTCTGTGGTGTCTGCTTATTGTATATCGTATTAAAATTTTCTCCCATACAAATTACTGCCAGATAATCATTTATTGAGTCTCTATTATGGGTTACAGGATGTTTAAAAGGAACTATTCCTGCCTCAGTTTTGGTTGTGGCCCCAAATCAGCAGATACAAGTGTTCCTATACAATGGATTGATGTACCAAGCCATCTATCCAGGATTTACCAAAGAGGATTCATTCAAACACCAGCGTTGTAACCCTTGAATCAACAACCTCCTTTAAAAGAACCAAGAGATGGCCATTAAAGAATGTATGTGGAAAAGCTGTTGGAGTGCTGAGGCATTTTCTTTCATACCACCCCTTACTTTGTCGACATTCACCCCAATCTGAGGGAAAGGAGCTTCAGGGAAACCACTTAGGGAGATTGACCTGTGTCTTCTGGCAGCCATAGGTCAAGCCTAGAAAAACTTAAAGGTAAGAGGCTGTGGTTGGTTACTTGGGTTCATAGCAAAGTAAGGAGGAGCAGTGTAATGTTGGGGAACCTTGAACCCCCAGAGTTTGTCTGGTCAAATGATGGGTGAGGGTTGCTGAGGGACCAAACGTGCACCAATCAAAGAGACAAAATCTGCCCAAGCTGTTTTAAAATGATCTTCTCCAGAGGGAGGAGTGATGGGTCCCCAAAAGGGAGAATCTATGTAGAATGGACCACTCAGATGGGGGGACTGTAAGGGACCAGGAAGACAAGGCATCACTCTCGTTATGGAAACTCAGGTCAAAGATCCCAGTAATGACGCTGTCCATGAAGAACCCAAGAAAAATAGCATAAACTTCTGCCAAGTGCAGTGAGACTGAGTTTTAATCTTCCATCAAGTCTACAGGAAACGAAAGGTAGATTATTAATGTCGGCAAGTAATACCTTTCCTGCCCTTACTTATTTTCTCTTTCGGGTCTGGAGGAGCCTATGTAGTTCAGACAGTGGTAGGAAAATTGTGGGCAAGTAAGAAGTAGCTCACCCCATTCTCTTAAATGAGGAGGAAGAAGCTTTAACTTTAAATAACTTCGGGAGGATTCTTATACTGAAATGGACAACCAGCAAGCAACATACACACAGGCTTACTTGTGTTTACTTTCTAATCTGTAGTGCACAATTTCAAAGACGTGGTGAAAAACAGGTGAAATGGTGCACTACAGATTAGTAGTAAGTAAACACAAGGAAGCCCTTGTGTACCTTGCTTATTGGGTAATCTGTCCCTGATGTGTATCATCTAAGAGTGAGTGGACAAACTATGAGGACTGCCTGAGATTTCATCTAATGACAAAGGAAGAACAAACCCCATACAATGGGTTTGAATGCCCAGTGGGATGGCTGGGGTTTTCCTCATTGCCTCCTCTGAGTTCTATTTATTCAATCTACTGGTTACAGTTGTGCCTGGGACATTTTGTAGGTGAGGAATCTGAGGTTCAGAGGCAATAATATGCCAAATTCACTCAGCTGATGGGTGGTAAAATTAGAATTTAAGCCTTGGTGGCTCTTCCTAACACTAAGGAGTGTAAGAATATATATCATCCACTCTCCTCTGACAAAAACAACTTGATTGCTATTTTAATATCTCTTAGACATTGGAGAAAACTAAAGATTTTAACAAAAGAAAAATAATAATAAGGGATCTTACCCATGGATTATATCACATTACCTAAAGTTGTAACACAGTACCCCAGTAAGCTCTTCACATTTTCTTTTTTTTAAATCCCAGTTGGATTTCAGAGGAAGTTTAAGTGAAATAATCTGTTGGTTATTACCTTTCTTTTAATTTTTTTTTTTTTTTTTTTTTAGTTTTTTTTTTTTGATACCTTCTATTGAGTCTGCCCCTGACTCATGACAACCCCAGGTACAACAGAACAAAATGCTGCCTGGTCCTGCACCATCCCCATCGTGATCCATAGGGTTTTAATTGGCTAATTTTTGGAAATAATTACCAGGCCTTTCTTACTAGTTCATCTTATTCTGGAAGCTCTGCTGAAAACTGTTCAGCATGATAGCAGTATGCAAGCCTCCACTGACAGGTAATAGCTGTGCATGAGGTATGTTGGCTGGGAGTTGAACTCTGGTCTCCCACATGGGAGGTAAGAATTCTACCACTGAACCACCACTACCCCCACAGTTTGTTTAGTACCTCTTTATTAAACAGCTAAATGTTTTTTACATTTTTCTATCAATAAATAAAGTATAAGGTCATTCTTCATCCTAATTCAAAAATTTAATAAAATCCCCTAGGCTTCTTTTCTGTACCACTGTGTCTTTCAAAACAAAATTGAAGCAAAAAAACCTTTGTAAATATTACTGCAAGCTTTTTTCTTTTAAGTTCTCATGATCTAAACATTATACAGCAAACAACACTTAAAGTGAAAATTGTTCAGATTTTATTCAATTTAGAACTCCTTTTCGTAGTGTCATTTGTGTTCGAACCACTGTGCTAGGTGCTGTGGGGAACATATAAATAATGTGTGGGTTCTGCCTTGAAGAAGTTTACTGTTTAATGAAGATAAAAAAAAAAAAAGAGGTGTTCCAGAAAGAGAAAATAAAGAGTTCAGAAAGCAAAGGGAAAAAAATTAGGAGAGGAAGAAGTTATAGAAGAAATCACAGAAAAAATTTCTCAGATTTGAATTGGCACCAAAGTCTTTAGATTGAAAGAACCCATTCAGTAGAGAGAAAGATGGCTGAAAAAGGCCGTACTTGGTGTGTTGGCTACCTTCTCTTTGATCCTCTAGACTCGCTCTCCATCCTTCACTGCTTTCTAGTCTGTATAGGTGAGATTATGTGGCCCGCATGCCCCAGGCCTTTGGTTGGACTTGGCCAAGGAGAGCCCTAATGAGAGATGCGAAGGAAGCAGGAGGGTGGGTATGAGGTGTTTATTCGCTTGGCTCCCTCTCTGTGGAGTCTTCTCAGGCTGCTTGTGTCCATCAAATACAGGTCACTGCTGCTCTCAAAGTCGTCATCTGTATATGACCCTCTTTTTTTTGTTCTGGTTCTGGTAATCCTTTCTTCTCCTGTCCCTTTGGGTTTGGGAACAGTAACAGCTTTGCAATTACTAGTTCTGAGTTATGGCATTATCCCTTGTTGTTCTCCTACCCTCCAACCATACTTTTAAAAATACACTCTATATTAAAGGAAAGAAAACAGGAAGAGGTCATTTTCAGCTAAGAGAGTTGGAGAAAACTTCATGAAAAAGATGATTTTTTAAGCCAAAGTAGATTTTTGATGAGAAAAAAAGAGGAACAAGCCATTTTAGTTGTGTGTGTGTGTGTGTATGCGGTGAATGAGATTTATGTATACTAGTTACACTAATAAGGAGCCCTGGTGGCGTAATGGTTAAACGCTTGGCTGCTAACCTAAAGGTTGGCAGTTTGAACCCACTCAGTGGCTCCCTGGGAGAAAGACCTGGTGATAAAGATTGCAGCCTAGAAAACCCTATGGTGCTCTTTTACTTTGTCACGTAAAGTCGCTATGAGTCAAAATCAACTCAATGTCACCTAACAACAACAACAGTTACACTAACAACAGTTACTCTTAATAAAAGCCATAAGCTAGAAAAAGAAATCAACAAAGTACCTTCCATTCATCAGAGTTAGCTATAAAGGCCAAATGCAATTAAATTGTAGTGAAATAAATGTAATTATTATTGTATCTCTAACACCTAGCAAACCAAACCTGTTGCCATCAAGTAAATTCCAATTCATAGCAACCCTATAGGACAGAGTAGAACTGCCCCATAGGGTTTCCAAGGAGTAGCTGGTGAATTCAAACTACCAGCTTTTGGTTAGCAGCCAAGCAGTTAACCACTGCACCACCATGCAAAGGGAAAGCCATGGTTTGGTATATAAAACATAAATCGTATCAGCATACAATATGACACATACATCATAAAGTGGGGAAAAAACAAAACAAAACTCCCACACAGAGTGTTAAAGCTATAGGACAAGGTCATTATTAGGTTTGTGCTTATCAACCATCAAGCACATATAGAGATTCAGTAAAAGCAGAGATGTACGATCAACTGCTTGTCTCAGTACTCAAATAGTTTTAGATAGTAATTGAAAAGAAGTTTAAAGTAAGGTAAAAAAAATAAATAACCATGCTGAGGAAGTCCAGATTTAGTATCCAGGATAGAAAAACAAAACAAAATGTAACTGAATTCAAGACCTAGGCAGTCAATCAGGTTTTGTTTGGCTTTTCATGATCATGGCCACCTGAGGGTTTCCTGGACTTAATTAAAATAAGTCAGGAAGTATTGCTGTCTGCACTTCTACCTTCTAACCATAGGTTTTGCAGGTTGGAGAAACGAGCACTTAATTTTATTACTTCAACGTGGTCTTTGCTAGGCTGGAAACATATCTGCCTTGTTAACTATCACATTCCCATGTTTATACTGTCCTTTGCTCAGAGTATGTGCTTTACTGATATTTCTTGAATGAAAGAAACAATTCCTAAAGTTCTGACTCCATTAAATCACTTCAGAATTGACTTCAGTGTTCTCTGATTGCATCCCCTCAGTGATAGCAAATTCACACTGGCTGGAAAAGGCTATTCCATCTGCAGACAGTGGTACATGGTTTATCCCTCCTGCTACCCAGCACCAGAACTGAATTATTGCCCCAGATGTGATCTCAGTCATATATAATAACAGGGTATTACTAGCTTCTTCCTTATTTTGAATTCTACATATCTGTTAAGATTGAATTGGCTTTTTGGTTGACCATGCCAAAGTGTTTACTCATATTGAATTTATACTTATTTCTACTACTTTTTCTACATAGGTGCATATTAAACCATGTCTTCCTCATATTGTGTTTGTGTGTTTTGTGAACCAAATACAGTATATTATAGTTATTCCTATAATTGGGAGGATTTTGGGAGGAGTATTTTTTTTTTCTATTTTTAAAATTTGGTATAATTTACATACAATATTTTCACTCTTTACTATACAGTTCTTCATGTTTTGACAAATTTTTACAACTACGTATCCACTACCACAATCAAGATAAAGAACAGTTCCATATTCTCAAAATATTCCCGGTGCACTGTCTTAGTTAACCCATCTCCCACCTTCTTCCCTATACTTTTGCCTTTACAAGAACATCATTTAAATGGAAACATACAATATACAGCCTTTTGGCTATGGCTTCTTTCATTCAGTATAACACATTTGAAATTCAGTTCTGTTGTTTTGTGTATCAAGTGTTTGTTTCTTTTTATCTTTTATCAGTATTTTCTTGTATGGATACACCACAGTTAGGTCTACCCATTCCTTAGTTGAGGGACAATGTACTATTTCTAGATTTTGACACTTACAAATAAAGCTACTATAAATTTTTGCAGGCACTTTTTTTTGTTCGAACGTAGGTTTGTACTTCACTTGGGGAATATCTGGGAGTGGAACTTCTAAGTTGTATGGTAAGTATAACTTTAACTTTTAAGGCACTGCTAAAATGTTTTCTAAATGGGGTTGTACTATTTTGCATTCCTACCGGCAATGTGTGAGAGTTCTAGTTGCTCCTCATTCTTGTCAGCACTTTGTGTTGTCAGTTTTCGTTCTTCTTCTTCTTGTTTTTAAAATTACATTTGATTCTAATAGGTACGTAGTTGTATCCTATTATGGTTTTAATTTTCATTTTCCCAGTGGGCTATTTCTGTTGAGCATCTTTTCATGTACTTATTTATAACTTTATATCTTGTTTGGTGAAGTGTATATATATATGTGTGTGTGTATGTATATATATATATATATAATCTGGATATAAGTTCTTTATTGGCTATGGGATGTGAAAATATTTTCTTCCTGTCAGTGGCTTGATTTTTCATTATCCAGAAATGTCTTTTGAAGAATAGAAGTTCTTAATTTTGATAAAGTTCAATTTTTTCTTTTTTGGATTATTCTTTTGGTGTCATATCTAAGAAATCATTGTTTATTTCAAGAAGACAAATATTTTTCTCTTATGTTTTCTTCTAGAAGCTTTGTAGTTTTAGAATCTACATTTCAGTCTATGATCTTTTTAAATTCATATTTGCATAGAGTGTAACGTATGGATTAAAGTTCTTCTTTTTTTATTTTACTTTTAAAATTGCCAATGGTTATCCAGTTTTCTCAGCAACATTTATTGAAATGACTTTTCTTTCTCCATTAGATTGCCTTTTCAGCTTCTTAAAAAATCAATTGACCATATATGTGTGGGTCTTGGTGCCCTGGTGGCACAGTGGTTAAGAACTTGGCTACTAACCAAATGGTAAGCAGTTTGAATCCACCAGCCACTCCTTGAAAACCCTATGGGGCAGTTCTACTCTGTTTTATAGAGCCGCTTGAGTCAGAATCAACTCAGTGGCAACAGGTTTGGCTTTTTTTTGGTGTGGGTTGATTTCTGGCTTCCACTACTCCTCTGTCAGTTTGTCACACTGTGGTGGATTGCGTGTTGCTGTGATGCTAGAAACTACGCCACCCGTATTTCAAATACCAGCAGGGTCACCCATGGTCGACAGGTTTTAGTGGAGCTTCCAGACTAAGAAAGACTAGGAAGGAGGACCTGGCAGTCTACTTCTGAAAAAACTGACCAGTGAAAACGTTATGAATAGCAATGGAACATTGTCTGATGCAGTGTTGGAAGATGAGCGCCTCAGATTGGAAGGCACCTAAAATATGGCTGGGGAAGAGCTTTCTCCTCAAAGTATAGTCATGCTTGGTAAAGTAGAGGGTCAATGAAAGAGAGGAAGGCCCTCAACGAGTTGGATTGACATAGCAGCTGCAATGATGGGCCCAAGCATAGCAATGATTGTGAGGATGGTGCAGGACCAAGCAGTGTTTCCTTCTGTTGTACAGAGGGTCGCTGTGAGTCGGAACCGACTTGATGGCACCCAACAACAACAACAAATTTCTGGGTTGTGTTTTGTGACTGAACCCTAGCAAAAGCCATCACCTCTTCCCTATCTGCACTGCTGAATGGAGATCTCTCTGGCCTCCTGTCCTGCCTCTAATCTTTCTTGAGAGCATATGCCTGAGGCTATGGAGAAAATTTTGTATGTGAGTATAAGCTACCCTTATGTCTGGAGCTCCTAGTTATTCTAAATATATATGCTAGCCCACACTGGTCTTTAGGAATTTGTTAAAATTTTAGCTGATTTCTTTTTGATTCTTCTAGATTTGCCCCCTTGTTCTCTTGTGCTCTGGCACAGGTGAAATAATTTCTATGCCCCATCTCTCCTTGGAGGGGCTTGTCTCTTTTAAGAATTCAGTTCTCACAGTTACCTTATAACCTCTGCTCCCTGATGGGTTCAAGAAAAGTTCTAATTTTGCATAATATCTGCCTTTTGATGTTGTTTTTAGGATAGGAGTGACATTCCCTTGCAGCTTTCTATAGCTGACATGGAAGCAGGATTTATAAGACTTACTTTCTGCACTCAGCACTAAGTTTTTAAGATTCATTCATGTTGTTGCATGTAACTGCAGTCCATTTATTTCCCCCAGTGGATAGTAATCTATTATGTGTATATACCACAATGTATCCATTCTTCTGTAAGTAGGTATTTAGGGTGTTTTCCAGGTTTTTTAATTTTTATGAACAATGTTGTTTTGAACATACCTATTTGTTTGTGCACATTTGTAAGTTTCTGTAGCTTGTATACCTAGGAGCAGTGTTGCTGGATTGTAAATTATGTTTGCTAAAATTCAGTCTTGCAAAATAATGCATTTGCCTGGGTTTTTAATTTATGCCCCCCACATCTACTGAGCAATAAAGAAAAGCTGTGCATGTCACCTACGTTTATCCTCTTTTCTTTTATTTATCACCTATGTCTACCCTCCCCATTCCCTTTTCATTAACAACCCATTCTGACCTAATTCTTCCTGGTGTTTTTTTTTTGGATCTTGGCTTCTTCTATGGCTTATGATCAGGCTCTTGCTTTCTGGTCTTGAAGTTACTATTTTGTTTCCTTGATTTTTGACTCTCAGTGTTACCTAAAATACTTTGGCTTGGAATTGCTACTGTACCTTGTATTGCTTTGGACACCAGAATATAATATCCTTTATTTTATTTAGCCTTTCACCTCAGTTTCCAGCTCTGGCTACTTGGGCCTGCATCCTGACTGGGTTTTCCTTGGTCCACTGTGTGTGTGTGTGTGTGTGTGTGTGTGTGTTGGGTTGGAACACTTGAGACTGAGATAATTCCATCAATCATTACCCTTAGGTAGACTTATTTCACTCCAGAAACTGGTTTAACCAGTCGTAATTCGAAGCCACATTTGTCTGTTTTGCCTTGAAGGATATTTAGAAAGTTAAAGCCAAGATTTAGATACTCAGTTCAGGACACAGTGATCTATTTTTTTGCCCTCAAACTATGGGAGTCTCAGAAAACTGACTTCATAAGGCACAAATTAAGACTTTTCTTTGTGCTTTGGTCTCCTTGCAACAAATCTATGATCTAGAATTAGAGTGCTTGCAGGAAGGCATTAATACTGGGGCTGTAACACGTACAAGTACAAATTTAGTGAGAAATTCAATGTTTATGTTCTTAATGTCAATTGTCTGGGAATATATTTTATGATAATATGAATATAAGCAAAGAACAAGATATAAGTTTTAAGAGGGACTAAATAAAGAAACCCTCAATTTCTATAGCTACTAGTTTCATTCTCCCTAGGGAAATATTGATTCAAAGCAGCTATGAAGTGCATAGAATTCTCTTCCCTTGATAGTGTTCATTATAAAGTTAGGAGAAAACATTGTCTGTGCTCTCAAAGAGCTTATAAGCTAACAAAGATTAGTACACCAACCAATACCAAAGAAAGCATCAATAAATGCATGGCAGAAAACACATATAAATAATTATGGATGCTCAGAAGGATATAATTCACTGTTAAGAAGTAGTTGGATCACATTAGGTTAAGCAAGAAGTACTGTTTGAGAATGAGCAGCCTCATCAAAAAGAGAATGTGTTGTGAATAAACATATTTCCTTATCCAGAGATATGTTCTTAAAGTTTGATTCCTTCCAGGCTACAAATTGGTTGAAATATTGTACTTGATGCTGTTGATGCCCTGCCTAGATCCCCTTTACCAGGCCAGTGCCTCCGTCCTGCATCCATTGCAAGTGTTGCCTACGAAGGCTCACAGCTGTGCCCTCCTCTGGAGAATTGTCCAAGCTCAGTGGTCTCAACGTGTGGTCCCTGGATAAGCAGAATCAGTATCACCTAGAAACTTGTTTGAAATACAAATTATCAGGCCCCATTCTGAACTACTGAATTGCGAACTCTAGGGATATGGCCCAGCAGTCTGTGTTTTTAGAAGCCCTTCAGGTGATTCTGATTCATAGAGAAGTTTGAGAACCATTGGCCTAGTTGACAGGAGCCACCTTGTCTGGAAGGTTATGAACCACCACTACCCCAGTTCCATAGCTGATCACTGACAGGTACAGGGTACAAAAGGGCAACCTCTTTGCTTGTTAGGGTGGGGAAAAGGCAGCAGCTCTGTGGTGTGATTTATACTCTAGCATAGGAGTCAACAGACAATGGCTCATGGCCAAATCTGGCCCACTATTTGTTTTTGTAAATAAAGTTTTATTGGGACAAAGTTATGCCCATTTATTTTATTGTCTATGGCTACTTCCACACTACAGTGGCAGAGTTGAGTAGTTGCAAAAACGACTATCTTGTCCTTTACAGAAAAATTCTGCTGATCCCTGATCTAAAGACTCACTTATCCTCAAGCATCAGGCCAAGGCTAGACTTCACTTGAGACAAAATCCTTTCTTGATTCTTTCCCTTTCTGTATTCTGCTTCCTCCTCTACTGTACAGATTGCATCCAAATCCTTGCCTCAGGCTCTGCTTTCAGAGAACCTGACAAGTATACTTCCATGCTTCTGTATTTTTTGTTATTCTTTCTGTGTGTCCAGGCATGGACCAGTAATGAGAAACTTGCCTCTAAAAATGGAGGGTGCTGAGAGACCGAAGAAAAAGGCAGGCAACTCCAATGTGGTGGCAAAGGAGTTTATCTGAGAGACTTACACATGAGGCCAAATCCTGGGTGGCTGCAGAACCAAAGCAGATCTCCACTCCCTGCAGTGGGAGGACAAAGGTTTTATAATGGTGGTGGACAATAGTGGCTACATGCCAGGAACTTACATAAGAATGACTTAAAACCAAAACCAAACCCACTGCTGTTGAGTTGATTCCGACTCATAGTGACCCTGGTGGCGTAGTGGTTAAGAGCTACGGCTGCTAACCAAAAGGTCGGCAGTCTGAATCCACCAGAAGCTCCTTGGAACTGTATGAGGCAGTTCTACTCTGTCCTGTAGGGTTGTTATGAGAAGAATGACTTAGCAAACTGTAATGAACTAGTGAACCACATGAGGGTGCTCATGTTTAGCCTCTCAAAGCTAGTTTCCCCTTCAGTCCATCCTTTGATGCTGGCTCTTACAATCTGACACATCCCCCCTCTTGTGCCATAGTGCAAGAGACCCTGTTCCCTCCCTGCTGGGAACAGGTATAGAAGTGGGGTTGAGGTTGACCAGATGCCATGTGGTTCCTGTGCATGTGCAAGAGAAAGAGAAAGTTACTGTGTGCCCAGAACAGGTGGAAGGCTTCTGTGACAAGGAGAAGGAATTGGGAGAGAGAAAGTGACCCAATTCCTAGCCCCCTTATAAGAGAATGCTCTGGGCCTAAGGCCTTTACTTAGGCAGTCTGGATGGGAGGCATAGAGACAGACCATTCCCCCAACACTGTGTTTACATTGACTTTAAGAGATTCCCTGAAGCTTCCTACACTAATGTGTCAACGTTGATTAAAGGCAGTTCCCTCCCAATTTACTGTTTGGAATTAGAGCTTTTCTCAGAAAGGGCTGTGCTTCTGATCTCTGCAATCCCAGCTTTTCTTTCTACTACTTCTCTAATAGAGTATAGTGACAGCCTGGAACTGTCTTATTACCCTGGTTCCAAGGGTTACATGTAATTATTTTATTTATATTTATAATTTATACAGCAGAAGCCTACCTGACATTTCTCACCACATCATATAGTCAATGTCCAAGGACCTCTAGGAATGCAAATAAAAGTAAGGAAAAAGCACTCACACCAACCACCGGTAATAATAAAGCATGGACAAGAGCTAGGGGAAGATATTATAATTCATTAAGTTAAAAATAAGATGGAGAAAATATTTTGTCTACAGTTTGCTCAATGTCATACTGAAGATACTAAGCATTATTTAAATAGTTCCCAGTCTGACGGCCCGCTGCCTGAGTTATTTACCTTCTTGATAATAAAGCAGCATTGAAATCTTCCCATTATAGTGATACTTTCATTATACAGTACTTGCAGTTGAAGTTTAGAAGAATGTTCATGGTTTCTAATGCAGTATGTTTTAAAATATTTTTTTTTTTTTTACTGACAAGCTAAAGGAAATAGGACTAACAGACAAAATGAAAAATAGTATGAAGAGCTGAAATAGCGAAAGTCATTTTCTGGAAGGATAAAGAGCTGGAACGAGAACGGAGAGAGAAACTTCTTAATGAAATAGGATCAAATATGATGAGATTGCACTTTAATACTGGCTGAGGATTCAGGCAGAGATGAAGAGTGAAGGGAAGTTTCTTGTGTGTGTTGAGAAATGGTTGATCATTTCATATTCTGAGGCTGTTTCTCAGGTGGTAAGAAAGGAACAGTTTCTCTATCCCTCTTCTTTGACATACCTATGCAAACAAAATATCTGTTTGTAGGTCAGAGGGTCACTGTAGGATTTTCAAATGCATGGCTTCAAATGAGGGAGCCCTGGTGTCATAGTGGTTAAGCACTTGGTTGCTAAGCAAAAGGTTGGCGGTTCCAACCCACCAACTGCTCTGTGGGAGGAAGATGTGACAGTTTGCTTCCAAAAAGATTTACAGCCTTGGAAACTCTATGGGGCAGTTCTACTATGTCCTAAAGTGTCACTATGAGTCGGAATTAATTTGACGGCAACGGGTTTGGCTTTTGGTTTTTGGCTTTAGATGGCTTGCAGGAAGATGCTGTAGGTATCGAATAAGGATAATTTTTTACCAGAATTTATGAGCTGAAGTTTTGTTTAGACTGGCATTCATTGTTGAATTTCTGCAAAGTGTTTTATGTCTGAAGGACTTTTACCAAAATCCCTTTTGGCTTTCTAGTTGGTTAAAAATCTTTACTGAATACTAATAGGGTGAAGAGTCAAGTACTCAAGATTTGAAGTATTTACTTGCATAAAACCAGTAGATTTTAATAGAGTAATTTAAATCTTACAATATCAATATAACAGAGTAGTAGATAACAAAACACCTCACATTTGTATACCACTTTAAAATTCTTTCCAAGTGCTTTCATGTCCTTAATTTTATCTTCACAACAATACTGCGAAGTGGAATAGATATATAATGAATTAATTTACTTAACAATCCAGCTCAAAATAAGCTTATTATAATAATTAACATTAATATTTAATAACTTAGAGTCAGAGGCATAGTAGAGCTATAAGTAGGAGCACGTGGTTTGTACAAAACCAGAAAAAAAGTAGGTTCAGATATCAGCTCTGACATTTATTAGCTTTGCTACCTTGATCATGTTATTTGATCATGTTATCTGAACCCCATTCTAAACCAAATATTTAAGGATGTGTATTATTAAGAAACACATTTTCCGAGTAAATGTTCATTAATGTTGGTTTCCTTTCTACTTACCCTCAGCTGTTTGCCTTCAAGACTTGTAAAAGATAGAAATCTGTTTACATGTTAAACATAATGTAAATTGGGTAGTTGATGATTGGAACAGAAGAAATACTACCTAAAAGAAACACCATGAAGAACTGGTGCCACACACTCAATGTGCATTACCCCACATCTAAGGCAAGAAGGAAACACTGGTTACCTAATGTTCTCTGGCAGACAAAAGAAAGCATACACATTCACAGGCAGAAACAAACATTTTCTTGGAATTAAGCTAAATGAGGTGTATTTCTACGAGCCCTTTAACAATTGATATTTGTAAGCATAGTAGACACTGCCTGGCTACAGCTTTACAAAATTAACAGAAATATTGATGCGACATTTTTTATATTGACCCTCAATAAAGGCTCAGGACAAAACCTTATACTATCAATTAGTGAAAGCACTTCTATGGAGAACTGAGATAATTTGGTCCGTGAATGTTGCTTCCTGATGATCTAACTTAAAATGTAATCGAGCTTGGGGAATTTAAAAGAAAGGGTATTTAGCATGTCCATTAGCCTGTCTTTTTCATATATCAGATGTCTTAAGCCAGCCCTTGGCAAGTGCTGGCTCACAGACAATTCATGATTGAACTCTCTGACAAGTACCCATACTGCAGCTATTCTATGCTGTTGGGTAATGAGAAAGCCATATGCTTTAGACAGCAGACATGAGGGAGGCAGAATTATCATTATATTATGAAAGTTAAGAGCTTTACTTGTATTCTTGCCAAGTCAGTGGGCCAACCCACTTCAGTAGAGGCTTTAGAAATAGGAATGTCTGTAGGTAGAGTTGTTATTTTCCTTAAAAAAAAGATCTCCAACTTTTCTCAAATACTTGTAAGAAATCCTTGGTTGCAATTCTCAAATTTTTTGCCTTATAGTGCACAAACGGCAAGTGTCATCTTCATGGTTCAGAGGTAAAATGTCTTTCCAAAGGCTACAGTTAGTAGCATAGGTATTACTAGAACTCTCTGATTCTCTGGTCCAGTATGGTTTATGGTAGTGTGCACTGCCCAATCCACTAAAGCAACCTAATCATGACTCTACTTTAGCATGTTGCTTATGCCATGGCTACTGTTCCATTTATTATAGATTCAGTTGTCAAGAATATCATTCCATGTCATCAAATCCTGACTTGGATGTGTGTTTCCATAGTTGAATTTTTGATACTCAGCTAGTTGCCCCAGTGTCAATGCATGTTTTCAAGGACTTTGGCTTGGTCAGGCCAAGAGGACCTGATTTTTAAAAAATCTATTTCAATTTATTTATATTGCTCTTACAAATATTTCCATGGTTTTTAAATGGTTTTTCTTTTAAGATGCCTATATCCAAGATTTGGAGGACAGAATATGCTGTGGAAGTTTCAAGTCATGCATCCTGCTCGCATATTTACTCATCTTGTTGTTGTTAGGTGCCATCGTGTTGGTTCCGACTCACAGTGACCCCACGTACAACAGAATGAAACACTGCCTGGTCCTGCACCATCCTCACAATCGTTGTTATGCTTGAGCCCATTGTTTCAGCCACTGTGTCAATCCATATTGTTGAGGGTCTTCCTCTTTTTTGCTGAGCCTCTACTTTACCAAGCATGATGTCTGTCTTCAGGGACTAGCCTCTCCTGATAACATGTCCAAAGTACGTGAGATGAAGTCTTGCCATCCTTGCTTTTGAATAGCATTCTGGCTATCCTTCTTGCAGGATACATTTGTTCATTGTTCAGGCAGTCCATGGTATATATTCAATGTTCTTCACCAACACCGTAATTTAAAGGCATCGATTCTTCTTCAACCTTCCTTATTCATTGTCTAGCTTTTGCAAGCATATGAGGCACTGAAAACACCATGGCTTGGGTCAGGTGCACCTTAGTCCTCAAAGTGACCTCTTGGCTTTTTGATACTTTGAAGAGGTCTTTTGCAGCAGATTTGCCCAATGCAATACATTGTTTGATTCCTTTACAGCTGCTTCCATGGGCATTGATCGTGGATCCCAGTAAAATGAAATCTTTGACAACTTCAATATTTTCTCCATTTATCCTGATGTTAGTTATTGGTCCAGTTGTGAGAATTTTTGTTTTCTTTACGTTAAGGTGTAATCCATCCTGACGACTGTCCTCTTTGATCTTCATCAGTAAATGTTTCAAATCCTCTTCACTTTCAGCAAGCAAGATTGTTCCATCTGCATATCACAGCTTGTTAATGAGTCTTCCTGCAATTCTGATGTTGCATTCTTCATATAGTCCAACTTCTCAGATTATTTGCTCAGCATACAGATTGGATGAATATAGTAAAAGGATACAACACTGATGCACACCTTTCCTGATTTTAAACCATGCAATATCTCCTAGTTCTGTTCGAACGACTGCCTCTTGATGCATGTATAGGTTCTGCATAAGCACAATTAAGTGTTCAGAATGAAGTTATGTCAGTTATGGTGGCATTTATTTAAGAAATTAAATTGATGTTTATATAATTATCTACTCATTTATTTTTATGATTCTTTTACTGACTATGTTGCAACTTCCACATTCTGTACCTTTAACATCCACATCAAAGGGGAATTATGGTAATAACGCATGAGCTTAATTTTCAATCCAATGTTGCAACTGGATTTAGTAATGTAGTTTTTTTTTTTTTTTAATCATTATCTGTCTTTTGTAAGAGAGAAATTCCTAGACATGGAAAATACATCATATATTCCTGGATCTCATCATAGAACTAAATATTGGCAATTAGAGCCTCCATTTTTATTATATTTATTTTTACAAAAAAAGCAATTCTAAGTTCTAAAATGTGCAAAGTGAAAAACGGGAGCTTGTCCTCACCCCAATACCATTTCCTTGGGGTAACTCACGTAGACACTTAGGTGTATGTCTTTTTTGAAATATATGATAAATATTTATTCTCAACAATTTTATTGTCCACACATATATGAATATATTTATAAATTTCTTGGCTCAGTAGGTTAAATGTAAAAAGATTTTGTGCTGGGAACAATGACAGCTGTTTAGCGAGGTATTTTTAAAAGCGTATGTCTGATTTTTAAAGTGGGTTTAAAGACCAACAAAAAGTCAAATAAAAATAACGTTATAATCCTCCTATTAAAAAAAAAAAACCACTGGGTATCTGATAACTCCCAATTCTAGATCCAACCAGTAAAGTTATTAATAAATAATTTTATTCTTCATTATTCCAGGCTTACTCAGTCAGGCACAAAGAGATAAAAGTTTCTAGTGGTGAAACAGATTTTTATGCCTTAGAAGATTAGAAAATGAAGTCCGTGATTACTATGAAGAATATCTTCATTAATAAGTTCTCATGAATGAAACATTTGCAGGATTCATTCCATATTTTTACCTACCCTGTAGACACATCAACCAGCGCTGGTATTCATTTAGCAAGACTGTGTCATGCCTGTGAGCCAACAACACTGAGCCCAGCCCTGTGACTCTGCAAGGAGTCTCCATTTGTCTCAGCAGAGGATCACCAGGACCTCTGCAGGACAAAATAGGGGCCCAGGAATATGTGTTGAAAGTCTGAGTTAACCAAGGATGAATGTAGGCTAAACCCAAAACCAAACCAAATCCAGTGCCATTGAGTAGATTCCAACTCATAGTGACCCTATAGGACAGAGTAGAACTGACGCATAGGGTTTACTGCCACATCTTTCTCCTGCAGACTGGTTGGTGGGTTTGAACTGCTGACCTTTCGGTTAGCAGCCGAGTTCTTAAACACTGCTCCACAAGGGCTTCTTAAATGCAGACTAAGATCTCTAAATATCTCAAAAAATCAAAACCAGTGACCATCTCATTGTGACCCCATGTGTGTCAGAGTAGAACTGCACTCCATAGGGTTTTATATGGCTGTAATCTTTTAGAAGTAGATTGCCAGTCCTTTCTTCTGAGGCACCTCGGTGGATTCAAACTGCTAACCTTTTGGTGCAGCCAAGTACATAACCATTTGCACCACCCAGGGACTCCCTTAACCCTTCTCTAAATCCTGAGTTTAGAGGCTGCCTTGATTGAGAAGCTTTCCATGATCATGTGGGACTAGGTTACCTTCCCCTCCTATGTTCCCTAGTAGCCTAGGCATTTTGAACATTCTACTATAATTACAGGTTACTTGAGTTTCTAAATGGTAAGCACTTTAAGGGTAGGGATTATGTCTTATACATGATTATCTCCCCATTTGCTAGCCCATTTCCTGACACATGGTGGTCTTTTCAAAGTACCTATTGAACAAATAAGTACATAAACACATGAATATATGTTTACTAAATTCTCCATCACTATTATGGCTTTTAAGCTCTACCCAAGTTACTTGGAAAGGGGGGATTTTTTAATGGCTAGCATAAGTGGCACAATGGTTAAGAGCTCGGCTGCTAACCAAAAGATTGGTAGTTCAAATCCACCAGCTGATCCTTGGAAACACTAGGGGGCAGTTCTACTCTGGTTTTTTCCATAATTGATTTACGTATTTAAGAAGGTGTGCTTGCTCTTTTCTGAGGCATGGCTTGGTTGTCACCACATTTGTGATTCTTAGCAAGCAGAGCTGTTGTTCTGAGTTATGCACTGAGTTCAACCAGGGCCTGATAAACCCACTGAGTGATACCATTGTTAACCAGCCTGTTAGGAATTTGAAGGGGTGCTTCCTATTGAGTCCTCTGTAATTCTATCCCAAGAACTAAATACCTTCTTAACAGGCAACCATGTTAAGGCAATGCCAGCACCCGGTTTATTTCACTTTGTGCTTGAAAATCTAAAACACATCTGTGGATCATTGTCAGGACACTAGCAAGCATTCCCTGTATCAGGCTCGGGGCAGAGCTATTTTACAGTATTAGAATAGTGGGGTTTGTCCCTTCCAACGGAGAGTGGTAGATTTCCAGAACTTTGCCTTCCTGTCTTCCAGGTTCCAGCTCAAAAAGTAAGACTCTGGTGAGACAGTGAAATATATGTACTTAAAAACCTGTATTATAAAAATTTCCACAATTGAATTGTAGTTGTCTGATTTCTTGTCTTACTCCTTCACAAGTCTGTAAACTCCTTGAAGGCAGGATTTTGCTTGATTCATTGTTGTATCACAGCTCCTCACACATCAACATAATGCAAGAAGTAGTGTAGAGGTCATTACCTCTGCTCCATAGGGGAGATTTTTCAGGTAGTATTAAAGTTGGAAGTTATATCAGGAAGATCAGGAAGCCAGGTATGTGTTTATTATCCCTCTCCCTTATACGATAAGCAGGGAGAGAAAATTAAAGCAAGCAGTTTTGTCATGCATATATTGGAGAGAAATAAACCTTATGTTCCTGCATTGCCCAGATTTATGAAGTAGAAAATTAGGAACAACCGTGTTTAGAGCTATAGAGGTAGACGTAATTGAGACCGTTCTGAATTTGTTAATTTCAGCAATTAGTTTTAACCAAAAAAAAGAAAAAGGAAAGAAAGGGCATAATTGTGGAGATTGGTGAAATAACTGAGTAGTGCAGAAAAGAATGAAACAAGACCAGGTCAGAGAACTTCAGGTTTATCACTCACAGCTAAGAGTTTAACAGTTTTTTTTATTGTACTTTAGATGAAGGTTTACAGAACAAATAGTTTCTCAT
>NW_004444077.1:5678347-5679897 GCF_000243295.1 Trichechus manatus latirostris
TACCTATTTTCTTGAGAGTTTTTATCAGAAATGGGTGTTGGGTTCTGTCAAATGCCTTTTCTGCATCAATTGAGATGATCATGTGATTCTTTTCTTTCCTTTTATATATGCAGTTTGATTTCTAATGTTGTTGGATTTTGTTTGATTTTCTCATGTTGAACCATCCTTGCATAACTGGAATGAATCCTACTTGGTCATGGTGTATTATTTTATTGATATGATGCTGAATTCTATTGCCTGGAATTTTGTTGAGAATTTTTGCATCTATACTCATGAGAGATATTGGTCTGTAATTTCTTTTTTTGTGATATCTTTGCCTGGTTTGGTATCAGGGTTATGCTGGCTTCATATAATGAATTGGAAGTGTTGTCTCCTTTTCTATGTTCTGAAGTAGTTTGAGTAGTACTGGTATAAGCTCTTCTCTGAATGTTTTGTAGAATTCTCCAGTGAAGCCATCTGGGCCAGGGCTTTATTTTGCTGGTATTTTTCAAATTACCTTTTTAATCTCTTCTCTTGTTATGGGTCTGTTCAGATTTTCAACATCACTTTGTGGTAGTTTGGGTAGGTAGTGTGTTTTTAAAAATTTATCCATTTCCTCTAGGTTTTCAAATTTGTTGGAATATAGTTTTTCATAATACTCTGTTATGATCATTTTTATTTCAGTTGGGTCTGTTGTAATTTCCCCATTTCATTTCTTATTTGGGTTATTTGTACCCTCTCCTGTTTTTCTTTTGTCAGTCTGGCCAGTGATTTGTCGATTTTGTTGATTCTTTCCAAGAACCTACTTTTGGTTTTGTTGATTCTTTCTATTGCTTTTCTTTTCTCTATTTCATTTATTTCTGCTCTGACCTTTATTATTTCCTTTCTTCTGGTGGCTGTGGGTTTTTTTTTCCTGTTCTCTTTCTGTTTTTGTTCTGTAATTAATGTTTTGACTTTGTCCCTTTCTTCTTTTTTGACGTGTGCATCTATTGGTATAAATTGTCCTCTGAGGACTGCCTTTGTTGTGTCTCAAATATTTTGGTATGGTGTGTTTTCATTCTCATTTGATTCTAGGAATTTTTTGATTCCATCTTTGATTTCTTCTATTACCCAGTGGTTTTTAAGTGGGGCGTTATTCAGTTTCCATGTCATTGATTTTTGTCCTTGCTCTTCCTGTTGTTAATTTCTACCTTGATGGCATTGTGGTCAGAGAAGATATTTTGTATTATCTCAGCATTTGGATCTTGTTGAAGATTGCTCTGTGGCCTCAGATGTGGTCTATTCTGGAGACTGTACCATGTGCATTGGAAAAGAATGCATACTTTGCAGCTGTAGGGTGGAGTGTTCTATATATGTCTAAGGTCAAGTTGGCTTATTGTGCCCTTTACGTCTTCTGTATCTTTGTTGAGTTTCTTTTTAGATGTTCTGTCTTTTACCGAGAGTGGCGTGTTGAAGTCTCCTACTATTATTGTGGAACTGTCAGTTTCTCTTTTCAATGCTGTTAGAGTTTGTTTTATATATTTTGGAGCCCTGTCATTGGGTCCGTAGATGTTTATTATGGTTATGTCTTC
>NW_004444077.1:5680183-5686454 GCF_000243295.1 Trichechus manatus latirostris
TTGCTGTCATTTTGTAGTGCTTTTTTTTTTTTGTGGTGCTGATGTTTTCTTTGTTCCTCTTACTCTCCTGTGCTGAATTCCTTTTGTGTGTGAATTTTTTTTCATTTGTTTTGTTTTTGTAGGTTTTGTTTTTACCGAGACTTTAAGTTTTTCCTCTTTATTTTGATGAGTAGGTTTGTTAACTTTCTTTGTGGTTACATTTAAATTTACCCTTATCTTTCTAAGTTGAAGCAGTCTATTATTACTTGGTATCGCCTTGCCCTCCTCTCCATTAGAATTTTCTATACCTACACCATTTATTCCCTCTTTTATTGTTCTGATGTTGTTGTCATTTGCAGATTAACTTCTCTGATTCCCGGCTGTATTTCTTTTGGTTTTGGATAGTCCTTGAGAGTTCATTTCCTAGATTGGTATCTGGCTGGTACGATCCTGTGTCCTAGATTGAGCCTGTGAGCTGAAGTTGCTTGTTCTCAGATTGAGGGACTCCTTTTAATAATTCTTGTAAGTTTGGTTTGGCGTTTTCATATTCCCTTAATTTCTGTTCATCTGGAAATGTCCTAATTTCACCACATTTGAATGAGAGTTTTGCAGGATATATTATTCTTGGCTGGCAATTCTTTTCTTTCAACGTTTTATATATATCATCCCATTGCTTTCCTGCCAGCATGGTTTCTGCCAAATAATCTGAGCTTAGCCTTATTGTTTCTCCTCTGTATGTGATTTCTTGTTTTTCACAAGCTGCTCTCAGGATTCTTTGTTTGTCTTTGATGGTTTTGGCGAGTGTGATTATGATATGCTCTGTTGATTTTCTTTTGGGGTCTATCTTATATGGGGTTTGTTGAGTTTCTTCGTTGGACAGCATTTCATCTTTCGTGATATTGGGGAAGTTTTCTGTCAGCAGTTCTTCAATGATCCTCTCTGTGTTTTCTGTTTTCTCCCCCTGTTCTGGAACTCTGATCACTTGCAGATTTTTGCTTTTGATTGTAAGCCACATAATTCTCAGGGTCTCTTCATGTTTCTTTGTTCTTTTTTCTGATTTTTCCTCAAACAGAGTTGTATCCAAGTGTTTGTCTTTAATTTCGATGAGCCTATCTTCCACCATTTCAGACCTGCTCCTCAGCTCTTCTATGACACTGTCCATTTCTGAAATCTTGTTGTTTATCTTTTGGATTTCTAATGGTTGTTTTTGTATGATTTCTAGTTGTGAATGTATTTTGGCATTTTGTTCTTGCATTATTTTACTGAACTCTTCTATTTTTTTGTCTGTATTTTCCATGAATTTGTCTGCCTTTCCCATGAATTTGTCTATTTTTACGTCACTTTTTTTTTTTTTTTTTTTGACTTTTTGCTTCAACTCTTGGCTAGCTCTGTATATAAGAGATTTGAATTCTTATCAGGTAGTTCTAGTGTCTTTTCTTCTACTGGAAAGTTGTCTGGTGTTTTATTTTGGACGCCTACTGGAACCATCCTGCCCTGTTTTTGTAAATGTTTTGATATCTTCGTCTGTCTTTGGGGCATTTGGTAGTTATTTTCCCCGTTTATTGATTGTAGATTTTTTTGTTTCGTCCTACTTTTTTGTTTTACTTGTTTATGTCTGAGCAGGAAGGCTGTGTGTTCTTTGTTGTTTGCTTGTCTGTGGACATGATACTTTTTGCCTCTTTCTCAAATTGGCAGGCTCACTTGCTCAGATATAGTACAGCAGGGCAGCTCTAGCTGAAGAGGAGTTGCTGGGATGGGTTGTTTTTGACTCTTATTGTGGCCAATTGAGCAGGTGAGGAATCAGTGCAGGGAAGGTTCTGGTAGGCCATGCCTGTGCTGCTTGGGGGTGTGATGTTCAGTGCATGGTGCAGGCCAGCATGATGAAGGGTGGAGATTGTGATGTGTGCAGCTAAGATGGGTATGGGAAAGAGGAGAGAGGGGAAAAGGAGCAAAAAACACATACACAAACAAAAAAGAGTGCTAAGGGAGCTTGCCATTGGAGTGGAGAGATGAGAGACTGAGAAATGGAGAAAAACAAAAAGGAGAAGAAGAAGAAAAAAAAGAAAAGATAAAAATGAATAAATAAAAATTAAGAAAGAAAAAGAAAAGCAAAGCTGACAGGGATCCCACCAGTGCAGCTGCAAGGTCTCGGGAAGTTACTCCCAGGTGTTGAAGTACAGCCTGGCTAGAAGAGGTAGAAGTGTCACTCAGAACCAGGTGTTCAGGAGACAGGAAGAGAAGGTAAGCATTGAAAGACGAGAAACTGAGTAATGAAGAAAGATAAAAAGGGGAAAAGAGAGAAAAGAAAAGAAACAAATAAAAAAAAGAAATAAGAACCCCCCAAAGCAGAAAACAAACAAACTTGAAAAAAGAAATGTACTCAGGAATCCCTCTGTGAGGCTGTGCAAACTGAGAGGTAGGTCCCAAGCCGTGCAGTACTGCCCAGCTAGAACTGGCTCCCAATTTGAGAAAAGAAAAATAAAACAAACAAACAATTCAAAACAAACAAACAAAAAGCCCCAGGATCCCACCAGTGTGGCACGGGCTGGGAAACAGTTTCACTTTAGAGCAGCATTACACAACCTTTCAGGAAGACGCAAAGATGGTGCACAGAGCCAGGTATTTGAGAGAAAGGAAGGCGAGGTGTTGAGAGGTATGGAAGAAATCAAAAGAAGTGGAGAAAAGAAACACCAGCAGCTAACAAATGACACTCAGCGAGCTGGTCAGTGCGGGCAGGTGGAATCCAAGCAGCACTAGGGTGAAACTGGTGCTTCCTGGCTAAGAGACTGTGGCTGCAGTAAGCAGAGGAGGCCGAGTCATGGTGAAGAAGTGTGTGGGGTGGAAAAGCATATATCGCTGGTTACTGGTTGTTCTGTTTCCTGCTGGAAGCTTTGTGAAGGTGCTTTCCCGTACTCCCTGTTCTTCAGTCTCCAATAGGAGTCCAAGATGGTGGATCCGTGCTGTGTTAGCTGTTAGAGGACCTCTGCATGTGTCTCTCCTCACTCTCTGTTCTCTGTCAGTTCCTTATTACATTCAGTGCTTGGCTGAGTTCTTTATCTCATTTGATGCTTAGGGTTTCAGGATTGCCGTTTTCTCTGTTTGGCCTCGTTTTTTGGATATTTGCTGTGGAGGTAGGGCATGGTGCTTCTTTCTATAGTGCCATGTTCCATTTTTTTTTTCTTAAGGGAGTTTAGAAGGGTACACGAATGTCTTCATACATTCACTTACTTTTTCATTCATTCATTCGGCAACTACATGCCATGAAATATATAAGGTTTGGGAGATAAGGAAAACATAGTTGTAGGTGTAGAACAAAAGAATATCTTCTGGAACACATTTAGGAGTTCAAGTTGGAATTTCCTAGTAATTTGTTATAGTGTGGAGTGAGAGAGAAAGGTAGAAATACAGATGACTTTTGCTTGGTTCAATGGATAGATGGTGACAAACAGAGAGAAGGAGAAAGAAGATAAGCTCAGTTTTGTGGCTGTTGAGTTGATAGGTTTGAAGTTCCAGCTGAATATACAGTGTAATACTAACAGGAGAGGAATAAAATTGAGACAGGAATTTGGATTACCATCATTATATAGTTTGAAACCACAAGAAGAATCTCACTGTATGTTGTAATTTTGTGACACACACACACAATTTATTTATTGATTTTTATTTTTTCCCATACAAAAATTTATACATACATTGTTATGTGACTCTAAATGCTCTCCCCATACTGTGACAGCACACTCCTCCTTTCCACCCGATTCCCCATGTCCATTCAACCAGCTTCTAACCATGCCTGCCTTCCCATCTCATCTCTGGACAGGAACTGCCCATTTAATCTCTTGTATCTACTTGAGCTAAGAGGCACACTTCTCACGAGTATCACTTTATGTCCCACAGTCCAGTCCAATCCCTATCTGAAGAGTTAGCCTTGGAAACTGTTTTAGTTCTGGGCTGATAGAGAATCCGGGGGCTGTGCTTTCCAGGCTTCCTCCAGTCTCAGTCAGACCATTAACTCTGATCTTCTTACTAGAATTTGAGTGTTGCACCCCAACTTTCTCCTGCTCCATCAGGGACTCTCTGTTGTGTTCCCTGTCAGGGTAGTCATTGGTGTTAGCCAGGCACCATCTAGTTCTACTGGTCTCAGGCTGATGAAGTCTCTGGTTTATGTGGCCCTTTCTGTCTCTTGGGCTAATACTTTCCTTGTGTCTTTGGTGTCCTTCATTCTCCTTTACTCCAGGTGAGTTGGGACCAACTGATGCATCTTAGATGGCTGCTTGCAAGCTTTTAAAACCCCAGACGCCACTCACCAAAGTAGGATGCAAAACATTTTCTTAATAAGCTCTGTTATGCCAATTGACCTAAATGCCCCTTGAAAGCATGGTCCCCAGACCCCTACCCCTGCTACTCTGTCCCTCAAAGTGTTTGATTGTATTCAGGAAACTTCTTAACTTTGGTTTAGTCCAGTTGTGCTGACTTCCCCTGTAGTGTGTGCTGTCCTTCTCTTCACCTAAGATAATTCTTGTCTATTGTCTAGTTAGTAAATAACACTCACCCTCCCTCCCCACCCTTGTAACCATCAAAGAATGTTTTCTTATGTGTTTAAACCTTTTATTGAGTTATTATAATAGTGGTCTTATACAATATTTGTCCTTCTGTGACTGACTAAATTCACTCACCATAATGCCCTCCAGCTTCCTCCGTGTTATAAGACGTTTCACAGCTTCATCGTTGTTCTTTATCGTTGCATAGTATTCCATTGTGTGGATATACCATAATTTGTTTATCCATTCATCCGTTAATGTGCACCTCGATTGTTTCCATGTTTTTGCTATTGTGAACAGTGCTGCAATGAACATGGGTGTGCAGATATCTATTCGTGTGATGGCTCTTATTTCTCTAGGATATATTCCAAGGAGTGAGATAGCAGGAACGTATGGTACTTCTATTTCTAGCTTTTTAAGGAAGAGCCAAATCAATTTCCAAAGTGGTTGTACCATTTTACATTCCCACCAACAGTGTATAAGTGTTCCAGTCTTTCCACAACCTCTCCAACATTTATTATTTTGTGTGTTTTGGATTAATGCTAACCTTGTTGGGGTGAGATGATATCTCATTGTAGTTTTGATTAGGATTTCTTTAATGGCTAATGATCATGAGCATTTCTTCATGTGTCTGTTAGCCGCCTGATTTTCTTCTTTGGCAAAGTGTCTGTTCATGTCCTTTGCCCATTTTTTTTGGGGGGGTTATTTATCTTTTTGTTGTTGAGGTTTTGCAGTATCTTTTAGATTTTAGAGCTTAGACGTTGATTGGATTTGTAGTAGCCAAAATTTTTTTTCCCCAGTCTGTAGGTTGTCTTTTGATTCTTTTGGTGAAGTCGTTTGATGAGCATAAGTGTTTGATTTTTAGGAGCACCCATTTATCTAGCCTCTCTTCTGGTGCTGGTGCATTGTTACTTATGGTTTGTATTGTGTTTATGCCATATATTAGGGCTCCTAACGTTGTCCTTTTTTTTTCTTCTGTGATCTTTATTGTTTTAACTTTTATATTTAAGTCTTTGATACATTTTGAGTTAGTTTTTGTGCATGGTGTGAGGTATGGGTCTTATTTCATTTTTTTTGCAGATGGGTATCCAGTTATGCCAGCACCATTTGTTAAAGAGACTGTCTTTTCTGCATTTAAAAGACTTTGGTCTTTGTCCAATATCAGCTTCTCATAAGTAGGTGAATTTATGTCTGGATTCTCAATTCTGTTCCATTGGTCTATGTATCTGTTGTAGTACCAGTACCAGGCTGTTTTGATTACCGTGGTGGTATAACAGGTTCTAAATCGGGTAGTGTGAGGTCTCCTACTTTGTTCTTCTTCTTGACTAATGCTTTACTTATTCAGGTCCTCTTCCCTTTCCATATGAAGTTGGTGATTTGTTTCTTCATCTCTTTAAAAAATGCCATTGGAATTTGGATCGGGATTGCATTGTACCTGTAGATCTCTCTGGGTAGAATTGACAATTTCACTATGTTGAGTCTACCTATCCATGAGTGAGGTATGTTTTTCCACTTATGCAGGTCTCTTTTGCTTTCTTGCAGTAGTGTCTTGTAGTTTTCATTGTGTAGATGTTTTACATCTCCAGTTAGATTTATTCCTAAATATTTTATCTTCTTGGGGTCTATTGTAAATGGTATTGATTTGGTGATTTCCTCTTTGAGGTTCTCTTTGTTGGTGTAAAGGAATCCAACTGATTTTTGTATGTTTATCTTGTATCCTGAAACTTTGCTGAAATCTTCTATTAGTTCCAGTA
>NW_004444077.1:5688168-5700832 GCF_000243295.1 Trichechus manatus latirostris
CAGTGTCCTTCCTTATCCTTTGTGGTGGATTTTACTTTAAAGTCTATTTTGTCAGAGATTAATCTTGCCACTCTTGCTGTTTTTTGAGTGTTGTTTGCTTGATATATTTTTTCCATCCTTTGAGTTTTAGTTTGTGTCTTTAAGTCTAAGGTGTGTCTCTTGTAGGCAGCATATAGACAGATTGTGTTTTTTTTTAATACAATCTGCCACTCTCTGTCTCTTTATTGGTGCATTTAGTCCAGTTACATTCTGCGTAATTATTGATAGGTATGAGTTTAGTACTGTCATTTTGATGTCATTTTTTGTGTGTGTTGTTCACAGTTTCTTTGTTCCACTTAATTTTCTGTGCTGAGTTGTTTTTCTTTACATAGTTTCTTTTCATCTTTTTCACTGTTATTGATTTTGTGTTTGCTGGGTCTTTATATTTCTCTAGTCTTTTATTTTGACTTGTAGGATTGTTAGTTTCCTTAGTATTTCCCCCTATTTTTCTAAGTTTATACCCATCTTTTATTTCTTTGTATCACCTTGACTTCCTTTCCATATGAAAAATCTGTTATATTTTTTCAGTCCCTCTTTTTTGTTTTAATGTTGTCATCTTTTACATATTGATGTCTATTTCCCTATTTTCAGTTTTTTAGCTTTGATTTTTTTTTGTGACTTCCCTGTCTGGGTTGATATCTGGTTCCTCTGTCCTGTGTTCTAGTCTTGGGTTGTTATCTGATGTTAATGATTTTCTAACCAGAGGACTCCCTTTAGTATTTCTTGTAATGTTCTTTTGTTTTTTGCAAATTCCCTCAACTTCTGTTTATCTGGAAATGCCTTAATTTCACCATCATATTTGAGAGACAGTTTTACTGGAAATGTGATTCTTGGCTGGCAGTTCTTTTCCTTCAAGGCTTTATATATGTCATCTCGTTGACTTCTTGCCTGCATAGTTTTTGCTGAGTAGTCCAAGCTTATTCTTATTGACTCTCCTTTGTAGATGACTTTTTTTTTTTTTTTTTGTAATCCCTATCCACTCTTAAAATTCTCTCTTTATCTTTGGTTTTGGAATGTTTGATTATAATCTGTCTTGGTGACTTTCTTTTGGGATCTACCAATGTAGGGTTCAAAGAGCATCTTGGATAGATATCTTGTCATCTTTCATGATATGAGGGAGATTTTCAGCCAACAAATCTTCAACAATTCTCTCTGTTTTCTGTTATGCCTCCCTGTTCTGGTACTCCAATCGCTCGTAGGTTATTCCTCTTGATATAGTCCCACATAATTCTTAGGATTTTTTCATTTTTTTAATCTTTTATCTGATTTTTTGTCAAATAATTTGGTGTCAAGTGCTTAATCTTCAGTCTCACTACTTCTGACTTCCAGAGCCTCAATTTTGCTCCTATGACTTTCTATTGAGTTGTTTAATTCTGAAATTTTATTGTTAATCTTCTGGATTCTGGTTGCTGTCTCTCTATGGATTCTTGCAGAGTGTTAAATTTGGTATCATGCACATCTCTAATCTTTTTAATTTCCTCTATTGTGTCTTCTGTGTTTTGCTTAATTTCCTTCCTAATTTCTTGAAAGGTTTTGTATATTAATCTTTTATATTCTGCCTCTGGTAATTCCAGGAAATTTTCCTCTTCTGGAAAATGTCTAGATTCTTTATTTTGGGAGCTTTCTGAAGCCATCATGGATTGCCTCTTTATGTGATTTGATATTGACTGTTTTCTCTGAGACATCAATAAGTTATTATATTTATTTATTTATTTTATGTTTGCTTACTGTGTCCTATCTTCTTGTTTTGTTTTGGTATGCCCAAATAGGGTGCTCGTATGAGCTAGTTTGATTATTGGCATCTTTGAAGCTCTAATTTGCTTTCACGAGGTGGTTAGATCTATTAGTGGGTATGTGAGCTCAGGAGTCTGCTCCTGTATGGATTCAGCTCAGGTGCCCAGGTAGATAGCCACCAAGTGTGTGGTGTAGGCTCTCACTTACAGTCCTAGACAGGCATGGGTGATTGAAGTAGGCACAGGCATGTGACTGCAGCAGGCGGACACACTCTGTGCAAGGCAGGGGGCTGACAACCTCCCCTGAGTCTCCAGGATGAACATGAGTCCCTGTTCCCTAGAGCGTGTAGGTGGGTGAGTTTTGCAGCTGGACTATGAGAACCTAATGCCTTGGCTGTAAGTTCTGGGGGACACCTCTTATTCACGGGCTCCTATCTCAGGTGGCTAGGTGGTGTGGATACAGCCACCAGTCCTCAGGCCCCTGATGTGGGTAGGTGAAGACACTGCTTAATAGGCAAAGCAGTGTCAAATGTCAAGAACCTGTCGCTTCACAGATGAGACAGTTGAAGTTAGAGTTCCAGTATATACCGTGTTGTACTGTGGTAGTGAGGGCCTATGCTGTTGAGATGGGCCCACACAAGTCTATGCAGGGGGAAAGACACTCAAAGTCCATGGATCCCTTATGCCTGTGCCTAGGGAAAGGAGTTGTGCCTACCCTGGGTTCCCGGCTTAGAGGAGCTGGCAGTTTTTTTTTTCTCCCGTTTGTTAATTTGTTCACTCTCCAAGGCAAGGAGAATGGCTCTGGGTGTGTGACGGATCCTACTTCTGGCCCAGGGGAGTCTGCAATTGCTGAAGCTGGTCCAGGACCCAGTGCAGTACAGGGAGTGGGGAGGTAAATGGGAGAGAGGTTTTTCCCTAAGGGGGGTGTTTTTGATCTGCAAGGTAAGCCATATGCAAGTACTTATCTTTCACCGATGAGGGCTGCTTCTCACTGGTTCTGAGTGGCCATGTAGACTCTCTGGTGCTGGTTCTCTCCCAGTGCAGAAAATGCACCTCCTGAGGACCACCGCTTGCCTGCCTCACCACTCACCCAAGAGCTGCTTAGGCCTGAAGGGCTCAAGCTCTCGCTGGGTCAGGTCTGGCAACTCCTCGCTGCTTCCAAACCGTCTCTCTCTCCCCCTGCCACTCAGTCCGGTTCCTCAACTCTGCCTTTGATATTCAGGGCATATATGCCATATATGATCAAATTACTTGTTTTTTTTCGGGACTTTGTTGTAAGAGAGTCCACCGGAAGGGTCTGACTACTCTGCCATCTTGGCCCTGCCCTATTTATTGCGTTTTAAGGTACTTTGCTGATTTACTATTTTTCATAAGGAAATTACTCTGTATTCCAAAAAACAATGATGCAATGTGATCATTGATACTAATGCCTTACCTCCAATACCTCTATGATAGAGTATGAATGATTGAGTTTTATAACTTTGGGCCTATTGATTATTGACTCTTCTTTCTTGAGAGCACAAAACCCCCAACATTCCAAGACCAAGAGGTTGTCTGTGAAATTAAAGGCCACCTACCTTTTAATTTCCCAGTAAAGTTAAAAAATGCATAATCTTTGAAAGTTAGAATTGTACCCATTGTAATCAAATGAATTCTCTTTTAATTTATTACACTATTCTCCACTAAGAGTCTCCAAAAGAAATCAATAATCTTTACAAGAGCTTTAGCTCTGTAAAATAAACAGTATTCAAGATCCAGGAAGTCCTATTTTAACATTATTAAAAGAGGAGTGTGAATTAGCAGTGTTTCAGTCTATGCTGACTCTTTGTTAACACTTCATTAAGGAAAGTCACCTCTTGGTACTTGAGATGGTGCCAGAGATGGGATATTTCTTTTCCTTGAAATCCACATATTTTTCCCCAAAGCCCCAAAGCTTCTTGGAATATGTATTCATGTTTACAGATATCTCAGCTGTAATTTTTTTTAAAAAAGTATGGCTTTTGCTAACATCCCTAAATCTCACAGACAGCCAGAAGTTCTGAGTGTCCCCCTAAGGATTAACTTTAGACCCAAAGCAAACCAGACTCGACTTGAGGATAATTTTCCTGACAGGTGACCCTCGTGGTGGTGGAGTCATGAAATACCCTAGGAGGTGCTGGGTTTGTTTGATTAAGTCATGTATTTATTCATTCAATGTTTTTTAACCACTTACTGTGTTCTAAGCACCATGTGAGGCTGTGAATATAAAAGATAAATTGGTCCCAGTCCCTGTCCTGGAGGAGTTCTTTCATTAGTCGAAGAAACATGGATGCAAACAAATCTCTTATGATATAGTGCACTAAGTTTCAGAAAGAAATTATGAACGGTGTGCTATGGGAGCCCTGCTCCTAGGACTCTGACACAGAGGAATGAACATTGATCAGATTTAAGGATAATTAAGAGTTTTCCAGGTGCACAAGTGTGGGTGTGCATTGCACTTGTGTGCATGTGTGTATGTGTGTGTTGGTGGGTGTGGAGGTGGGATAGGGTTTGGTAAACTCCAAGCACATTTAAGCGCCTGCAGTATGAGAGGAAATGGTGTACTGAGGCAGTGCTATCGGAGCATACAGTATTTGGTTGTTCAAGTAGGCCTCTCCTAGATAATTTCAGTGGTAGAATTCCCCGATGCACCTCATAAGCAGCCACCACCCGTCTGTCAGTGGAGGCTTGAGTGTTGCTATGATGCTGAACAGGTTTCAGTGGAGCTTGCAGAATAAGATGGACGAAGAAGAAAGACGTGGCTATCTACTCCCAAAAATTAGTCAGTGGAAACCCTGTGGATCACAACAGTCTGATATGCAACCAATCATGACGATGGTGCAAGACCAGGCAGTGTTTCATTTTGTTGTGCATGAGGTCACCCTGAGTCGTGGCCAATTCAACAGCAGCTTACAACAACAACAAAAGGTAACTTTAACTGGACAGTAGAACTTCCACAATTTCATCTCCTGGAGCCTTATTAGAAAGCCTAGGGAAATTTCCAATGTATAAGGCTCTAACTTATTGCGTGATATCTGAGGCGATAACAGATATCACCATCTGAAGCATATGGGACCTGAGACTGCTGAGACCCATGCTAAACAAAGGAGGCCGCTAGTTTTCACTTAAGTAACTTCAAACCCTGGGATTAATGTGGTGGTTGGATGGACAAATGCTTACGACTCGTTGGCCCGTGTTTGTCTACAGTGCAACCCAGACTCTTTCGTTTCTCCTTTTCTATGGATGGTAATGCCACTCACTCTCAAAACACAAGCAAAATAAATGTCAGCATCTGCATTTTCAGCGTGTTTGTCAACATATTTACACTTTCAGTAAGGTACCTGTGTGCACACGGCTGCCAATATTCTGAGACTAAGGGGCTAATTGACACTTTAATAAGAGGAGATGGGAAAATGTAGGCCACATTTAAATGGTGACATTTATGGAGTACTGAGTCAGTTTCACCGGGGAACTGATCATTCTTCATCATCGGTTAACCACCGCTGAGCTCCTACTGTGGGAATACCCCTGATGAGATGCTTTTTTGTTATAGAAAGCAATCCAGTTTGGCAAAAGCTTTTAGTCCTTCCAACAAACTGGAGATAGTCTATCAGCTCATTGAGGGCAGTGACTATTATCTGCATTGCTGACCATTATTTCCCAGACACTTAACAAAAGTGTTCACTATTTATTGAATGAACAAATCTTGCCTGTATAGTGTTTTTTGAAGTTCTGTTTATAAATATTTAAACTTGAAGAATGAGAAAAAAATAATGTAGTTCTGTATTTTGTGATTTTTCTTATAAAATATTATTTTTATCTTTCCTTGTGAACAAAGTGTAACAGAAGACATAAAGACTATATTTAAGGTCAGATAGTTAGCATGTCTTGGCTTAAAATGAATGGAAAAAATACTCAGATTTTTTTTCATATTGGTCAGCCTAACCCCGCCAGAAGAATATCTTATTACTTTTATCTACTTGAGTAAGACAAGGAAGTTGAGTAAATTGTAGTAAGACACTGATTCTTTGACTTAGGTCTCTAAGGAGACAGCAATGAGGAGAAAGCCTCCATGTTTGAAGTAATAGTAGCCATTAGAGAGGGATCAGTTAAGTCTGCCCTTCTTGGTGCACAGGAGGTGGTGACTGAGCCCTCTATAAGGATCTGAGCCCTTGTCACAGCCTGGGACTGACATCCCCTGTTGGCACTGCAACCACATGAATACTCTCCTGAGACCAAACACTTCATCTCTATTTCTCTGCAGCACAGGAAAAACCAGACATCACAGTTGCACTATGGTCCAGAAGGAAGCATCTACTCTGAGAGCTTGGAGTGCAAACAGTTAGTGCACTCGGCTGCTAACCAAAAGTTTGGAGGTTTGAGTACACCCAGAGACACCTTGGAAGAAAGGCCTGGAGATCTACCTTTGAAAAATCAGTCATTGAAAACCCTATAGAGCACAGTTCTACTCTGACACACACTGGGGTCGCCATGAGTCAAACTGACTTGACAGCAACTGATACTCTGAGGGCCCGCGTGTCTGATAGTGCGAGTCTTTCTAGGCTTCCCTTAGTGCAAGCCTCCAGGCAGGGCCATTCCCATTGCTGACCATTGGAGGGTTCCCTGGAATTGTGTAGTGAACAGTGGGTGACCCTGATCTACCCTGGGAATAAAACTGGGAACATGGTGGTCATGGAGCTGGTGCAACTGCCTTCTTTGTTCCTGACTACAAATAATAAGGTGTCTTTCCTTTTTTAAAAAAATATGCTTGGTACATTGCTTACATTGCTTGAAATAGGCAGGTGAAACAGAGACAATAGAAGTATACTGTCTGTAAAAAACTCAAGCTGGTCCAGAGGCCTTTTTGTGATTCTACTAGAAAGAACCACTTACCGAGCAAGAGGAAATGCCTGTCTCACATCAGCCAACTGCCAATCAGAAGAGGGGTTTGTTTGCTTTTCCATTTTTGTTTTAATTATGTCAGTTACTGAGCACTGTCTGCAAGCCATACACTGTGTTAGATGCTTGGACAAATTATTTGCCAACAGTCATTGCAAGAGATAAACCAAAGCTTGCTTTCCTTCTTTGTCTTACAGAGTTTTTGTGTTTTAAGGAACTATGAGCTGGCCTTTAAAGAGGGGAAAAATAAGTCAGTATTTCTGCATTGGGAGCTTCATTAGGAATAAACCATTGATAAATGTCCCAGTTTGAAAACTGCATCCAGTGTGACTGGCCTGCCAGAGAAACATCTGTGGTTGATAGCTGTATTGTGGTGATATATTGAGCATACAGTTGAATTCATAACTAGAATGCTCCCTTGTTCTTAAGCAAAGTTGCTATCACACGTATCATTAGATATCATAATTCCTAGAATAAGAACCAGTATTTTCAAGTAAGTTTCTGGCAATTGCTTGGAGAAGGTTAAGTTAAGCCTGGGCACAAGGTTAATATTTCTTTCTTTTGATAAAATTGCAGGGAAAATAAAGTTACAGATCCATGCAACTACCTTTAAGGATATTTGTGAAAACAATGATCCCAATAACTGATGATTTTTTTCATGCGTTAATATACATATTGTTTCAAACGTTGACGTATTAAAAAAAACTATGATTTCTGAATTCTATTAAGTGATAGAATTTCAGAAATCAGTTTATTTATTTACTTCAGGTCTTTGTTTTACTGTTAATAAAATCAGAATAAAACTGATTCACCTCATGGAGAGGTTAAGGAGCAGCTTACAGACAAAACCACCATAAGGAGCCCTGTGAATATTTTAGTTGCACAGAAATGCTTATTATTAATAATAATAGTAATAAGCAGTGAGGGATTCAACTGAAGTCTCAGGCAAGACATTGTTGCATTGTTTTCTTATGATTTTTTTTTTAAAAACTTTGACTTCCTTGTGCATGTGACATTTTCAATTGTGTTGTAGAGAATACACGCTCTAAAAGTAGTACTTGGTTGTCTAAGGAATTCTTGATGGAAGCTGACTTCATATCAAGTCTAAATTGTGTCACTCATTGTCTGCGTTTTAGCATGAAGATCTTTCAAAGATAATTTGTTTATTCTTAATGTAACCGCAGGCTGAATTCGCTTAGATTATCGTAGAAGAAATGTCACTCGAAAGTAGAAAATATCCCAGAGATTGCTTCAGGCTTGAGCATAATTTTTCTTGTTAAAAATTAAGTCTAATCTTGAAAGTTGTCAGCTGTTGCATGTGTGCTCCTATTCACTTGGATTCCCGAGGACTAGAGAGCGAAGTATAAGGAGCCCTGGTGGTGCAATGGTTAGGTGCTCAGCTGCTAACCAAAAGGCTGGTGATTGGATTCAGCCAGTAGTTCCTAAAACACTCAGTGGCTCCGTGGGAGAAAGACCTGGAAATCTACTCCTGTAAAGATTTGTTGTTGTTGTTAGGTGCCGTTGAGTCAATTTCCGACTCATAGTGACCCCATGGGACAAAGTAGAACTGCCCATAGGGTTTTGTTGGCTGTAATTTTTATGGGAGCAGATCACCAGATCTTTCTCTTGCTGAGCCGCAGGATGGGTTGGAACTGCCAGTCTTTTTGTTAGCAGCCGATCATTTAACCGTTGTTCACCAGAGCTCCTTCCCATAAACATTACAGCCTAGAAAACCCTATGAGGCAGTTTTACTCTATCTCATGGGTCACTATGAGTTGAAACTGACTCCATGGCACCTAACAACAACAACAGGGTCAAGTGAGCAGAAATGAGAGGAAAGGGGACTAGTCTTACACTGAAAAATACTAAAACTTGTCGGCAGTATTTTCCAGGACTGAGTACACTGAGGATCTCTGCACCTATTTGATATATTCCCAAATGACTGCAAAAAAAATAAAAACCAGTCTTAAGCTTTTAGCTGTATGGACAAGCACCCAAAACAATCATTTCTATTCAAATCCTTTTACAGTTGCCTTCTCAAATCTCAGTTTATCCTAAGGATTAGATACTTTAAAGCATATGTGAAATCACTTAAAGGTAATATAGGAAATTATTACAAAGGGCAAATTAATAATATCTTAGTTAAACCCAAAACCCTTTGCTGTTGAGTTGATTTCAAATCATAGTGACCCTACAGGACAGGGTAGAACTGCCCCATTAGTTTCCAAAAGCTGAAATCTTTATGGAAGCAGGCTGCCACATCTTTCTCCCATGGAGCAGCTGGTGGGTTCGAACTACCCACCTTTATGTTAGCAGCCAAGTGCTTAACTAAGCGCCACCAGGGCTCCTAATAGTTACGTAGTCCTTTGTGTGTATGTATGTGTGTGTTTTCCATATGGAAATTAGAAAGGCAACATTTACAGTAAATTCATTTGATTTAACAATGTTCTTTCACTCATGAAAAGCAGGCATAGTACAGAAGATTACATATTTTAAATAATTAGAAAGAAGGGGCAAGGGAACAGAGCCTGGTGAGCTGCAGGGAGGGCCGGTGGCTCTAAAGCTCAATCTTTACTCCTTAACATAGGAAAACAGGTAAGTTTGCATTTTGCAATTACTTTGTGGGACTTCCAAATACTCTGATGAGTGCTGGACTCCAAGACATTTCTTAATGAAGATTAGAAATCAAATTACCCTAGAGGAATTTTGTTTTTCCTTTTAAGCAGATGTTCATAGGTCTGGCAATCTTTATTAAACAAAAGCACCAGGGAAATGTTACAGACAAGAATGCTTCCTGTCCATCATGGTTTAGACTGGTTTGGCAAAGGATTATTAATGATTTGGAAAATTCCAGAACTAGTTCGATGTCAGGATGTTAGAAACACTTTCTGGTAAGGCCAGATAAGTGACTTCGAACCTCTGGGGATAGTCAGTTACCCAATGAAACCACAGATGTTTTATTCAAACACTCTCCTAGCTCTTTGGAGGAGCCAACATAAAGAATTTTAAGACACAGTCTCAACTCTAGAAAATCTTGAAATTTAATTGGGGAAAAAGTCAGAGGGACGTCGAAAATTAATGGGAGAAGTCTATATATAAATTGTGTAATGAATGATAGGGAAAGTCAAGGTTAAAGGGAAGAGTATATGTCAGTTTGGGTTCTTTGATTCAAATCAACAAAAATGCTCTGGAAAACGTAAGCAAAAGAGAATTTATTTGAAGACTTTTAGGAGTTCACAGATTTGCCAGATAGGCTTGAGATCAGGCCCTGAGGTTTGCAGAAACTAAGCTTGGGAGAGCCTGGACAGTAGGGTGGTAGGAACCAGCCAAGAAGTCAGAGGTGTCATCAGTCCTGGGATTTCAAGAAATAATAAGTGTTAGATCACTCCATGTCGTGGGAATTCTGTGATTTTTTTTTCTACCATTGATGTAGAGATGATGTTTATAGCACACTTGGGGCAATGCATCGATCATTCTGCTTGGAATCGAGGGTACCTGCATGAGAAGAGATCAAGTATGAAAAGTAAGTAGGAACCAGTTTGTGGAGGACCTTACTGACATTGAGATTTATCTTAACTGGCAGCAAGGAGCTAGTTGGAATGACTAGCAAGAGTGTGGCGTGATAAAAGCAATGTTTCAGTCCTGCTCTCTATAGTGGTAGTATTTCAAAGAAAATAACCACTCCCATACTTACACTCCGATGTTTTTGCATTCAGCCTCTGTCTGGTCTGTTCCTGGGCTGCTTACCTTCCTTGCAGCAGTGTTCATCATGCCTTCCCAAGGGCAGTGTTTCTCCAAAGAGCATCCAAAGGCCACCTGCATCGGAAGTGACTGGGACAGTTGTTAAAATGCGTATTCGCAGGGCCCTACTGACTTAGAATTTTTAGCATGAGGGCAGGAATCTGCATTTTCAACAAGTTTCCAAAGTGATTGATTCTTCTGTTCACTGACATCCAAGAACCACTGCCTTAAGGAGTGCTTAAATAGACCAGAAGACACTGAAAAGTGTAAGATCCCTCCCTTCTTCCCTTCCATTCTTCCTCTTCCTCTTCTTCCTCCTCCTCTGAATTCTCTCTCTCACCTAATAAACACTCGTTGATCACCCACTGTGTGCAAAATACTGCTAAATGCTTTCATGGATACAGGAGACTTAAAGACATACCTGAGGAGCTTAAAATATATGTGTATTTAGAATATGCGTTGGCAGAGAACGAGTGCTATTTCAGGGCAAGCCTTTTATGGGAAAGAGGCTTAGCATTCGCTTCAAGTAATGCCCACTTTGATTTGCACGCTTGGTAGGGCTGGAATCAGGCAGATCTAGATTAGGCAGTATTAGGTACAAGAACAGCAGTTGGTTAAATGCAAATGACAGGGATCAAGGTGATAGAGCCTCCTTCAGATCAACTCAGAAAGTCAGTGAGATAGTGTAGGGCCACTGACGAGTGGTTAGTAATGCTTGGATTGACTCCTCCTTCCATTATCTACTGCTCTTGTTTGAGATGTTGTAAAAGAGAAGCAACACATGAATTGGAGTCGACTCCATGGCAACAAACAAGAACAACAAGGAGTCCCTGGTTGGTACAGACGGTTAAGCACTTAGCTACTAAGGTTGGCAGTTCGAATCCACCCAGAGGTGCCTCATAAGAAAGGTCTGCAATCTACTTTGGAAAGATCATAACCACTGAAAACCCCATGGAGCACATTTCTACTCTGAAACAAATAGATCACTGTGAGTCGAAATCCACTTGATGGCAACTGGTGTTTTGGTTATATGCACCAGGCATTGTACCTAGTACTTAGATATCATCTGCTTAATTATATACAGGAATCCAGTTACTAGAACAATACCTGGCACATAGTAGGCTTTGAATAAATATTATTATTTTCCATCCATTAATTTGACAAATGCTAGGCAATACTCTAGGCACTATGGATTTTTCACTTTAAAAAAATGAGTTCTTGCCCCATATTGCTTATATTCTGGCATGGCATATCAATCATATAAGATAGATAATATAATTCCCATTTTACAGATGAGAAAACTGGGGCTTAGAGAAGTTAACTTGGCAGATGTCAAGCAGCTGGGGATGTGTAAAGTCTAGCTGTGGAGAACAGACTCCCATATCTCTTTGGCTTCCAAACCTATATGTTTTCTACATATTGTTACAGCTTCAGGCAGATTTTTAAATAAAAAACCATCTGTCTTCCTCTGTGTATGTTGTTCACCCTCTGCAACTGAAATGAGTTTCTTAAAGAACAGCTGTTACATAATAAGAAGCTAAGGATTGCTGAGAAGACCCTAAATAATCCATTGCCCCAGTCTCTGGGGCCCTGAGCAGAAATTGTCAAACTACTGTAGACTGACTCTAGAACTGTAAGCTTTCATGTTGTATGGAATGTCCTTTCACATATCTAAAACTATCATCCTCCTTCTGATATTTCAGCTCCTTCCTCCTGGAAAAGGTTTTGTGCCCTTTCCAATGAAGTGGCTAGGCACTTTGTTCCATGTTAATAGTCCTGTGCATTGGTGAAGTATGTGAAGGGTATCCTTGGCACCCCTCACCCACATGCTGCTTCCTGTCTCCTGGCCCACCCTACTGCTCTTTTTCTGTAAGGCCTAGCGTGCCGACATCCTCCAGGCCTGCCAGCCACAGCTGAAAATGATCTAAAAAATTACCACGTAAGAGACGTAATACCTTCCTCTTCCCAGGAAGAAGGGCTTCCATTTTAGAAGATAGCACTGCTTAACTCTAAAGAATGATGCTCTGTCAAGGACTGTATAGAATTGTACTATCCTTGATGCTCACTCAAATGCCCCTTCCACTCTGCAGACTTCCTTGGCCTTTCCAAGAGTTAATTACTTTTTCCTCTGAGTCCAAATAATTTTTTTTTTTTATATTTTATTGTACTTCAGGTGAAGGCTTACAGAACAAATAGTTTCTCATGAAACAGTAGTACACATGTTGTTTTATGAC
>NW_004444077.1:5703846-5739291 GCF_000243295.1 Trichechus manatus latirostris
ATTTTCTTCCACAGGAGAGTCATCTGGTGTTTTAATTTGGACGCCTACTTGAACCATCCTGTCCTGTTTTTATTAATGTTTTGATATTGTTTGCTGTTTTCGGGGCAGTCAGTAGTTCTTTCTCTCTTTTATTGACTGTAGATTTGTTTATTTCGTCCTGGCTGTTTTGTCTCCCACTGGACGCTCCGTGAGGCTGCTTTCTCATACCCCTGTTTGCTGGTCTCTGATAGGAGTCCAAGATGGTGGATCCGCACTGCATTAGCTGGTAGGGAACCTCTGCATGAATCTCTCCTCGCTCTCCGTTCTCTGTCAGTATACTCACTCCATTTGGTGCTCGGCTGAGTTCTTTATCTCTTCATTTGATGTTCTAGGGTTTCAGGATTGTTGCATTCTCTGTTTGGCTTAGTTTTTCGGATCTTTGCTGTGGCGGGATGGCGTGGTGCTTCTGCCTAAAGCACCATCTTGCCGGAACTCTCCTGAGTCCATATAATTTTGCTAATACTTCTTTTATAATGCTTATCCTGCTTGATAATTAGGATTGTGGCGTGTTTTAAGATTGGGTAGGAACAGCGTCTTGAAAACCTTTCTATGCCTATGGAGCCTAGAACATTCCTTAGCATTCAGCAGGAGCTCCATAATGGTTTGGTGCACTGAATGGAAATGAAGGAGGTAATCTGGGAGAGGGCAAGTTAAAGGCCTGCAGTGCAAAGTTTTCACTTTGAGTCAGTTCAGAATAATTTTCAAGAGAATAAAATATGGTTTGAGGGTGAGGTGGGCTTTCAAAGTCATTCTCCAAAGTGATAAATTGAATACTATTTGTTCAATCTCAACATAAAAATTTCATATCTGGGGACTGTCACTGACTTGCTGTGTGGCAACCTTGGACAGGTTACTTTCTCTCTCGGTGACTCGGTTTCTTCCTCAGTAGAATAATGTGTTCATTGTGAGGATACAATGAGTTAACATATGTAAAGCACTGAGCACACTCCCTGACACATAATACCTCCTCAATAAATGTTCTTTGCTATTATTTTGATTATTCTTGCAACACTTTGAGGTCAACCTTGCCCTCATCTTACAGATAAAATTATGACAACAACAACTAACACTTATTGGGTACAATCGTTCATTCAACTTTTTCAGTAAGCTCATGAGGGAGGTACCATTATCACCCGTGCTTTTACAAAGAGGAAATGGGCTGTGTTCTGGGTCCCCTGGCTGATAAGTAGAGGAGCTGGGATTCAAACTTTGTGCTGATGAACTCCCAAAGGCTTCTTTCTTTCGACTGTGACAAGCTGTCTGCAAGGAATGATTGCCACTTCAGAACTGCACTCAGTCTTCTTGAAATACTTCTGTTCTTCAAACAAAATACCTCACTTCAGTTCTAAATCTGTAATACCTGGGGAATTAGAGCCTCCCCATGCAATGCTGTAGCGAGTTCTGTGCATTACTAAAGCCTCAGACACACAGTTCTTCACCCTTAAGGCATCTGCATTTCAGTGGTGGGTGGCTGGGCAGCTAATCTTTATACCATCCCTGATGTGCTTTGGAATCCCTCTAGGTGAAGGATGCTTGTAAATGTCAGTGTTTCTGCACAAGACGTATTTGTTGCTACTATGAATATATTAGTACATTAGAATAATTAGAAAACATGTTCAGTAAGCTTTACTGAAGGCCTACATTTCAAAACCTGAGCTGGCATTTAGTTATTAACATGTGAATTTTAACTACATTTCCTTGCTGGTAACAGAATAAAAATTTTTGGACGTTATTTTTAAAGGAAATTCAAATATGAATGGATAGGGTCAAAGCAAAACCTTCTGACTGGAAATTGGACCCTTGCCAACTCTTGAGTTCTGAGAGAGATCTGAGACCTGGGGAAAAAACAGTCAAGTTATAAAATATGATTTCCTTCTTCTTTCACTTTGTTTCTTGAAATGTAACATTCCCATGTAGTCCTTAGCATGTATGATCATATTGAGGCTGAGTTAGATACATCTTCTAAAACATTCAAAATATTTTGCTAAACAACCTAGAAAGTTCATTTACACTTTAGTGTGAATAAAACCCAGATATTTTAAAGGCAATTTGTAAGCTTTTTTCTTTTTGAAAATCAGTACTAATCCTTGACAAAACTTTTATACATCTACAGCAAAAACGAATAAAAAGAAGGGCGACGTGGAGTAATTTTCCATGAAAGTAAAAGCTTTCTATTACAAGTGCCTAGCCCAGGTGACGCAGTGGTTAAGTGCTTGGCTGCTAACCAAAATGTTCGTGGTTCAAACCCACCAGCTTCTCCGGGGGAGAAAGATGTGGCAGTCTGCTTCCGTAAGATTTACAGCCTTGGAAATCCTATGGGGCAGTTCTGCTCTGTTCTATAGGGTCACTATGAATCGGAATCGAGTCAATGGCAGTGGGATTTTGTCCTCTATTTTAAGGAGCCCTAGTGGCGCAACCACAGTTAAGCATTTGGCTGCTAACCAACAGGCTGGTGATTTGAACCCACCTAGCATCTCCATGAGAGAAAGACCTGGTGATCTACTTTTGTAAAGGTTACCACCTAGAAAACCTTACGGGGTAGTTCTACTCTGTTACATCGGGGTCACAATGAGTTGAAATGGTCTTGACGGCACCTAACAACAACATCCTCTATTTTGAGATTTGGATTTTGCAAAATTTTCTGTTGAAATGTCCCTTTTGTTATGAAATGATGGTGATGGTAGACTGAGGTTTTTCCTTTTTAATATTCTTGGCAAGATCCAATGTTGCTAGCTCTATTTCTGCTTGCCAATTTTATGTTTGTTTTTAATTTACTGGCCTGTGTAATGTAAGTCAGGGAACCACTGGGGTGGAGGAATAGCACAGGCTTTAGAATCGGAAGCCCCTGGATTCCCATTCTTGCTGAGCCAGTTACAAGTCAGGTGAGCTGAGCCATTACTGATCCTTTTAGAATCTCAGTTCTCCATGTGTGATGTGAAGGTGACAGGGTTATGAGAATTAAATGAAATTGTATAGCAAAACGTCAACCTCACATTACTGTTTAATAAATGATAGTTTCTCATCTTAATTTTTCCTTCTAGAAGTTGACTTCATGAAAGGAAGAAGAGGAAGAGGAAGAGTATGAACACATTGGGCAGATGAGATTTAAGGGAGGATCGGGTAAGGGAGACGAGTCACACAGTAGAGAGATGCAGGCAGGTCATGTGTGAGGTAAGCCTTTCCCTCTAAGCCTTACAGCATTTTCTGATACTGAGGAACATCATTGAGGGCAGGGATATGCCCCGGTATCTGGGCCTAGGCTCAGAGAAGCACTGTTACAACTGGTCTGACCTGAGGAACAGGCTCTGATTTGGATATTTTAATGCAGGAAGCTTATTGTGATATGCTCTCTAGTTCAACCCTTGAGGGGAAGCTGAAGGAAGCAGGGCCTGGCAGAAGCCTCTGCCAACTCTACCAGGAGTTTTTGAGCTGGGATAGCCCTGCAGAGTTGTCCTGAATGGGGGTAGAGGTCCAGGCTTTTATACCCCCTTCACCGGTCAATCAGGCTGTGGGCTGACACAGGGAAGGGGGCATGACTTGGGGGAGGTGGCTCATTTCAGCTGAGGGCAATCTTAGGAGAGGACATAGTTGTGAGCTCTTAGTTGCCAACACTCTCACCAGCAGGTGGGATGTGTGCCTCAGTCTTGAAGTGGGGGCGTCTGGTGGCACATCACAGTGTTATGAAAGGAACTTCATCATGCTTGTTAGATGAAGAACCCTTCATTTTCCAGGTGTGGTCAATGCTGGTTCATATTTTTTCCCCCGAAAGGATTCTAGTAACTAGGAAACAGACCTGCCCTTTCACCTGGTGACTTCCACACATCCCATAGCAATGAAAAAACCCATCAGTATGATATCTTGAAGATAACAGTGTCCAGCAACCAGCAAAGGGAGATGAACCTGCACATGCTCATAAAACCTGTTTGACCTGAGGAGCCCTAGAAGCCAGGTATATTTATGGAGTTGGGTCTGAAGGAAGACTAGCGCTGTTCTGGGGCTTATTATCCTTCCTGCATGGCCAGTTTTAAGAGCTTGTTCAAATAAATAAGGTTTTAAAATAAACCAACAGTTCTGGCTATGTAGAAGGAAGGAGAGACCAAAAAGTGAGAATAAGAAATGTTTATGTCACAGTATTGTCCAGAGTAAACGTTAATGAGCAGTTCCCTTAGGATAGAAGGGAAATGGGGATGGAGTCAAACAGTTTTAGACTGATATTGCTGAGACAACATGTTTCTGTATTTTTGGACTTTGCCTAGCTTTGCAAAGGACAGGAGATGAGTCTTATTCATCTTTGTAGTCTCAGCACCAAGCAGAATGGACAACACTGGGAATTCAGTATGTGTTTTTTGTTGTCACCCACATGACTCAGAGCTGGGGGTAGATAAAATAGGCCTGTGCAATCCTCTTGTCTTCTTCCTGAAAGTTGTGGGCGTTAGCTATATTCTTCTTCCATCAATAGAACAGTGGGAGAGGAGGAATCCATTATCTCCTTCGTGCCAACAACTAAATTGTCATCAGAGTTTGAATTGCAAAATCTTTATTTCTGGTCAGAGGCAGGAAGAAAACCACTTGCTTTTTACTGAACTCCAGGTGAGTACTCAGGACTTGAGGTTGAAAAAGGTAATCGTTAAATGGATACTAAAGGCATGATTAAAGCTCTTCAATACTTGCAAGTTTTCATCTTTGGATTGTGTATGGTAAGTTTATGTCCATTAAGGAAACCACTCAACATGGAGCAGAAAGGCCCAACATCCCAATCTTTCCCTTGCTTGCAAATCACACTATACAGCACCACAAACTCATAACAAGCACATAGTAGGTGTTTAGTAAATATGTTTGGAATGGAATTCCATGCTGCATAATGGAAGCAGGTTCCCCAAAGGGAATATGTCAGGTCTCCACTGAAACTTCTTTCAGAACCGGAGGCCAACCTTAGTCAATGCTCTTCTCAGATTCCCTCAGATCCCTTTTTACTGTTTATTGTGAGCTCCCCTACCCACCCACCTTCCCTGTGTTTTCACTTCTAATGTCCTCACAGAAAGCTGGAAGTGCCTGGACATTTACTTCCTCCTGGGTAGGGGTGGGGGGTGGGGTGGGGAAGGCACCTTGACCAATGACTGAGAGGTGAGGGGGTTGTGAGAGCCCAGCTCCCCTGCCTCAGGTCCAGACAGCTCTGAGGGTAAATTACACTACAGAGTCCCCCTCCCTCATTGTTCCCCATCCCCTCCCCCTCCTCAAGGATCAGGCTGAAGCTACTCCCAGCATGATTTTGCCAGAGATCTCACCCTTGCTGGGCTTCCTAACCTCCCCATTTGCTTCCCTCACGCCCTTACCAAACCCCCTGGGAATATTTTCATCATAAATTACTTGCACATGAATTCTCATCTCAGGGAAACCTAACCCTAGGCTTTCTACATTATGGGGGTAATATAAGGAGCCCTCGTGACTCAGTGGTTAAGTGCTCAGCTGCTAACCGAAAGGTCAGCAGTTCGAACTTACCAGCCACTCCACAGGAGAAAGATGTGGTAATCTGCTTCCATGATTTATAGCCTTGGAAACCCTATGGGGAAGTTCTACTCTGTCTTATAGGGTCACTATGAGTTGGAATTGATGTGACAGCAATGGATTTGATAAGTTTCCTTGGGCTGCTGTAACAAAGTACCACAAACTGGGGCACTTAAAACAACAGAAATTTACTTTCCCACAGTTCTGGAAGCTGTAAGTCCAAATTCCAGGTGTTGGCAGGGTCGTGTTCCCTCTGAAGGGTTCATTGCCTCTTTTTAGCTGCTGGTATTTGCGTGCAATCCTTGGTTTTCCTTGGTTTGTAGAAGAATCACTCCAATCTCTTGTCTCCATTGTCACATGGTGTTTTCCCCACGTGTCTGTCTGTCTCTGTGTCCACATTTCCCTCTTCTTATGAGGACATGGTCACTGGATTAGGGCCTACTTAATCCAGTATGACTTCATCTTAACTTGACTACATCTGCAAAAATCCAATTTCCAGATAAGACCACATTCACAGGTACTGGGGGCTACAATTTGAACACAACTTTGTGGGGGACACAATTCAACCCCCTAAAGGGGGAAAAAGCATACTGTCTTGAATCCAGATCCATCTCCAGAGACTGCCATTTCTCTGCTCTCTTTTACAGCAAAATTTCTTGAAAGAGTTATGTAGTCTTCCTGCCTCTAATTCCTTTCCTCTGTTTATCTTCTCAAACTCTTCTAATCGGACTTCCATACCACCTGCTCCATTGAAACTGATCTTCTCAAGGTCACCAGTGACCTCAAATTCAGTGGCTACCTCATTTTACAGGACTTCTCAGCAGCACTTAACTCATCCCTCCTTATAGAAATACATCCTTCTCCTGACTCTCCTGACACCACGTTCTCCTAATTTCCTTCTTACCTCATTGGTTATTCCTTCCTAACTTTGGAGCATGTTCTCTCTCTCCTGACCTATAAGATGTTGGAATATGTCACGACTTAGCTCTTGATTCTCTTCTTTTCTCTATCTATGCTATCCTCCCTCTATATGCTGGTGACTCCCAAATTTGTGCTTTCTCCAGTCAACTTTAACTTGTATATCCAACTGTCTGCCAGATTTCTCCACTTGTGTCTTTATTGTGCTTCTCAAACTAACAGATCCAACAGAGAACTACTTTTTCTACATGCCGCCAACCTCTTAACATCAACAATGAAAAATTCTATTTCTTATATACTCTTCCAGGACTTAGTAAATGAATCATTGTCCACTGTTTTGCTCAAACTAGAAACCGAGAAATCATTTTCCATTCTCTATTCTTCCCGCTCCCTACATCGAAGTGATCAGACAGTTCCATTGACTGTACCACTGAATCTAAAGCTCTTCTCTTCATCTCCATTGCCACTGCTCAGCGCAAGCCATCATCTTTTATCACTCAGACCACTGAACTAGCCTCAGTTGTTCATCTACCCTTCTCCTTACCTGCCTAAATTCTTTTAACACATAAATTAGGTCGCATAATTCCTCTGTTTAAAACCCTCCATGACTTCTCACTGCACTTAGAATAAAATTCAAAACCCTTGCCACAGTGTTTAAGGTGCTTTCTTACCACTCTAACTCTTGCCTACTCCTTAGATTCAGCCACTCAGAACTTCTTTCTTTGTTTGCACATGACAAGCCTTCAGATCTTGAGCTTGTGGTTCCCTCACCTACAATACTCTGGCCCTAGATCTTTTCAATACTAATCCTGTGTGGAATATGGGAAGCATTCACCTCAGGCAAATCCCTCCAGTATGAGGGAAAACTGACTAACACATAAATCCCACATTCAAAGAGCTTCCATCAACAGTCTAAAATGTCTAGAGCCATCCCAGCCAAACTAGAACGCTAACTCTTAATTCGATTCTGAAACTCAGACACTGGTTTGTATTGTGTGAACTTTCCCAGATTGCTATCCCTGCCAAGACAACCAAAGGCTGAACTCTCACCTATTGCCAAATAAATCTGTTCTAATTTATTGCGAGGTACTGGAGAGCAGAGACTATGCATCACTCACTTGGACAATTGGCACAGTATATGACACTTCTTCATAAGGTGTTCAACAAATGTTTGCTTGATGAATCAATGACAAGGGAGGATTGGATTCTGCTATGAGCTTTGTAATTTAGACAACTTTAAAAATCACTCTGAGCTTAACTGGAGTATTGTGAAGATTGAATAAGCACGTGCCTGGTACATTACAGACATCTTCATTTACCTCTTCCTTCCTCCACCATTCTCCCTCTCAATTCTTCCTTCCTATTGTAGATTTACCCATCATTTCAACCTTAATGCTAAGAATAAGGCCTATATTCTTTTTTTCTTTCTTCCTTTCTCTCTCAAATGCTTCCTTTCTTCTCAATTTTCTCAACTATTATAGATTGAATTGTGCTCGCCAAAATATATGCTGATGTCCTAGCCCCTCTACCTGTGAGTGTGAACTTATTTGGAAATTGAATCTTTGAAGATGTTATAAGTTAACTTAACATGAGTTCATATTGAAGTATGATGGGTCCTAATCTTATATGACTGGTGTCCTTATGAAAGAGGAGAAGATACAGAGAGACAGAGGAAACATGGGCATGTGATGACAGAAGAAGATGCAGCTACAAGTCAAGGAAGGCCAAGGATTTCTAGCAGCCAACAGAAGCTTGGAGAAAGGCATGGAACTGTTATCTCTCAGAGCCCTTGAAAAGAATCAACACGGCTGACACCCTGATTTGGACTTCTGGCCTCCAGAACTGTGAGACAATAAATTTCTGTTCTTATAAACCACCTAGCTTCTGGTAGTTTGTTATGGCAGTCCTAGGAAAATAGTATACCAACCTTCTCTCATTTAGTCTTTTTCTTTTTCACCTCTTTTCTTCCTTTTTTATTCTTTCCTTCTACTCAACAACCAACCCAACCTATACTTTTCTCCCCTTTCTTCTCCATCTTTCTTAAGGTTTAGCAGGAACACCTAGTCCTTCTCCAAAAAAGAAGTAGCTCAGTGGAAACTGTGCTTTTAGTCAGTTCTAAGTACCGCTTCTCAAAGTGTCTGTGAGTAGGAAAAAATACTGTGCATGGGAGCTTGTCTTCTGCTCCCTACTGAGACAAAAAGGCTTCCCAAGCTTGTGCAACCCAAGTGCTAAAATATTAATAGGATAAAACAGCAACACAATAACCATCGTAGTTTGGGTGTGGGACCAGCAGGTCTTCTGGAAGTCTCTTACGTTTGGAGCCTACAGGAGGGCTGACATTCAGCCTGCTTCCAAGCAGAGATGCAGATGGCTGCTAAGCCTATTTCAGTGAGCATATGAGGAAGGGGGTGGAGGAGACTGGCAGAACAGAGCCACAATTCCTACCCATGGCATCAAGATGCCAAGATCCAAAGACATTTAAACATGGATAACTTGAGAGAAGGCACACAGGGAGACAGTTTGAGCTTTATTAAAATGCACTGAAAAGCTTTCTTTGGAAGAAGAAGAAAAATTATTCTAATTTATTTTTAAGTTTTAAAAAAGAAACATCCTTCAAAATTGGCCTCTTCTAAATAAGGTCAGTAAGGTTATGGCTATATAAAAATAAATCCAATCAAACTTCCCACAGTATTTTCCTTAAAATAAGATGACAATAAATTTGTAAGACTGCCAAACTCCCAAACAACAGATTGAAATACCCAAGATTATAGATTCAAATTTTTTTCCCATTGAAATAGCATTTTAATTTCCTTCCCCAGAATACCCCGGGGGGCCACTGTCTTTACATACTGTCTGTTATTTAATTTTACTTCTATTTATTTATTTTTTTGAGTTGTGGGTTCTAGTTGGAAGAGGTACAAATATTTAGGTAGATTTGACAAGAAATCACTTGGGAATCCCAGTAAAACCCCCAGGTGGAGATGGTGTCCGTATGTGAAGATGACAAAGCTATAAGGTAAATGTTGTTTACTATTCTCTGATAATGCATTCAGGGCCAGGCAAAGCCCAATCTATCCAGTTCCATTAATATGCTATGAATAAATAGCCTTGCAGAGAAGTATCCCCAAATGCCATTCTTTTACTGCTGTCCCTTTCTTCACCACTATGAAAATACTAACTCATCTTTATAGTATAGTGTCTGAGAGCTTGAGCTCAAGACCAGGATTTCATTTTGTGTCCCATCACATCCATCATTTACTAACTGTGTGACTTGAGGCACAGTGCATCACTGCTTTGAGCCTCGGTGTATTAATCTAGAGGATGGAGATGTTCGTATCTATGCTTTCAGGTCTTTGTGAGAAGGACACCAGATTCATCATGAAAAGCACTTAGCACACCATGTCTTGCATGTGTACAAAGAATCAATATTATGTTAACTAGTATTATTTCTGTGGCCTAAAGAGTTTGTATTGCACCAACATAATAACCTCTGATACTTTCATAGCATTCTGCAAGTTTCAAAGCATTTCCACTTACATTATGAATGACAGATTATTCGCAGACATTTACCCAAGCTCATGTAGTAAGAAATTGTTAGGGCAGAGCTTGAACATTGATGCTGTCTTAGTCCATTGCCATATCTATGAAATATTAATAATAAATTTAAAATTTAATGAGTTCTTACAATGTATCAGGAACTGTTCTAAGTAATCTACATGAATTATCTCATTTAATCCTCACAATTTTATGAGGTAGGCCTATTATTCCCCCATTTTACAGATGAGAAAACTGGTGTTTAAACATACTAAGTTCTTTATTCAAAGACACACACCTCTTACATATGAGAGCTGGGATTTTACTCAGTTCAGTCTAACCCCAGCATCTAGTCTCTCAAACGACTATGCTAGCTTTTAGGTAAAAACACTCAGGACTACTGGAGTGTTTTCTTAAGTATGCCTGAATTTATCAACTGTGCAATCTTGAGTAAAATCACTGAATTTCTCTGCATTCTAGTTTGCTCATCTGTAAATTGGAAATAATATCTCAATCCCACATCCTAGAGTTGTGAGAATAAAATAAAATACAATATTTAAATAAAAAAATCCGTTGCCATCCAGTCAACTCCGACTCATAGTGACTTTACAGGACAAGGTAGAACTGCTGCATAAGGTGTCCAAGGCTGTAATATATATTTTTTCACTTATTTTATTTTTTAAATTTTATTGGGCTTTAGGTGAAACTTTACAGCTCAAGTTAATTTCTCATTCAAAAATTTATACATATATTGTTTTGTTACACTGGTTGTGATCCCCACAATATGACAGCACACTTTCCACTCCAGGTTCCTAGTGTCCATTCGTCCAGTTCCTGTCCCTTCCAGCCTTCTTGTCTTGCTCTTGGACAAGAGTTTGCCATTTGGCCTGGTATATTTGATTAAACTAAGAAGCACGTTCCTCACATGTGTTATTTTTTGTTTTATAGGCCTGTCTAATCTTTGTCTGGAAAGTGGGCTTTGGGAATGAATGGTTTCAATTCTAAATTAGCAGAGTGTCTGGGGGCCATAGTCTCGGGGGTTCTTCCAGTCTCTGTCTGACCAGTAGGTCTGGTCTTTTTTGGTGAATTTGAATTTTGTTCTACATTTTTCTCCCTTTCTGTCTGAGACTCTCTGTTGTGATGCCTGTCAAAAGGTAAATGGTGGTAGCTGGGCACCATCTAGTTCTTCTGGGCTCAGGCTGGTGGAGTCTCTGGTTTGTGTGGTCCTTTAGTCCTTTAGGCTAATATATTCCTTGTGTCTTTGGTTTTCTTCATTCTCCTTTGCTCCAGACAGGATGAGACCAATAGATGTACCTTAGATGGCTGCTTGCAAGCTTTTTAGACCCCAGACGCTACTCAACAAAGTGGGATGTAGAACATTTTCTTTACGAACTACAGTATCCTTGATGACCTAGCTGTCCCTCGAGATTATGGTCCCCAGCCCCCAGTACCAGCTACTTGGTCTCTCAAAGTGTTTGGATGTGTCTAGGAAACTTCTACACTTTTGTTTTGGTCCAGTTGTGGTGACTTCCCCTATATTGTGTGTTGTCTTTCCCTTCACCAAACTTGACACTTGTCTACTATTTAATTAGTCATTTTCCCTCCTCCTCCCCTTGTAACCATCAAGAAATGCTTTTTTCTGTGTGTAGACCTTTTCTTGAATTCTAATAATAGTGGTCTCATACAGTACTTGTCCTTTTGTGATTGACTTACTTCACTCAGCATAATGTCCCTCCAGGTTCATCCACGTTGTGAGATGCTTTGCAGATTCATCATTTTTCTTTATCGCTGAGTAGTATTCCGTTGTGTGTGTGTACCCTAATTTGTTTGTCTATTCATCTGTTGACAGTCATTTAGATTGTCTTCATCTTTTTGCTATTGTGAATAGTGCTGCAGGGAACATGGGTGTGCATATGTTTATTCGTGTGACAGCTCTTATTTCTCTTGAATATATTCCTAGGAGAGGGATTGCTGGATCAGACGTATTTCTATTTCTAGCTTTCTAAGGAAGTGCCATATTGTTTTCCAAAGTGGTTGTATCATTTTACATTCCCACCAGTGGGCATAAGAGTTCCAATCTCCCCGCAACCTCTCCAGCATTTGTTATTTTCTGTTTTTTTGGTTCGCGCCAGTAAAGCCGGGGTGAGATGGTATCTCATTGTGGTTTTGATTTGCATTTCTCTAATGGCTAATGATTGAGAGCATTTCCTCGTGTGTCTTTTGGCCGCCTGAAAGTCTTCTTTGGTGAAGTGTCTGTTCTTATCCTTTGCCCATTTTTAAACTGGATTATTTGTGTTTTTATAATTGAGGTGTTGAAGTATTTTGTAGATTTTAGAGATTAGACCCTTGTTGGATGTGTCGTAGCCAAATTTTTTTCCCCAGTTTGTAGGTTCTCTTTTGACTCTTTTGGTGAAGTCTTTTGATGAGCATAAGTGTTTAATTTTTAGGAATTCCCAGTTATCTAGTTTCTCTTCTGGTGTTTGCGCATTGTTGGTTATGGTTTGTATACTATTTATGCTATGTGTTAGGGCTCCCAGAGTTGTCCCTATTTTTTCTTCTATGATCTTTATCATTTTAGTTTTTGTACTTAGGTCTTTGATCCATTTTGAGTTAGTATGGTGTCAAGTATGGATCTTGTTTCATTTTTTTACAGATGGACATCCAGTTATGCCAGCACCATTTGTTTAAGAGATTGTCTTTTCCCCATTTAACGGACAAAGCTGTAATCTTTATGGGAGCAGACTCCTGCATCTTTCTCCCTCAGAGCAGGTGGTGGGCTTGAACTACCAACCTTTTGGTTAGCAGCTGAGCGCTTAGCCACTGTGTCACCAGGCTCCTTAAATATTTAAATATACTTTGAAAAAAATACATGCAGGTACTAATTATTCTTAATATGGCAATGTGGATGAATGTGGTCTAGGTACAATTTTTTTTTTACCTTTTTAAAGACTATGTTGGCAACATGTAGACAAAGATCTGAATGGAGGACACTAGGAGCAAGTTAGCCTAATCACCACAGTTATAACAACTGTATCCTTTAAGAAATGGCTGACAGCGTACAACATCATGGCTCAGATAAACTGACTTCCTAAGTCCAAATTGTCCAGAGCCAGGTAGGTGATGGTGCTCATACTTTTGCATCAGCTGCCAATGAATTCCAGACACCACTCCTTATTGAATTAGAAGTCATTTTAAATTCATCGATGACGTTGTAATATTTGTGCAGTTAACAACTCATATGGACTTTGCAATGGCAATTGATTTTGGCTGCTCATTTCTCAACTCACAGTTCACTTAACGCAATTGTTTGAAGAACAGCGTCCGAGTAAACACCTGTGTGGACAGACCTTGGAACCCCTTCACCAGTTTTGCTTACTTTAGTATTTGAAAAAAGAAATCAAATGGTTATGGATTGAAAGACAAGGCCACAAGACACTGCACCATCTTCTTTGAGCTGGTTTCCTGGGCACAGGATGTCATGTCTTCCTAAATGTGATTACATCTGTAAAGCACTAGCAATTAGCCTGGACAGAGAAGCACCCCATAAACGATAGTTTTCATTACTCTTCCTTCATCTGTATTCCCTTTAGAGCCTAACACAAAATGTTATGTATGGGAGAGGCTTAAGAATGCAATGTTAGCCTCCATTGCCTGAGAGTAGAGAAGTAGAATACAACCTGGCACCTTGGATTGGAATCTTGTCTCTCTCATGTGTTATGGTAGACTAGAGCAAGTTCCTTAACCTTTCTGACCCTCTTTATCCTCATTTGTAAAATGGGTTTAATAGCAGACACAGTTTTGCATTGATGATGCCAAAGATGATATAGATAAAAGTGCATTCATTGTATAAAAATAATATAATTACTTAATTTTCTGTGAGTTCTCTACCATTTACCCTCTATTATCACGACATGAAGTTCCAAATCAAAAAGCTGTAAGAAAGGCATTGTGAAAGGTGAAACAGGTACTAATATTATTTTGTGTTTCTCAGGCGTGAGGTGTTTTACTCTATTATCTTGTTTTGTCTCCAAAATAGTTCTGCGAGGTAGGAATTATTATTTCTAACTTTTATGTAAGAAAATGAGTCTGTGGAACATTAAATCAGGTGTCCAAAGTCTTCCATATACTAAACGAAAATCCCAGAATTTCAACCCAGTGCTCTTCATTGAATAAAATACTGAATTTGGAGTCAAATGACTTTGTCCAAATAACAAGGTTAGTGACTAATATTAACCGAGCCCTCACCATTAGCCAGACCTGTTCTAAGCAATTCCATGCACCCGCTCGTTATGTCCTCAGTGATATTGTCCCCATTTTACATGTGAGTAAACTGAGAAATTACCTGACTTACCTCAGATCACATAGAAATTTGGCCCCAGGCAGTCAGGTTCTGGCGTCTGGTTCACCTCTGCCCCTTATGAGCATGACATCCCTTTGCCCTGGGTCTCAGCTTATTAATTGGTAAAATGAGGAAGTCGTTCAGATAAACCATAAAATCCCTTCCATGAGCTTATCCAATACACAGAATCAATATTGTCGTAATAAAAATCATGTAAGGGCATGTCCTGCAGGTTAGACCTGTGCTCTCCACTGAATCGTGAAGTGGGGCTGCCCAGTGAGTGGCAAGGACCGAGTGCCTTTTCTCTTTCCATGAGCTGTTGACTCGGAACTGAGGTTTATTGGATTCCTGAGAAATGTGTTATTTATATTGTAGGACTTTCTGTTCCCTGAGGCAATTCCTCCTTGTTCATCTTGTAATTTTCTCCCCAAATGTGGGCTTTCTCTCACTGCAGTCTGAGTCAAAATATATGTGGCAAAGGGATAGGTTATTACAGGGGTTGGTGACAGTCAACAGGAATGGCCTCATTCCAGACAGCACAAATGAAGGCTATTGGGTTACTTTTGGCTCCTTTTCTTCATGAGAGCTAACCCTGAAAAATTTCGGTCTAAAACTTGTAAGCTCTGTGGTGGAATTTCAAGTAGTGACTAGTCTTGGGCATTTTTATTTCAACCTCCTCTTAAGGAATTTAAGGAGTCCTTGGATGGTGCAAATGGTTAACATGCTTGGCTGTTAACTGAAAGATTGGAGGTTAGAGTCCATCTAGAGGCACATAGGAAGAAAGGCCTAGAGATCTATTTCCAAAAAATCAGTCATTGAAAACCCTATGGAGCACAGTTCTACTCTGACACACATGGGGTCTTCAGGAGTTAAAGCTGACTCTATGGCAACTCATTTTACAGAAACTTAATTCACACGTATTCAAAAAAGGGTAAGGAAAGTCCAGTCATGGAATCCGTGGGAAGAGATGGGTGTTCCCAATGAAGAATTTCTGCTTCTCTGGAAATTTCTGCTTCTATATCTCTCTCATTATTTCCTTAGTTTTTGTTTACAGCACAGACTCTTTTGAGACTATGAAGAAAACTATGGACTGTCTTTCTAGCAAAGTGTTCACTCCCACTCACACACAGTTTGGCATACAGCTTCCGGGGTTCATGGACACCCCCAGACCTGTCCATGGTCAGTGCTATGGCTCAGCACACTTTTCTCTAGGGTTTTGATTCCTTTTTGTTTTTTCCTCTCAGCCTCTTTTCTTTCCCCATTCATTTCCCCAATTTTTTCTTTTCACCACTGAAGTACAGTAATAACATCTATGGTGTGGAAAGGACCTTAATGTTTAGCTAGATTTACTCCTCTACTGTCTCCAAATGACCAGCCAGCACAAATTGCACCTCTGTAATGACAAGAAACTCACTCCTCACTAGGAAATGCTCATTTAATTTAAAAAATTAATTAATTAATTGTCAATTCAATAATTCTACTGGAACCTTTTTGATTTTGTTGAACAGAATCCTATTTTCCTGTATAATGGATTCTGTTGGGGTTAAGCCAGATCCCCTTTACCTGCTATACCGGTTGCCTGGTTACAGTTTACAGCTGTCCCCTGTCTGGAGAATTAACCTTAGCAATGTGAGAGCTGCCTCACCTGGGAAGCTAGGTGCCCCCCTCCACCCACACACCCACTGCAGACTTCAGACAACGACAGACTGGCCTGGGTATATAAAAGGCCAACCCGCTTGCCTCAAAGTGGGACTGACTCTGTGGTGCAATTTGTGTTGCAGAGTGCATCTGTTGGTTGGTATCAAAGCTTGTCTTCAGCTGAGATCACATTCTTGCTTAGCATTTGCACTGCACCTGACCTTACTTCTCTTACACTGACACCTCCCCTCTAGCATTCTGCTTCCAGACCCAAGGCAGTTGGTACCAAAAGAGGTCTTAGGATGGGACTCTGGAGTTGATCACTTGCTAGATGGAATGCAGTAAGGACCCCATCACTGGTGGTAAGTGGAATCTTGATAGTCTCTGGTTTGTGGTAGCAGCACAATTGCTAAGAATTTCACCTGAGGTGAGCTAGGATGGTATCCATGTGGATCCCATCTAGCTAGTGCAAAGTCTTGGCATTTGAGAAGTATGAGGTAATAGCAACTGAATGAACTGTGGAATTAGGTATCTGTTCTAAGTACTGCTGATTTATCAAAGAGAGAAAATGATAGTCTCGATCTAGTTATCCACAATTTAAAGCAAAGTGAGATGCAGAGGACCTCCTTGGAAGCCTTTAAAAAGATGCCTCACCTCCTGCAGCTAGAGGGAAGACAGATCTGAGGATCAGACAGAGGACTTAATTAGAAGAGGGCAGAACTTCAGAGAAGGCAAAAATCAACCTATACAAGTCTTCTGTGCCAAAATCAAGTCTCTTTAGGGAAGGAGTGGGACTGTGAGACATGGGATGGGATATATGGGTAGATTGACTGGAGAAGCTTGAGTCCCCAGATTCCCCTGAACTCTAAACCTGTAGAAGTACCTTCCTTCACTTTGAGATAGAGGTCTGCCACCTGCCTCCTTGCTTGAAGACTATAAGAGGCTTCAAATGAGGCATCTGACTTACAAGATAATGCTTGCTCTCCTCAGGATCTATCCTATCTCCCCTGGTCACTAGATCCATACTTAAGGTCAAATATCAACATGTCACAACTGGCAGAAATTCTAGACCTATTAATGTAGGAGAGGGATTATGTGCAGAAATAGCTGCAGGACTGTGCTAACATTTACTGGCAGGAACTGGAGAGTATACCTGTAAGTGGATGCTGGATCAATAGGGTAGATATAAAACTGGATAAGGGAGAGTTTAGATTAGTCCTCCTGGGATGCATAGTCCTGACCCTGAATCATACGTCAGCAGTTGGTGTCTTACGTCATGCCGGCAGACCTCATTGATGCTAACTGCTTGCTTCCCTATATAAACCCGTTGCCGTTGAGTCCATTCTGACTCATAGCAACCCAACGGGACAAGTAAAACTGCCCCAAAGGGTTTCCAAAGAGCAGCTGATGGATTCGAACTGCTGACCTTTTTGGTTAGCAGCCGAGCAAGATACCCCAATTTTGAAACTTGCCCTTGTACCTCTTCCTGGGACACTCTACCACCTACCATGTCAATATACTTTCCTAGACCCTGTGTCCTACCTGCCTGTCTGGACTTCTTCCAGGTACCTTCTCCAAGGGATGGCTCATCTCTCCTGGCTTTGCTTAGATTTCAGATACTCTTTCCTACCTTCAACTTTTCCATTCAGGTCCTATGTGACCTTATGAAAGTTGCTTCACATCTGTTGCCAATTTCTTCATCTAAAAAGTAAGGCTAAAAATGTGTTATGAGGATTAAATAAGAAAACACTCATAAACCATTTAGAAGAGTGCCTGGAAAATAGTTAACACTCAATAAATGTGAGTTACTTATATGAGTTAATTATTTCAATCAGGCTTCAGTCAGGAAAACAGAAACCACTTTAGGTATTTTAAGCAGGAAGGAATTTAACAGAGAGAGAGGCTTACATGTCTTGGAAGGACTTAGGGCAAGATTAGGAAGGCCACTGCTGGACTTCAGAAAGCACTGGTGTTCAGGAATCATACAGAAGCCACCTCCTGTGGTCTCAATTGCCAGTATCTCTGAAAGGGGTGATTATCAGGTGCATGCTAGAAAGCTTGTGGTAAATCACTCTATGTATCAATGCCCATGACCTGCACAGAACTGGAGATAATAGCTTCCTATTTTCTTTTATCTTTTCCAAACCTTGTACAAGTGCCTCATTGATCAAATATAAATCTCAGAGGCAGAGAGGCTTGGGAAATATCACTTGTACACTTTTAGCCCTTGTGGTAGAGGGCATAGTTTAGAAATGTGGAGATGGTGCTGAGTATTAATAGACAATATGTGCCACAGTTTTTATCGTTACTATGGCGAAGTAGTTAAGAGCTGAAGCTGCTAACCAAAAGGTCAGCAGTTCGAATCCACCAGCCACTCCTTGAAAACCCTATGGGGCAGTTCTACTCTGTCCTATAGGGTGGCTATGTGTTGGAATTGACTTGACTGCACACAACAGCAACAACAACAATTATTACGATTGCTATTCCAGGTCTCTTCTGTAAGGAATCATGCAAAGGGACATCTACTCAGAGAGAAGTCAGAGGAGGTAATCAGTGGAGATGGATCCATCGCCTTTCTGGAGAATTTGGGTTGGATATTCAGTTGAGTGATCTTCAAGGAGGAATGGACAAGCTCCAAAATAGAGTCCAAGCAACTGACCATAATAAAGACATGCTGAAAGGTTGGTCATAGACATTCTTGGGCAATTTATTACTAATTCTCTCAAAGCACCTAAAAGAAGTCAGAAACAGAGATGTACCTGGTGGAGGAGACATCATCTCATGTGCTCTTATTGCTGACACTGCATCCTTTTTAATCAGATTGCACTCAAATCCAGCAGTGATGCTTCCCTGTGTCGATTTCAGGAATGACCCCTCAGTCCTGCCATTGCCCACACAGAGATCCAGATGTAACATATTATCAATCACAATGCTAGTATTGGGAAGTTGGGGTAGGGAAGGCCGATTGCAAGTAACTCTTGTATCTCCGGAGGCTTGCACCATGCCTGTCATGTAGAAGGCACAACAGTAGGGTTTGTTCAGTAAATGAAAGAACATTTAATCCAACTGCTGCAGTTTAATGACAAGAGCCCACTTCTTGTTCATTCCACTGAGGGGTCTGATTACCGAGAGTAAACCTCCAGATGGCAATCATGGGTTTTGTTGATTGTGACCATGAAGCTAGGGAACGCTGAACTGGGAACTCCATGGGTCCACCTAGGTAGTTATCAGGCACAGACTATCTTACCTGAAAAAACGCAGCAAGTTCCAGGTAACTGCACAGGACACTGAGCAAATAAATGACTTGTGGAGGTGTCTAGGCTCCAAGGCAGGAAACAAATGCCCTTTGGGAATGTTGAAAGACCATGCTAAGCATTCTTCATGATACTTTGAAGTTTGGTGATGCTAACCCCAAAGAATCCTTGGACCAATTCCACAACTTGATTTTGTCAGTGCAAGGGTTGAAAAAATGAATTTCTTTCATACTTTTTAAGGTCACAGAATCTAAGTGTCAGAAGAAATCTTGGAAACTATCTAGCCACACTCTTATCTAGTGCCTGAATTTCATTTGTGTAATTTTCAAAAAGTCATTCTCCAGCTGCAATTTGAGTTCTTCTATGGACAGGGAGCTTGATACCTTTCTATCCATTTCATTTCCTTTTCTTCTTTATTTGGATCTGAACCTCCCCACCTCCATAGTTACTAGTGTTTCAATTTATTACTCCATGGAGTCCCTAATGTCCTAATCTTTATTTTTCTCCCTTTTTATGTCTTAGCTAGAGAAGAACTGTTGTTCAGTCCACCTTAACATTCTCTTTTCACGGGAGCCATAAAATTAATAAGTGGTAAAATCAAGATAGGATACCAGAGTTGTTTGATACCTAATCTGGGCTCTTAACCATTATGTTATTAGTGGTGACACACTTTGCATCAAAGCCAGGTGCTCCTAGTTAAATTTGGGTGCCTAGAAACCAGGGCTTCCAACCAGTTCATTCTGGTTCCACCCTCTGCTGAGAAATTGAATTTCTACTCAATATATACTGAATCAGAATCTACATTTTATAAGGTCCTGAGGTGATTCTTATGTATACATAAGAATCACCTGGGGATATTTTGTTAAAATGTAGCTTCTGATTCAGTATATCTGGAGTGGAAATACAAATTCTCAGCAGGGGGTTGAACTGACCGAAGCGGTTTGAAGCCCTGCTAGAAACACCCTTCACAAGAACTTTATGGAGCAGGGGTAGTTCTTTAAGAACTCTCCAACCCTAAAAGGGCTGCTTAATGATAATTCACCTCCTGTGTAGAATTATTATCCAGACTGTTCAAGCCAGAAGGGGCCTTGGTGATTACTTAGTATAATTCTCTTGTTTTATTGAATGGAAATGTAAGCACCACAGTGTGTGGTAGAGGCCCATGTTCTCTAGGCGAAGTAGCTGAAGACCCAGCCTTTAACCTCAGAGTTCCAAAACCTGGACTCTTGCTTGTGTTAGCAGCAGTGTCTGTTACTGTGCTGATCAGAGTAGGGGGGCAAATATCACATATTGAAAGACAGATATTTAGTGATACACTGTTTTAAAAAATGTCTGTAATTTGGCTTTCAAAATTCTTTGGAAACCCAGACTGTTATCTCACTGTAATTTCCTGTTGTTCTTTTGATTCAATAGCTCACATGAAATATGTGGACACAAACTGTAGCCAAACTAAAGAGTAGCGGTGGAGGAATAGATAAAGGGAACTCTGGTATTAACTGAAGGCAACATGCGCCCAATGTTAGAGCTATGCTTCCTTTTTAAAAAGACACCAGACCCCACAACCTTGAGGAGTCAGTGATAAAAGCCACGCAGATCTGAATCCAAATCCTAGCTCTAGCACTACCTAGCTGTGTGTTCTTGGATGAGTTTCCCAGCCTTCCTGGGCCTTACTCTCCTTAACAGTAAAATATGGTCTTGTAAGGATAACAAGAGGCTTACATATAAAAGTTCTTTGTATAGTAATGGGACATAGCAAATGCTCAGTAGATATCATACACTATTAATGTTATTATTATTATAATTTATTTTACTGTCTTGCTCTTTTTCCACAAAGTAGGTGTCCAATAGATTTCTGCTAAGTGAACGTGTAAAATTCACAGGAACTTGCTATTGCATTAGGGAAGATCCATAAAACCCATTGCTGTTGAGTCCATTCCAACTCATAGCGACCCTATAGGGCAGAGTAGAACTGCCCCATAGGGTTTCCAAGGAGCAGCTTGGATTCGAACTGCCAACCTTTTGGTTAGCAGCCCAACACTTAACTACTGTGCCACCAGGGCTCCATTAGAGAAGACAGTATCTTTAATTTCTAACCCTGAAAAATAGAGTAAGTGAGTTTCTATTATCAGGAATAGTGAAGGCAGATCTAGACCAGGGATTAGTAAACTATGGCCCACAGGCGAAATCCAGCCCACTACCTGTTTTTGTAAATAAAGTTTTATTTTTATTGTAACACAGATACATTCATTCATTTAAGTATTGTCCATGGCTGCTTTTGCACTACAATGGTAGAAGTGAGTAGTTACTACAGAGACCTTAAGTGCCTCAAAGTCTAAAATGTTTATTATATGGCCCTTTACAGAAAAAGTTTGCCAACCCCTACTTTAAACAGATTATGAACTAGTGGGATGTATGATGGAGATCTCAAAATGCCCACATCTGTGAGTGAAGGTATGTGAAGCACAAAAAGGAAACAGGGAAAATTGGACTGCATGGCTTATTGGAGAGATTGTGAACTTCAAGTCAGAACATGCAGGTCCTAGTCTCAGTTCCACTGAATGGGCTTGGGGAATTGTTTAACTCCTCTAGGCCGGCTTCTTTATCTACAAATTGAAAGGATTGGATTAAATCAGTCTTATGGTCATTCTAAAGCTAAGATTCTGATTTTTTGAAAACTAAAGCTAGGGCAGAGAAGTGGCAAGAGTTCCACTGACATTTCTTTTACAGATATAAAACTCTGTTGCTGTCAGGTGGATTCAGACTCATAATGACCCTATAGGATAAAGTAGAGCCGCCCCAAAGGGTTTCCGGGGAGTGGCTGGTGGATTTGAACTGTCAACCTTTTGGTTAGCCGAGCTCTTAACCACCTGCACCACCAGGGCTCCTTTATAAATATAAGCCACATTATCTCTTAGGAAATAGAAAATTCTAGAAAGAGAACCTAGAATGGTACAGAGATGGATATGAATTCAGAGAATTACAAAACATACTTTTCAAAAAACTGGAAGTGAACTATAAACTTTATTAAGACTTTTCAAACTCTAAAGGGAATAAGAGGCTGCATTTTCTAAAGCTATTTTTGGGTTTGTCAACTACAATAACCCCATGGTTCAGATCTAAGAGCCAAGCACTAAAAGCATTTAGATGGAATTCCTTTCCATAGACCATTGCTAACATGAGGGACATGGCAACAAAGCACTCAGGCTGAAAATTTGAAAGAGCCTTTCAGAAAGTAGCTTGGGAGAAATAGATTTTAGTGTTTAAAAAATTTATATATATATAGATAAAGAGATAGAGATATAATCAGTTTCTGTGGAGTTGACTCTGACTTACGGCGGTCTCATGTGTGTCAAAGTAGAACTGTGCTTCATAGGATTTTCAATTTTTTAGAAGTAAATCTCAAGACTTTCCTTCCAACGTGCCTCTAGGTGGATTCGAACCTCCAAACTTTTGGTTAGCAGCCAAACCTGTTATCCATTTGTACCACCCAGTTACTTCACTTTTTAAAAAATTTTTTTATTGTGCTTTAACTGAAAGTTTACAGTTCAAGTTAGTTTCTCATACAAAAACTTATACACACATAGTTATGTGACCCTAGTTGCTCTCCCTATAATGTGACAGCACACTCCTCCTCTCCACCCTGGGTTTCCCAGGTCCATTCAACCAGCTCCTATCCCTTTCTGCTTTCTCATCTCGCCTCTGGACAGGAGCTGCCTATTTAGTCTCATGTATCTACTTGAGCTAAGAAGCACACTCTTCACGAGTATCATTTTATGTCCCATAGTCCAGTCCAATCTTTGTCTGAAGAGTTGGCTTCAATAATGGTTTCAGTTCTGGGCTAATGGAGAGTCTGAGGGCCAAATCTTCCAGGGTCCCTCCAGTCTCAGTCAGACCATTAACTGGTCTTTTTACTGGAGTTTGAGTTCTGCAGCCCGCTTTTCTACTGCTCCGTCGGGAACTCTCTGTTGTGTTCTCTGTCAGGGCAGGTATTGGTGATAGCCAGGCACCATCTGGTTTTTCTGGTCTCAGGTTGATGGAGTCTCTGGTTTATGTGGCCCTTTCTGTTTCTTGGGCTAATATTTTCCTTGTGTCTTTGGCGATCTTCGTTCTCCTTTGCTCCAGGTGGTTTGGGACCAATTGATGTATCTTAGATGGCCACTTGCTAGCTTTTAAGACCCCAAATGCCACTCACCAAAGTGGGATGCAGAGCATTTTCTTAATAAACTTTTGTTATGCCAATTGACCTAGAAACTATGGTCCCCAGGCTGCAGTCCCAGATACTCTGTCCCTCGAAGTGTTTGGTTGTATTCAGGAAACTTCTTGGCTTTTGGTTTAGTCCAGTTGTGCTGACTTCTGTATTATGTGTTGTTCTTCCCTTCACCTAAGATAATTCTTATCTGTTATCTAATTAGTGAATACCCCTCTCCCTCCCTCCTCACCCTCATAACCATCAAAAAATGTTTTCTTCTGTGTTTAAACCTTTTCTTGAGTTCTTATAATAGCAGTCTCATACAATATTTATCCTTTTGTGTCTGACTAATTTCATCCAGCATAATGCGTTCCAGATTCATCCATGTTATGAGATGTTTTGCAGATTCATTGCTGTTCTTTATTGTTGCATAGTATTCCATTGTGTGAATATGCCATAATTTGTCTATCTGTTCATCTGTTGATGGGCACCTAGGTTGTTTCCATCTTTTTGCTATTGTGAACAGTGCATGTATCTATTCCTGTGAACATGTGTGTGCATATATCTATTCCTGTGATGGCTCTTATTCCTCTAGGATATATTCCAAGGAATGGGATTGCTGGATCAAATGGTACTTCTATTTCTAGCTTTATAAGGAAGCGCCAAATTAATTTCCAAAGTGGTGGTACCATTTTACATTCCCACCAACAGTATATAAGTGTTCCAGCCTCTCCACAACTTCTCCAACATTTATTATTTGGAGTTTTTTGGATTAATGCTAGCCTTGTTGGGGTGAGATGGTATTTCATTGTAGTTTTGATTTGCATTCCTCTAATGGCTAATCATCATGAGCATTTCCCCATGTATCTGGTAGCCGCCTGAGTGTCTTCTTTGGTGAAGTGCCTGCTCATATCTTTTGCCCACTTTTTAATTGTGTTGTCTTTTTGTTTTTGAGGTTTTGTGGTATCTTGTAGATTTTAGAGATTAGACGCTGATTGGATTTGTCATAGCCAAAATTTTTTTCCTAGTCCATAAATTATCTTTTTACTCTTTCGGTGAAATCTTCTGATGAGCATAAGTGTTTGATTTTTAGGAGCTCCCAGTTGTCTAGTTTCTCTTCTGGTATTTGTACACTGTTAGTGATGTTTTGTATTCTGTTTATCCCATGTATTAGGGCTCCTAACATTGTCCCTATTTTTTTCCTTCCATGTTCTTTATCATTTTAGATTTTATATTTAGGTCTTTGATCTATTTTGAGTTAGTTTTTGTGCATGATGTGAGGTATGGGTCTTGTTTCATTTTTTTGCAGATGGATATCCAGTTATGCCAGCACCATTTGTTAAAGAGACTATCTTTTCCCCATTTAACAGACTTTGGTCTTTGTCAAATATCAGCTGCTCATAGGTGGATGAATTTATGTCTGGATTCTCAAGTCTGTTCCGTTGGTCTATGTTTCTGTTGTTGTACCAGTACCAGGCTGTTTTGAGTATCGTGATGGTATAATAGTTTCTAAAATCAGGTTGTGTGAGGCCTCCTGCTTTGTTCTTCTTCTTCAGTAATGCTTTACTTCTCCAGGGCCTCTTTCCTCTCCATGTGAAGTTGATTTGTTTCTCCATCTCATTAAAAAAGTCACTGGAATTTGGATCAGGATTACTTTGAATCTGTAGATCGTTTTGGGTAGAACTGACATTTTCACAATTTTGAGTCTTCCTATCCATGAGCAAGGTATGTTTTTCTACTTCTGAAGGTCTGTTTTGGTTTCTTGCAGTAGTGTCTTGTGGTTTTCATTGTACAGGTCTTTTACGTCTCTGGTTAAATTTATTCCTAAGTATTTTATCTTCTTGGGGCTATTGTAAATGGCATTGATTTGGTGATTTCCTCTTAGAAGTTCTCTTTGTTGGTGTAGAGGAATCCAACTGATTTTTGTATGCTTATCTTGTATCTGATACTTTGCTGAAACCTTCTATTAGTTCCAGTAGTTTTCTTGTGGATTCTTTGGGGCCTTCTGTGTATAAGATCATATCATCTGCAAATAGAGATACTTTGACTTCTTCTTTACCAATTTGGATGCCCTAGAAAAATATCTTTTTTTAGCCTAATTACTCTGGCTAGGACCTCCATCAAAATGTCAAATAAGCGTGGTGATAAAGGGCATCCTTGTCTGGTTCCTGTTCTCAAGGGGAATGCTTTCAGTCTCCATCTAAGATGATGTTGGCTGTTGGCCTTGTATAAATGCCCTTAATTATGTTGAGGAATTTCCCTTCTATTCCTATTTTGTTTAGAGTTTTTATCATGAATGGGTGTCAAACTTTGTCAAATGCCTTTTCTGCATCAATTGATAAGATTATGTGGTTCTTGTCTTTTGTTTTATTTATGTGATCATTACGTTGATTGTTTTTCTAATGTTGATCCATCCCTGCGTACCTGGTCTAAATCCCACTTGGTCGTGGTGAATTATTTTTTTGATAGGTTGTTGAATTCTATTGGCTAGAATTTTGCTGAGGATTTTTGCATCAATGTTCATGAGGGATATTGGTCTGTAATTTTCTTTTTTTGTGGTGTCTTGGTAGAATTCTTCAGTGATACCTTCTAGGACAGGGCCTTTTTTTGTTGGGAGTTTTTAAATTACCTTTTCAATCTCTTCTTTTGTTATAGGTTTGTTTAGTTGTTCTTCCTCTGTTTCTGTTAGTTTGGGTAGGTAGTGTGTTTCTAGAAGTTTGTTCATTTCCTGTAGGTTTTCCAATTTGTTAGAGTACAATTTTTCATAGTATTCTGTTATGATTCTTTTAATTTCAGTTTGGTCTCCTGTGATATTGTCCATCTCATTTCTTATTTGGGTTATTTGCTTCCTCTCCTATTTTTCTTTTGTCAGTTTAGCCAATGGTGTACTGATTTTGTTGATCTTTTCAAAGAACCAGTTTTTGATCTTGTTAACTCTTTCAGTTGTTTTTCTATTCTTTATTTCTTTTAATTCTGCTCTGATTTTTATTATTTACTTTCTTTTAGTGCCCGAGGGCTTCTTTTGCTGCTCTCTTTCCGTTTGTTTGAGTTGTAGGGTTAATGTTTTGATTTTGGCCCTTTCCTCTTTTTGGATGTGTGCATTTATTATTATAAATTGACCTCTGAGCACTGTTTTTGCTGTGTCCCAAAGGTTCTGGTAGGATATGTTTTAATTCTCATTTTATTCCATCCTTAATTTCTTCTGTAACCCAGTAGTTTTTGAATAAGGTGTTGTTCAGTTTCCCTGTGTTTGATTTTTTTTCCTTGCTTTTTCTGTTATTGCTTTCTACTTTTATGGCTTTATGGTCAGAAAAGATGCTTTGTAATATTTCAACGCTTTGGGTTTTGTTAGGCTTGCTTTATGGCCGAATATGTGGTCTACTCTGGAGAATGTTCCATGTGCATTGGAAAGAAAGTATACTTGGCTGCTGTTGGGTGGAGTGTTCTGTATATGTCTGTGAGATCAAGTTGACTGATGGTGACATTTAGCTCTTCTGTGTCTTTATTGAGCTTCTTTCTGGATGTTCTGTCCTTCACCGAAAGTGGTGTGTTGAAGTCTCCTACTATTTTTGTGGAGCTGTCCATCTCTCTTTTCGATGGTGTCAGAGTTTGTTTTATGTATTTTGGGGCCCTCTTATTGGGTGGGTAAATATTTATTATAGTTATGTCCTCCTGGTATATTGACCCTTTAATCATTATGCAGTGTCCTTCTTCATCCTTTGTGGTGGATTTTACTTTAAAGTCTCTTTTGTCAGAGATTAATATTGCCACTTCTGCTCTTTTTTGATTGTTGTTTGCTTGATATGTATTTTTCCATCTTTTGAGTTTTAGTTTGTTTGTGTCTTTAAGTCTAAGGTGTGTCTCTCGTAGGTTGCATATAGATGGATTGTATTTTTTCATCCATTCTGCCACTCTCTGTCTTTTTATTGGTGCATTTAGTCCATTTACATTCAGTGTAATTATTGATAGGTATCTGTTTAGTGCTGTCATGTTGGTGTCTTTTTTTTGTGTTGTTGACAGTTTCTTTGTTCCTGTTAATCTTCTGTGCTAAGTCGTTTTTCTTTATGTATTTTCTTTTCATCGTTTTCATTGTTGTTGATTTTGTATTTGCTGAGTCTTTATATTTTTCTTGTTTTTTATTTTGATGTGTAGGATTATTAGTTTCCTTTGTGGTTACCCTAGTATTTACCCCTATTTTTCTAAATTTAAACTCATCTTTTATTTCTTGATATCATCTCGAGTTCCTCTCTGTATGAAAGATCTATGACTACAGTTTTTAGTCTCTCTCTCTTTTTTTTAATGTTATCTTCTTTTACATATTGATGTTCTGTTTCCCTATTTTCAGCATTTTAGCTTTGATTTATTTTTGTGACTTCCCTATCTGGGTTAATATCTGATTGCTCTGTCCGTGTTCCAGTCTTAGGTTCTTTTCTGATGTTATTGATTTTCTAACTGGCAGACTCCCTTTAGTATTTCTTGTAATTTTGGTTTTGTTTTGTTTATCTGGAAATGCCCTAATTTTGCCATCATATTTGAGAGACAGTTTTGCTGGATATATAATCTTTGGCTGCCAATTTTTTTCCTTCAAGGCTTTATATGTCATCCCATTGCCATCTTGCCTGCATGGTTTCTGCTGAGTAGTCTGAGCTTATTCTTATTGACTCTCCTTTGTTGATGACTTTTCTTTTATCCCTAGCTGCTGTTAAAATTCTCTCTTTATCTTTTGGTTTTGCAAGTTTGATTATAATACGTCTTGGTGACTTTCTTTTGGGATCTACCTTATGTGGGGTTCGATGAGCATCTTGGATAGATATCTTCTCATCTTTCATGATATCAGGGAAATTTTCTGCCAACAAATCTTCAACAATTCTCTGTGTATGTTCTGTTATACCCCCCATTCTGGTACACCAATCACTCTTAGGTTATTCCTGTTCATAGAGTCCCACATAATTCTTAGGGTTTCTTCATTTTTTAAAATTCTTTTATCTGATTTTCCTCATATAATTTGGTGTCAAGTGCTTTATCTTCAATCTCTCTAGTTCTGACTTCCTTTGCCTCTGTTCTGATCCTATGACTTTCTATTGAGTTGTCTAATTCTGAAATTTTATTGTTAATCTTGTGGATTTTTCTTTGCTACCTCTGTATGGATTCTTGCAGCCTGTTAAATTTGTCATGTGCTCTTCTATAATCTTCTTAAGTTCCTCCATTGCTTTGTCTATGTGTTCCTTGGCTTGTTCTGTGTTTTGTCTGAACTCCTTCCTGATATTTTGAAGAGTTCTGTATATTAATCTTTTGTACCCTACCTCTGGTAATCCCAAGTTCTCTTGCTCCAGAAGATTTCTTGATTCTTTGTTTTGGGTGCTTGCTAAAGCCATCATGGTCTGTCTCTTTATGTGATTTGATATTATTGTTGTTTCCAAACCATCAATAAGTTATTATTTTTATTTATTTTATGTTTGCTTACTGTGTCCTAGCTTCTTGTTTTGCTTTGTTTTGACATGCTCAGATAGGTTGCTTGTGTGAGCTAGTTTGATTATCAGCACCTTTGAAGCTCTAACATCCTGTCACAAGGTGGTTAAATCTGTTACTAGGTATGTGAGCCCAGGAGTCCATTTATTTTCCTGTATGCATTCAGCTCAGGTGTCCAGGTAGTCGGTCACCAAGTGTGTGGTGCAGGCTCTCACCTACAGTCCTGGATGGGCAGGGGTGATTGTAATAGGCACAGGTATCTCGCTGCAGTAGGGATTCATGCACTGAGCAAGGTAGGGGACTGACAGCTGTCTCTGAGTGTCTGGGAGGAAAGTGTGTCCTTGTTCCCTAGAGTGCATAGCTGGGTGTGTTTTGCAGCCAGACTATGGCACCCAATGCTGTTGGCTGTAAGGACTGGGAAGCACCATTTATTCTTGGACCCCTGTTGCAGGTGGCTAGGTGGCGTGGGTGGAGCTACCAGTCTTCAGGCCCTTGATATGGTAGGTGAGGACCCTGCTTAATGTGCAGAGTGGTGTCAAATGTCACAAACTTGCCACTCCACCATATAGCTGATACAGTTGAAGTTAGGCTTTAGGTATATACCCTGTTGTACTGTGCTAATGAGGGCCTACACTGTTGAAATGGTCCCACACAGGTCTATGCAGGGGTGAAAGGCATTCAAAGTCCGTGGGCCCCTTATGCCTGTGCCTAGGGAGTGGTGCCTGCCCTGAGTTCATCACTTAAGGGAGCTGGCAGATAATTTTTTCTTGTTTATTAATTTGTTCCATCTCCAAGGCCAAGAGAATGGTTCAGGGTATGTGATGGGTCCTACTTCTGCCCTAGGGGATGCAGCAATCACTGAAGTTGGCCTAGGACCCAATGCAGAGCAGGGAGGGAGCAGGTAAATGGGAGAGAGGTTCTTCCCAAATAGGATGTTTTCTGATCCACGTGGTAGGTTAAATGCATGTACTTACCTTATGCCAATTGAGCACTGCTTTTCACTGGTTCTGGAGGCTTGCGTAGACTCTCTGTCACTTGATCTCTCCTGATATGAATACGCCTCCCAAACGCCATTGCCCACCCCACTGTGCATGCTAGCTGATCCGGCCTTCAGGGTGTTGGTTCCTGCTGGGTCAGGTCTGGTAACTCCTTACTGCTTCTGACCCATCTTTCCCTCTGTCTGCCACTCAGTCCTATTCCTCAACTTTGCCTTTGATGTTGAGAGCTCCTAGGTTGTCATATATAATTGATTCACTAGTTTTTTTTGGTCTTTGTTGTAAGAGAGACCACTGGAAGCATGTGAATACCCCACCATCTTGGCCCTGCCTCTGTGACTTCACTTTTGAATAAATGAATAAAATTAATTGGAACCTCTACAATACGTTACAGGTTCAATTCAACAAAAACCTTTCCAGAGCCTAGTATTGGGTTAAGTGCTTGACTGGTAACCGAAAGTTCAGCAGTTCAAATTCACCAGCTGCTCCTTGGAAACACTATGGGGCAGTTCTACCCTGTCCTATAGGATCAGTATGAGTCAGAATTGACTCAATGGCAACTGGTTTGTTTTTTTTTTTTGGTTTATTATTGAGTTACTAGGCACTTTTTAGCAGATACTACCTTATAGAGACTAATGAGTCCCTTTTAGAACTCCAGATGATATTAATAATGTTCCTTAGATGAGATTTAAGGAGGGAATACCAGAATTCAATTTTTGAGCTGACAGGGACTGGATGAACCCATTCATTTTTATATATCTCTTACCCAAGGTTCCAAGCCTAGCTAAAGGCCAAGTTAGAAGTAAAACCTATTCTTTGAATACTTAGTTCAGTGTATATCCTATATACTACCCTCATTATCCAGCCTACATTTTAGAAGTTATAATGAGATTCTAACATAGATGTAACTTACTTAAACGTGGAAAGGAATTTGGGTTCTGGTTAATGGCAATACTCTTCATCCATTCATTCATTTCTTCAGCTAGTATTTGTTAGGGACCAACTGTATTTGTTGAAGAGTGCTAGACTCTCTTGATGATGAAAAGGAATGAGACACGGTCCCCTCCTTTAACTCAGGAGACTCCTCCAGGAAGATTTCCCTGGACCACTGTTGCTGCATCCTAGGTTGCACCGCACCTACCACATTATCTTGAAATGGTTTGTTAACAATCCATCTTCTCCATTTGGATGTAAGATCCTTAGGGGCAGAGACCATATCTTTCTCATCACTGGGCATATTGTCTGGCAGCGCCCGCCACCCCAAAAAGTGTTATCTGAACTGCATTAACTTGATCCTGTGATATATTTGGAGGAGAAAGTAAATAATATAAAATTTGCTAGTGTGAGGTGAAGGACCTAGTTTTACCCTAAGTAAGGTGGCCTTTGTCCTTGCCTCCGGGGGAATAACCTTTGGAGTAATTGTGGTGCCTTGGTCTAGGACTTCCAGGCAAGACCAGAATATTTGTGCTTATGAGTGTGGGCTGACCAGACCAGGGAGGCCAATATCATCTAGCCTCAGCAGGCATGATTTAGCCTATTATGCAGGACTGACCAATAAAAGCCCAGAACATGAAGTCTCAAGGAGTTTCCTAGACAGCAAAAGAAGGTTGATGTGCCTTCCCAGAACTTGCCCATGCATCTTTTCCTTCCAATGATCCCGATATATATCCTTTTACTGTAATAAAACCTGTAGTTGTAAGTATAACATATTTCATGTGTCCTATGAGTCATTCAGGAAAACTAAAAAACCAAACCAAGGATGGTGTCCTCTTAACTTGTAAGGTCTGACCTAGCTCCTGTGGCTAGGGACAGAGAAAGAGAGAATGCCACGTGGGTGGCTGGTGTCAGAAATGATGGAGAAGTGGAAAAGTGGCGATATGATGAATCTCTGCCTTCTGGGATTTGGCTTTATGCTGATTCTCATCCATGAAGCTATCATCATAGCTAGTTTAAAAAATACTAGTAATACTTTTTTTTAAAATTACAACTATACTGAAAAAAAGTTTTTTGCAAAATTACAACATTCAAAGTTTGTAGTCTTTCTTTATTTCTATGAACTTTCCTAGAATCAAAGAATCTCTAGTTGGTTAAGACTGCAAGTTAATAAAATGCTAGCTAAGCGGAGAAATATCCTTAGGGTAAAGGTCACGACCTAGTCCCAAATCTAAGTTTTTCTTCTTCCTAACATTAATAATATCAGTTTCTACCATTTGGGACCATGTACTATGTGCCAATCATGGTGCTCAGCATTGAACAGTTTCATTTTATCTTTTCAACAAGTCTGAGAGATGGGAAGTGTTAACATTGTTAACAGCTGTGAAAACTGAGACTGAAAGTACCTCACCCCTGGTCCTGTACTAAATGGTGGTACCTGAATTTACCCTAGATTTTACTGATTTTGAATGTCCATGTACTTAACAAAAATTCAAGTATTTTTATTTATACCCATGAGTCTACTATGTATTTTGGGATGCCCCCTGTCTTATAACTGTAGAAACTCTTTTCCTCTGCAATGAATACTGTTCATCTTATATATAGACACAACATAAATGAGATTGCATACATAGGCCTATATTTGCTGTTGTCTGGCCAGATTCTTGAAGACACTACCTCACCTCTTCTTTAGGTCTGTCCATCTGTCATTGTCCCTTTGCATCTTTCCCTTTGTCCTGGTAATCCATATCATCCCTGAAGCCATTTCTAGATGCTAGGTCAAGTCCAAAGAGAAACTAAATGATTCTTGTATAGCCTCTGTTATTCCCAACCTTAGCCCGAAGCCAGTTTCTATATTGAGAAACCCTAACCTTCATACCCTTGCGTTCAGTCACTGCATCTTCAAAATTGACCTCAGACACTGAATTCATTCAATTCACCCTGAATTTGGAACCTTGCCATGCATTCTGCTGGCTTCCTCATCCTCTCTTTCTGCCCCTGAGCCCCAGCTAGAGGCACATCCCTGTACCAGTCCCATTTAGCTCTGCATGGATTTTCCCAAGGTGCTTGGAGACGTTGTCAAATTATTTGCAATTGCATTTCTGCAGTTTGCAGCTGTTTGAAAAATTCCAGATTGATTTTCAGCAGGGCAATGCAGCTTCAATCCTAATAAGTTTCAAGCACTGAAAAAGTACAGCGATGAACCACTGATTAAGTTGACACTGCAGTCTATTTTCCCTGCCCCTGGTAGGCTGAACTGGCTTCTTGCACTTGCATTTGTTAAATGTTCCAGGCTTTTGTCTTTATGAATAATCTTATCTGAAACCAGAGCCGGTCAGTGCTTGGTTGCTGTTCCTTGGCATCTGTCAGTAGCTCTTTCCAGGGATGTGACAATGAAAGCTGAGGAAACTAAGGGAAGTGTTTCAGGTGCACAGGGAATTCACCAATCTAAAAACCCAAAGTCCTGCACTGCTACTGTTCACAGTCCCATTGCTAGAGCTGAGAAGGAAGACTGTGGTTGGAGAATGAATATGTCCATGGGGAAATAACACAGCAGGAATGTGCACTATGGAGTGAGTGTCAGGTTTAGGGCAGGGACAGCCTTTCCACATTAAGCAAGTGTCCCTAGACAGTGATAGCTGTGTTGCAAACATAAATCACTAAGATGCACAGCACTAGATCCTTTTCCCTTCTTCCTAATGCACCCACTTTTTCAGCTTCTTTGAAATGATTCATTTCATGTTGAATGAGAGTCCTGAAACTTATCTGCTGTATGACTATGGGAAGAATGCTTAACTTAGTTTCAATATCCTCATATCTAAAATGGGTATTTTAATAGTGCTGCCCTCATGAGGCATTGTCAAGATTAAATAGGCTAATGGCTATAACAAGCCTATCATACAGTAAGCATTCAGTAAATTAATAGTAATGAAACAGGGTTTCCATTTGAGATAGATAAAAAAGAATCATTTTGAAAGTCAACATATCTCAATTTTTTTTAAATTACAAAACAGAAAACCGAGCCCATTGCCATCGAGTCAATTCTGACTCATAACAACCCTGTAGGAGAGAGTAGAACTGCCCCGTAGGGTTTCTAGGGCTATAATCTTTACAGAAGCAGACTGCCACCTCTTTCTCCCTTGGAAAGGCTGGTAGGTTTGAACCTCCAACCTTTCAATTAGCAGCTGAGTGCTTAACCACAGGGTCACCAGGGTTCCTTTTAAATAAAAAATTATAGTAGCTTTTAAATGGATGGTAAGAAAAGAAAAGAAGTAGTAGCAGCCTCATAATCACAGAAACTCCTGATGGAGTAGACAGCCAAGCCCACAGTCACATCAGTGGCAGAATGAAAAAAAAGGACTGGGGAAAAGGGCTATATTAGGCATATTGTCCACAAGCCGCCACCCTGGCTCCTCTGCTTCAGCACAGGCATCCTCCCTGCTCTCTTTCCTTCAAAGTGATTTCTAGTTGTGTAACAGTTGTACTAGTATGGTAAACACTAGTTTTCTCAAAGCTAATGTAGATGAATTTTAACTATACACATAGAGTAAATCTATAAATGCATCTATACATATCTACTATCTCCATGAATATTTATGGGAAATATATAAATAAGTCACACACACTCCTTCACATCCTAGAAGAATGGCAAGATGCACCGTTCTTTGACCTGACCTCTCAACCCCATCAGAATGCAAATCATCTCACCCTTGACATGAAATTGCTCAAATAACACAGGTCCCAGAGAGAGCTGATTCACATGTGGAGCACAGTCATATCCCAGACACTTTCATCAGTCTGCTCCTTCACCAATGACCCCCCAGATGTTTCTTACCAGCTCTGTGCCTGCCTCCAGATTATTCTGAAAAATTGCAGCAGTCATGTTTTTGCATTTTAAAGCATAGATGTGATACTGAGGGAAGCTGGAGTCAGATTCTCCATAAAGCTGTTGCATTAAGAGCTGAGAGCTGTCCAATGGAAGTTTCTTCGAGGAGGAGGGAAATGTTCTTTATGTGTGCTGTGTAATACACTAGCCACGAGTCACACGTGGCTATTGAGCCCTGGAAATGTGATGAGTGCGAATGAGGTACTGAAAGTTTAATTTAATTTGAATTTAAGTAGATATCTGTGAGTAGAGGCTACCGTACTGGAAAACACATCTTTAGGAAATAGTCTAATCTCCTTTTTTTTAAAATTGTACTTTAGATAAAGGTTTACAGAACAAACTAGCTTCTCATTAAACAGTACATATATTGTTTTAGGACATTGGTTAACAACCCCAGGACATGTCAGTACTCTCCCTTCTCGACTTTAGGTTCTCTATTACCAGCTTTCCTGTCACCTCCTGCCTTCTATTCCTTGCCCCTGGGCTGGTGTGCCCCTTTAGTCTCGTTTTGTCCTATGGGTCTGTCTAATCGTTGGCTAAAAGGTGAACCTCGGGAGTGACTTCATTACTGAGCTAAAAGGGTGGCCAGGGGCCATACTCTCAGGGTTTCTCCAGTCTCTGTCAGGCTAGTAAGTCTGGTCTTTTTGAGTTAGAATTTTGTTCTACATTTTACTCCAGCTCTGTCCGGGACCCTGTATTGTGATCACTGTCAGAGCCGTCAGTGGTGATAGCCGGGCACCATCTAG
>NW_004444077.1:5740121-5755398 GCF_000243295.1 Trichechus manatus latirostris
ATGTCTTCTTTGGTGAAGTGTCTGTTCATTTCCTTTGCTCATTTTTTAATAGGATTATTTGTCTTTTTGTGGTAGAGGTGTTGGATTTTCCTGTAGATTTTAGACATTAGAACTTTGTTGGATTTGTAATAGCCAGAATTTTTTTCCCAGTTCTATTTTCACTCTTTTGGTGAAGTCTTTTAATGAGCATAAGTGTTTACTTTTTAGAAGATCCCGGTTACCTAGTGTGATGGTTAAGATTTTGTGTCAACTTAGCTGGGCCATGATTCTCAGTGTTTATATGTGATCACTCCCATGATTGAATATGCTGAGTAGCCAGTCAGTTGAAAGGGGTTTCCTTGGGGGTGTGGCTTGCATCTGAATATAAGTAGACGTTCTGGCTATCAGCTTATCTGCCTATCCTGAGACTGGTCAATCCTCACAGCCTGAGAGTGGAGTCCTGCTTTCCAACCTGCCAATCTTGGGTTCGCCAGCCCCTGCAGCTACGTGAATCAGGAGAAGCCTCTATCCTAATCTACAGTTGCGTGAGCTGTTTCTTTGCTATAAATCTCTCTCTATATATATTTATATGCTTTACTGGTTTTTCTTCTCGAGAGAACCCAGGCTAAGACATCTCGATTATTTTCTGGAGTGTGCCTGTTGTTCTTTATGGTTTGTATGTTAATGCCATGTATTAGGGTCTCTAGCATTGATCATATTTTTTCTTCTATGATCTTTATAGTTTTTGGTTTTATATTTAGGTCTTTGATCCATTTTGAATTAGTTTTTGTGTATGGTGTGAGGTATGAGTCCTGTTTCATTTTTTTGCAGATGAACATCCAGTTTTGCCAGCAGCATTTGTTAAAAAGACTGTCTTTTCCCCATATGATGGACTTTGGGCCCTTGTCGAAGATCAGGTGATCGTAGGTGGATGGATTTACATCTGGGTTCTCGATTCTCTTCCATTGGTCAATGTATCTATTGTTGTACCAGTACCAGGCTGTTTTGACTATCATAGCTGTATAGTAGGTTCTGAGTTCAGATAGTGGGAGTTCTCCTACTTTATTCTTCTTCTTCAATAATGCTTTACTTATCCGGGGCCTCTTCCCTTTCCATTTAGAAATTATGATTGTTTTTTTCCATCTCTTTAAAAAATGTTGTTGGTACTTGGATTAGGATTGCATTGTATTTGTAGATAGCTTTGGGTAGAATCATCATTTTCACAATGTTGAGTCTACCTATCCATGAGCATGGTATGTTTTTCCATTTATGTAGATCTCTTTTGGTTTCTTGCAGTAGTGTTTTGTAGTTTTCTTTGTATAGGTCTTTTACATCCCTGGTTAAATTTATTCCTAAGTATTTTAGTTTTTTAGGGGCTGTAATAAATAGTATTGTTTTCCTGATTTCCTTTTCATCATTCTCTTTATTGGTGTATAAGAATCCAATGGATTTTTGTATGTTTATCTTTTATCCTGCTACTCTGCTGAATCTTTCTTTTAGTTCTAGGTGTTTTCTCTTGGAGTCTTTTGGATTTTTTATATATAGTATCATATCATCTGCAAACAGGGACAGTTTTACTTCTTCGTTACCAATCTGGATGCCCTTTATTTCTTTTTCTTGTCTTATTGCTGTAGCTAGGACTTCCAGCACAATGTTAAATAAGAGTGGTGATAAAGGACGTTCTTGTCTTGTTCCTATTCTCAAGAGGAATGCTTTCAGCCTCTCTCCATTAAGAATGATGTTGGCTGTTCGTGTTGTATAGATGCCCTTCATTATGTTGAGGAATTTCTCTTGTATACCTATTTTATTGAGGGTTTTTATCAGGAATGGGTGTTGGACTTTGTTGAATGCCTTTTCGGTGTCAATCGAGATGATCATGTGATTCTTTTATTTTATTTTATTTATGTAGTAGATTACATTGATTGATTTTCTAATGTTGAACCATCCTTGTATACTTGCTATGAATCCTACTTGGTTGTGGTGTATTTTTTTTTTATATATAATTCTGAATTCTATTGGCTAGTATTTTGTTTAGAGTTTTTGCATCTATATTTATGAGAGTTATTGGTCTGTAATTTTCTTTTTCTGTGGGGTCTTTGCCTGGTTTTGGTATCAGGGTTATACTGGCTTCATAGAATGAATTTGGAAGTATCCCTTCCTTTTCTATGTTCTGAAATAGTTTGAGTAGTACTGGTGTAAGCTCTTCTCTGACTTTTTGGTAGAATTCTCTAGTGAAAACACCTGGGCCAGGACTTTTTTGTTTGTTTGTTTGTTTGGAGTTTTTTTTATTACCTGTTCAATCTCTTCTCTTGTCATTGGTCTTTTTGGATTTTCAACAACAATTTGTGATAGTTTGGGTAAGTAGTATGTTTCTGGAACTTTGTCCATTGCCTCTATATTTTCAAATTTATTGGAGTATAGTTTTTCATAATACTGTGTTATGATCTTTTTTATTTCGGTTGGGTCATTTCATTTCTTATTTGGGTTATTTGCATCCTCTCCTGTTTTTCTTTTGTCAGTTTCGTTAGTGGTTTGTTGATTTTGTTGATCCTTTCAAAGAACCAACTTTTGGTTTAGGTGATTCTTTCTATTGTTTTTCTATTATCTATTTCATTTATTTGTGTTCTGATCTTTATTATTTCCTTTCTTCTTGTGGCTGTAGGCTCCTTTTGCTGTTCTGTTTCTATTTGTTTGAGTTGTGTAACTAATGTTTTGATTTTGTCCCTTTCTTCTTTTTTGATGTGTGCATCTATTGCTATGAATTGTCCTCTGAGCACTGGCTTTGCTGTGTCCCAAAGGTTTTGGTATGATGTGTTTTCATTCTTGTTTGCTTCTAGGAATTTTTTGATTCCATCTTTGATTTCTTCTATTAGCCAGTGGTTTTTAAGCAGGGTGTTACTTAGTTTCCATAAAATTGATTTTTTCCCTTGCTCTTCCTATTGTTAATTTCTACTTTGGTGGAATTGTGATCAGAGAAGATACTTTGTATTATCTTAATGTTTTGGATTTTGTTGAGGTTGCTTTGTGGCCTAAGATGTGATCTATTCTGGAGAATGTTCCATGTGCACTGGAAAAGAATGTGTACTTTGCAGATGTTGGGTGGAGTGTTCTATATATTTATATGAGGTCAAGTTGGCTGACTGTGGCCTTTAGATCTTCTGTATCCTTGTTGAGTTTTTAGATGTTCTGTTCTTTACCAAAGCAGTATGTTTTGAAGTTTCCTACTATTATAGTGGAACTGTTAATTTCTCTTTTCAGTGCTGTTAAAGTTTGTTTTATGTATTTTGGAGCCCTGTCTTTGGGTGCATAGATATTTACTATACTTGTATCTTCATGCTGGATTGTCCCTTTAATCTTGATATAGTAACTGTCTTTTATGGTGGATTTTGTTTTGACCTCTATTTTATCTGAGAATAGTATTGCCACTCCTGCTCTTTTTGGGTAACGGTTTGCTTGATATATTTTTTTCCATCCTTTGATTTTTAAAAAATTTATGTCTTTGTTTCTAAGGTGTGTCTCTTGTAGACAGCATATTGAGGGGTCCAGTTTTTTTATTCATTCTGTCACTCTCTGTATCTTTATGGGTGCTCTTGGGCCATTTACCTTCAGTGTAATTATTGATAGGTGTGAGTTTATTGCTGTCATTTTGTAGTGCTTTTTTTTTTTTTTGTGGTGATGATGATTTCTTTGTTCCTGTTCCTCTCCTGTGCTGAGTTCCTTTTGTTTGTGAATTCCTTTCTTTTGATTTTGTAGATTTTGTTTTTACTGAGGTTTTATGTTTTTCTTCTTTATTTTGATGAGTAGATTTGTTAACTTTCTTTATGGTTACCTTGAAATTTACCCTTATCTTCCTAGGTTGGAACCAGTCTATTATTACATGGTATTGCTTTGCCTTCCTCTCCCATTAGAAAGTTCTACACCTAAACTGTTTAGTCCCTCTTTTATTGTTCTGACGTTGTTGCCATTTGCAGAGTAAGCTCTCTGGTTCCATGTTGTAAATCTTTTTGTTTTGAATAGTTTTTTAGAGTTCATTTTCTAGGTTTGTATCTGGCTGGTGTGATCTTGGGTCCTAGATTCAGGCTGTTGTCTGATGTTGTTTCTTCTCAAACTGAAGGACTCTCTTTAACAATTCTTTTAAGTTTGGTTTGGTTTTTATGTATCCCCTAAATTTCTGTTTATCTGGAAACGTCCTTATTTCACCATCATATTTGAATGAGAATTTTGCAGGATATATTCTTGGTTGGCAATTTTTTTCTTTCAAGGTTTTATGTATGTCATTCCATTGCCTTATTACCTGCATGGTTTCTGCCAAGTAATCAGAGCTTAGTCTTATTGTTTCCCTTCTGCATGTGACTTTTTGTTTTTCTCGAGCTGCTCTCAGGATTCTTTCATTGTCTTTGGTTTTAGTGAGTGTGATTATGCTATTCCTTGGTGATTTTCTTCTGGAGTCTATCCTATATGGGGTTCGTTGAGCTTTTTGGATGGTCAGCTTTTTATCTTTCATGATATTGGGAAGTCTTCTGTCAGCAATACTTCAATGATCCTCTGTGCATTTTCTGTTTTCTCCTTCTGTTCTGGAACTCCGATGACTGGCAAATTTTTGCTTTTGTTTGTATCCTACATAATTCTCAAGGTCTCTTCATTTTTCTTTGTTCTTTTTTCTGATTTTTCCTCAAACAGAGTTGTATCCAAGTGTTTTTCTTCAGTTTCATTAATCCTGTCTTCCATTGTTTCAAACCTGCTCCTCAGCCCTTCTATGACACTGTCCGTTTCTGAAATCTTGTTTACTTTTTGGATTTCTAACTGTTGTTTTTTTGTCTATTTTTTCCTCATTTTTGTCTGCTTTTTGCTTCAACTCTTTGATAGCTCTGAATATTTGGGATTTGAATTCTCTTTCAGATAGTTCTAGTGCTTTTTCTTCTACTGGAATGTCATCTGGTGTTTTATTTTGGATGCCTACTGGAACCGTCCTGTCCTTTTTTTTTTTTTTAATATGTTTTGATATTGTCTGCTGTCTTTGGGACATTCAGTAGTTATTTTCTTCATGTATGGATTGTAGATTTGTTTGTTTCACCCTGCTTTTTTGTTTTATTTGGTTATGTCTGAGCAGGTGGGCTGTTTGTTCTTTTTCGTTTGGTCATCTGTGGACATGATATTTTCACGTCCTTGTCCAATGAGCAGGGCCAGTCTCTTAGCTATTGTGCAGCAGGGCAGGTCCAGCAGAAGGTGAGGGCTGGGATGGGTTGTTTGTGGCACGTACTGGGGCTGACAATGTGAGCAGGAGGTCAGTGCAGTGCAGGTTCCAGTAAGCCGTGCCTGTGCTGTGTAATTTTCAGTACATGGTGCAGATAGGCAGGAGGAAGGGAGAGGGGAAGATTGTGATGTGTGGAACTACGTTGGGTATAGGAAAGAATAGAGAGAGGAGACAGAAACAGGAGCCCTCACAAAAAAAGTGCTGAGGGAGCCTGCCATTCGAGTAAAGAGATAAGAAACCGAGAAGTGAAGAAAAACAAAAATAAAATAAAATAAAATAAAAATGCTCTCAGGGATCCCACCAGCATGGCTGCACAGACCAACGAAGCAGCTCCCAAGCCACATAGTACTGCCTGGCTAGAAGAGGTGGAGATGGTACACAGAGCCAGGTATTCAGGAGACAGGAAAAGAAGGTAAGTAGAAAGAAATTAGAAACTGAGAAATGAAGAAAAATAAAAAGGGAAAAAGAAAGAGAAAACAAACAAACAAACAAAAAAAAAAAGAAAAAGAAAAAAATAGATGCCCCCACGGATCCCACCAGCGTGGTGGCCGGGACTGGATAAGTAGTTCCCCAGCCGAGTGGGGATTCACAGCCTGTCAAGAAGAAGAAAAGATGGCACATGGAGTCAGGTGTTTGAGAAAAAGGAGGGGAGGGAGGTGAGAGGCAGGGAAGAAACCAAAAGAGGCTGAAAAAGCAATACCAGCAACAAATGGCAGTGAAGGAGCCAACTGGTGTGGGTAAGGTGAATCTGCACAGTACAAAACTGTTGCCTCCCATGCCGTGGTCTTGGCCCTTTGGGAAGTGGCTAATCAGCCTGCCGGGAAGCAGCAAATTGGCCTGCTGGAAAGCCAGGAATTGGCCAGCTGGGAAGTGAGAAGACCAAACAGGAGAAGGGAGGGTGTGGGATGGGAAAGTGTGTCTCGCTGATTACCAGGTGCTCTGTCTCCTGCTTGCTTCATGAATCTGCTTTCCCATACACCCTGTCCACTTATCTTTCATAGGAGTCCAAGATGGTGGATCCGTGCTGGGTTCCTGATAAGGGACCTCTGCTCATAACTCTCCTCACTCTCTCTTCTCTATCAGTTTCTTACTCCATCGGGTGGTTGATTGAGTTCTTTATCTCTTCATTTGACACCTAGGGTTCCAGGATTGACGTTTGTCTCTGTTTTTCTTAGTTTTTTGGGTCTTTGCTGTGCAGAGACGGCATGTTTCTTCTGTCTATAGCACCAAGTTGGCTCCGCCTCCCCACTGTCTTGCTTTTAAGGAGATGTGAGGAAAGTGGTTGGAGAAGATAGGATGTATTGGTTTGGGAGGGGCAGGGAGGAAGTTTACAACAGGTTAGATCAAATTTCTTCTCCCTACTAAAATATTCAACCTCTGAATACCTAGGTTTGGTGGCATGAGGATAAATTGAAGAATTAAAGATTATTCATTAATTCCTCAGTCATTTACTGATAGTTTTTTATGGATCATTTAATATCCTCATTATGCAAGGAAACTGAGGACAGATAAATAAAAAACAAATAAACAAACAAAAAACAATAGCCTTTGCCCATGACGAGCCCTGGTAGTGCAGTGGTTAAGAGACTGGCTGCTAACCAAATTGATTGGCTGCTAATCAAATCCACCAGCTGCTTCTTGGAAACCCTATGGGGCAGTTCTACTCTGTCCTATAGGGTCGCTATGAGTCAGAATTGACTTGATGGCAATGAGTTTGGTTTTTTTTTGGTCCACGAGGCATGTATATTCTGAATAGAAGATGGACACACACCAAAATAACCTTATATATGTATGATAGAATAAAGGTCATGAAAAATAACCAAAGTATTATAATGTTTCGGGGAGATACAATTACTTCTAATTGGTGTTAAAAATTCAAATTTATAGTGGTTTTCAAGAACCAGAAAATATGATTCCATTGAGCTCATATATCTTTTATTTAATTATAATCAAGCATTGATCATTATAACTATTTTCTAACTCTTTGGTAATTCCTCTGACAAACCTCTGTGTTGTCCCGACTCCCTAGCCACCATCAGAGTAGAAAACTCTTGCTTTGTGATGTAGACCTGGTCTCAGAAGTCTGGGATGTTTGGGGGTGAGATAAGTAATCCAGGAGTAGTACTCTGAGTAGCTTCTGGACTGTTGCTACATTGCTGTTATTTATAGATCAAACAAATATCCAGGACTGAATACAGCTGTGTATAGAGCCTTCCCTCTTCAAGATAAATCAGAACTCTAAATATTTGTAAATACAATGCCCTTCAGTGACTGCTTTCTGTTTACTATAGTCCTACCATTACCACAAATTGCATGAATATGTCTTTTTCTGGCTGATAATTTTTTCCAAGTCAAACAACCAACTTCCCTTTCCTTTTCCCACCTTTATTCTTTATTCCCCTCCCTGTCCCTCACCCCTCCTCCCTCTCTCCCTCCCTCCCTCATGCCTTCCTTCCTCCCCTAGTAGTTATTGAATACTTGATATGCCAGGTACCCTGTGAAGTGCTGGGGATAGGAAAAAAACGAATAAAACTGAGCCTTAATTCCCTAATTTGCAGAGTGGGCAGTGTTGTCTAGTGGTTAAGATTATCAGTTTTTGGGGTAGATGGACTCATAATTAACTACACAGGTTACACAGAGAAAGCTAGTTCTCCCCTTTAGGCTTTAATTTTCTCTACTATAAATGAAAGTAGCAAAGTATCTATCTTTAGGAGTTATTGTGATATTTAAGAAGATAATGCATGTAAAGCAGTCAGCACTTTACCCTGGTAAATGCCCAGTAAATGTTTGTCTGTACTATTGTGATTACTACTATAATTAACTTGCTGTCTTAGTCATCTAGTGCTGCTATAACAGAAATACCAGAAGTGGATGGCTTTAACAAAGAGAAGTTTATTTCCTTACAGTAAAGTAGGCTAAAAGTCCAAATTCAGGGTGTCACCTCCACGGGAAGACTTTCTCTCTCTGTTGGCCTTCTCATCAATGCTCCCCCGGACTAGGAACCTCTCTGCGCAGGGACCCTAGGTCCAAAGGACACGCTCTGCTCCTGGCACTCTGCTTTCTTGGTGGTATGAGGCCCCCTGTCTCACTGCTCACTTCTGTCCTTTTATATCTCAAGAGATTGCCTCAGGACACAATCCAGACTTGTAAATTGAGTCCTGCCTCACTAACACCACTGCCGCCCATCCTCCCTTATTAACATCATGGAGGCAGGATTTACCGCACATGGGAAAAATCACACAATACTGGGAATCATGGCCCAGCCAAACTGGTAACACACATTTTTGGGGGGACATAATTCAATCCGTGACACTTGCCAAGGCTTCTTTATGTATTATGTTGAATTAGGTGATGTATGAGAAAGCTTACATGTGCTTTACACCTTTGTTTCAATTCACCATATTTTTTTATATTTCTGTTACAACACTAAAGTGGTTACTTGGCTATTAATGTTTATATATTTAATTCCCTAAATAGACCATGTGCTACTTGAGGGTGGGAATGATTAGAACACCCATTTTACAGGTAATAAACCTTAAAGAGTTTAAGAACTTGCCCATGCTCATAAGTGGAAGATCTAGAACATGAACTTAGAACTGAAAGATTCCAGACCTGAACTGCTGCAGGGAGGGACCGTACCATATTTATCTTTGCATCTGTAACTACTTTATTCATAGATTAAATATTTATTGAAATGTCTCCTGTGTGTCAGTCACTCTCCTTATGTGCAGGGAAACTTGCAAGACAAGAAACATCTTTGGTGTTCCTTCCAGGTCCTCCCTCCTACAATTAAAAAACTCTGGACAGAACACAACAAGCAAGCTTAAAAAGACTCTAAAAGATAGCGAGAAGAAGGTGGCTGTCTAGGGACCTTGGGACTTGAGAAATGATATGATGGTGAGTTTCCTGGTTTCCTTAGTGCCTTCAGTATATCCCAGACAGGATGCTGCAGAGGTTTCCAAAACGAGAACCACCAACAGACATGAACAAAAATCTTCGAGAAAAGCCTGTTCTTCCTAGCTGAAGGACAAGGAAAATGGTGGCCTAACAACAGAAACCTTTTTGGCAATACCTGTGTTACTCTATCCAAACATTAAAAGAAAAACCACACCACCCCTCACCTTCAGTTTCAGTGGGGCTGAACAGGAAGTTGATCTTTCATCCAATGCCTCCTTCCCTGTGGAAGCAGATGTTGTACTCCAATTCCCCCATTGGGTGGTGTTAGCAGGGCCCAACAGGGAGCTAATCTTCATCTCCTGCTTGGCGGAAGCAGGGAGAAGCATTCCAAGTCCCCCACCAGCTGGTGTCCACAGGCTGAGTGGGCAGCTGATCTTCCATTTTCTGCACAGAGGAACCAGGTAGTGCTCTGATTCCCCCACCAGGGTAATATCAGTGGGGCCTAGCAATGAGCTAAGCCTCTACCCTCACCCAGCATCATTGAGACTGAACAGGCAGTGGAAGCAAACAGGGCTAGTATGCACTCCACTCCCATCCTTATCCATATGTCAATGAAACCCAGTGGAGACCTGAGTCTCCTCCCCTACCCTGAAGCAACAAAGTGATGTGAGTCATCCCTTTGCTTCCCATCTCCCTGGTGGCAGCAGAGCACAGCAGGCAGCTGATCTTATACCTCCACTTAGAGGCAACAAAGCAGTGGGAGTTCAGAGCCCCATTTTCAAAGGGAAGGTGTCAGTGGGGTTGAGGAGAAAATTGAATTCCTACCCCATCTCTGTAAAGGATGGTGTGAGCAAGTGCCCCACTTTGCTGGATTCTTGGTGGAGTCCAGTGGGAAGCTGAGCATGCACAGTCATTCTACACTTGAAAAGAGAGACTGACTGTAAAAAAAAAAAAAAAAAAAAAAAAATTAAATAGGACCTTCACTCACATATTATATCTAAAATGACCGTGTTGTTGTTGTTGTTAGGTGCCATCATGTCAGTTTCAACTCATAGCCATCCTATATACAACAGAACGGAACACTGCCTGGTCCTGTGCCAGCCTCACAATCACTGCTATGTTTCAGCCCATTGTTGCAGCCATTGTGTCAGTCCATCTTGTTGAGGATCCTCCTCTTTTTTGCTGACCCTCTACTTTACCAAGCATGATGTCCTTCTCCAGGGACTGATGCCCCCAGTAACGTGTCCAAAGTAAGTGAGATGTAGTTTCCCCATCTTTGCTTCTCAGGAGACTTCTGGCTGTACTTTTTCCGAGACAGATTTGTTCATTCTTTCAGCAGTCCATGGTATATTCAATATTCTTCACCAACACCATAATTCAAAGACGTTAATTCTTCTTCAGTCTTCCTTATTCATTGTCCAGCTTTTGCATGCAAATGAAGTGATTGAAAACACGATGGTTTGGGTCAGGGACATCTTAGACTTCAAGGTGACATCTTTGCTTTTTAACACTTTCAAGAGGTCTTTTGCAGCAGATTTGCCCAATGCAATATGTTGTTTGATTTATTATTATTTTTAATTGTACTGTAGATGAAGGTTTACAGGACAAATTAGCTTCTCATTAAACAGTTAGTATGTTGTTTGATTTCTTGACTGCTGCTTCCATGGGGTTAATTATGAACCCAAGTAAAATGAAATACTTGACGACTTCAATCTTTCTCTGTTTATCATGATGTTGCTTATTGGTTCACTTGTGAGGATTTTTGTTTTCTTTATATTGAAATGTAAAGCATATTGAAGGCTGTCATCTTTGATCTTCATCAGTAAGTGCTTCAAGTCCTCTTCACTTTCAGCAGGCAAGGTTGTGTCATCTGACCATAATACATTGATTGTGATACAATAGAAAATCACTTTTCATACCAAAAGTCAGGAAGATTGCAACATGAATGAAAAACAAAACAAAACAATAAACAGAAATGAATACAGAGATGTATCAGACATTGGAATTATCTGACAAGGATTTTAAAGTAGCCTTCATACAAATGCTTCAGCAATTATATTGAAACAAGTGAAAAAACAGAAAATCTCAAAAAATAAAAGTTACAGAAAGAACTAAAGGGAAATCAGAGAATTGAAAACTACAAAATCCAAAATAAAAAACTCACTGGACTCGAAAGTAGAGTGGATATGACAAAGAATAGAATCAATGAACTGGAAGATAGATCAATAGATTTTACTAAACATGAATATAAGACAGAAAATAAACTGAAAGAAATAAAAAGATGAACAGAGCCTCAGGGACTGGTGGGACAATATTTATATCATTGGAATCCCAGAAAGGGAGGAGAGAGTGGTACTGAAAAAGTACTTGAAAAAATAATGGCTGAAAATGTCCCAAGTCTGAAGAAAGACAAAAAACTACAGATTCAAGGTCAGCAAACTCCAAGTAGGGTAGACACAAAGAAATCCATCATAATCAAACTTTTGAGAACTAAAGACAAAGAAAACAGCTTGAAAGCTGCCAGAGAGAAATGATGGATTACTTATAGTGGAGCATCAATTAGAATTACAGTAGATTTCTCATCTGGAATAATGGAGGCCAGCAGGAAATGGCACAACAGTTTCAAGTACTGAAAGAAAAGAATTGTTAAGCATGAATCCTATAATCAGTGAAGATATCCTTCAAGAATGAAAGAAAAAGAAGACATTTTTGATAAACAAAAACTAAGAGAATTTGGAAAGAACATCACAATGGGTAAAAAATAGAAAAAGATATAATAGACTATCCTAATTCTTATGAGGATTTCTTAAATCATATTTGATTATTGAAGCAAAAAATTTAAACAACATCTGTTGTTGTAATCAATACGTGTATAGGAAATATTTAAAACAATTATGTTTAAAAAGTGGGAAGAATGGAAATAACGTTTCTTCACTTGAAGTGGTAAAACACTGATACCAGTAGACTATGGTGTTATGCATGTATATTGTAATAACTAGAGGAACCACTAAGAAAAGTATACAAAACAAAATATTGAAAAACATTTACACAAATTAAAATAGAATCCTAAAAAAAAAAAAAATTCAAATAATCCACAGGTAGGTAAGAAAAGAGAAACACAGGGACAAGGAACAGATGAAACAAATAGAAAACAAACAATAAAATGGCAGACTTAAACCCTACCACATCAATAATCCCCTCCAATGTTAATGGTCTGAATATATCAGTTAAAAGACAATAATTTCCTCAGTGGATAAACACGACCATTCAATAATATACTATCTATAAGAAACTCATTTCAGATACAGCACCATAGGTGGGTTTAAAGTGAAAGGATAGAAAAAGTTGTGATTAATTAATGAAAACATTAATTAAAAAAAATGGAATGGTTATAATAACACCAGATACAGTCGAGTTCAGAGCAAAGAAACAGTCTCCACCCTCAGAGAACTTAATTTACATCTTATTTTAATGTTACATTTTCGATTCTTAGAAGGAAACTATAGTAACTGCAATCAAAGTCATATCACAGGTTTGGGGGTAAAATTAAGCAATTCTAAAGTTCACTTCATTTCAGATATAATCAGTGATAGTATTTATTTCTAACAAGTACTGAGCACTTGGGTGATGCTGCCGAGAGGGAAAATCCATGCAAAACATAGTATAATAGGATTTTCAGTGGTTTCTGAGACATTGGTAAGGGTATTTTGATTGTCAAATGCTTACAGTTGACTTTAAAAGCATAGAAAGAAAAGATAGATATGGTCCTTGCACTCAGAGAAATTCGGGTGAGTTTAGTTAGGCATTGATGAACTCTCGCTGCTGGGAAAATAGGATAATGGCGAAATCAGATTAAAGGATTTAGGAAAGGGACTAGTAAATGGTCACCCACTCCCTTGATTTTGTCTGTTACCAAGTTCATAGTGAAAATTGACTATATATAATGATGGGAAACAGTTTAATCTGGGAAGCAATGATTCTTTATAAATATGTTAGAAAAATTTATCCCATAATATTAAGTAAAATATTACTGAGTTTTTTCCCCTGCACTGTAGTTACAACCATGTAAAAATGTTCACTCATGAACAAAGACTGGAAGAGCAATTCACTTGTACAAAAATAGCTTATCTGCTGGGGAGACAGGGTTCAGGAAGATTTATGATTCCTCTTAAATCACCTTTACTGATATAATGTTATGTTTAGAATAAGTAAAAATCAGCAGGAAATTGATATGCTGACCTCAGAAAAGGAAGAGAAGGCTCATGAGTTCTGTGTCTTTGTGTGTGGGTGAGATCTGGAGGCAGGAGCAAAAGCGGTGGGCATTTTCTTACTAGGGTGTGGACACCCGGCTCATGCTTGCTGTGGATGTGGTTCAGGCTTTAGAACTTAAGTTATGGTTACTGCATGTGAGTTACTCTGTCTTGCACTCCATTTATCAAAAGGACAGATCTAATATTAAAAACGCTTCTTATTTACACTTTTCCAAGCGTTTTCATGTCATTTATCAGTCTTTATGAGAACGCAGTGAGGTAGGCATGAAAGGAGTTATGTCCACATTTAATAGTCAAGAAACTTGAGGCATAAAAAGATACCACCATTTAGTAGCTGAAACTTTGGCATTAAACTTTCTGTGCTTCAGTTTTCTCACGTATAAAATAGTAATAATAACAAAAAAAGAAAAAAAACCCAAACCATTGCCATCAAGTGAATTCCGACTCACAGCGACCCTACAGGACAGAGTAGAACTGCCCCATAGAGGTTCCAAGGAGCAACTGGTGGATTTGAACTGCTGACCTTTTGGTTAATAGTCAAGCTCTTAACCATTGTGCCACCAGGGATCTTAACTTCTAGTGTTTATTTATCTAACCCACTGGTGCAGTCAGGACTACAACTTTGTTCTCCAGCTTCCCCAAGTCCTGTACTTCTTGAGAAAGCAGCATAGTGTGGAAGAAAAAAATCCTTTATTTCAAATCCTAGATTTTTCACTCAGCTATGAGATGTTGTAAAAGTCATTTTCTCTCTCCAAATCTCAGTTTCCTCGTGTTTAAAATGAAAACAGTGTTGATAATATGAATGGTTTCTCTGTTCGCCTAGGTTCTCTAAAATACAGGATTTGAGAAAAGAATTAATTGTTGGTGCTTTTTTTTGGGAGATGCAATCCCAGGGCAATGAGAGTGAAAAGGGAGTGTAGCAGGTAAGAAAGGGAAATTATGTAATGGGAGGCATTACCATGCCAGCCACTGCTGCATTATGAGCCACAAAGAGACATAACTGATCACTTAGCAGGTGCACCAGCTCAGCCTCACAGGCTGTCTCCAGATAAACAATACTGTGCCTCCAGACTGACCATCACTGGGCGGACGGTAAGGGAATTTATCTGCAGGCTCACTCCTGTATACTGTATGCAAATAGTCAAAATTTGTCCCACAGGGGAATTAACTTTGGCAGCTGCTCAGGAAGTCAGATCCCATATCCTGTTGCATGGCAGTTTATTGGAGTCTGGAAGTAGAAGTGGTGGGAGGAGTTATTGACTATAGCTAGAGGTTAGATAGCCTGAGGAGGCAGAAACTTCCAGATCTGCCACGTTCTGCTACAGCAGTGGCTAAGGGGAAACAAAGCTGTCAGAAGTCCAGAAATATGAGGAGGTACATACAATGTGTCTATTACAGTCTCAGAGGGCAAAATCAGATGTTATTGTTATTGTTACGTGCTGTTGAGTCAGTTCCAACTGATAAGGGCCCTAAGTACAACAGAACAAAACACTGTCCGGTTCTGTGTCAGCCTCACAGTCATTGCTATGTTTCAGCCCATTGTTGCAGCCACTGTGTCAATCCATCTTTTTTTTTCTTTTATTGTACTTCAGGTGAGGGCTTACAGAACAAATAGTTTCTCATGAAACAGTAGTACACATATTGTTTTATGACATTGGTTAACCCCACAACTTGTCAACCCTCTCCCTTCTCGATGTTTTTTTTAATGAAAATATACATAGCCAAAGATAGACCATTTCAAAAATTTCTACACGCACAGTTCAGTGACATCGACTACAATCTTCCAATTGTGCTGCTATTCTCACTTTAGATGAAGGCTTACAGAACAAAATAGTTTCTCATTTAACAGTTAGTACACATGTTGCCCTATGACAAC
>NW_004444077.1:5758019-5791705 GCF_000243295.1 Trichechus manatus latirostris
GAATAATCTGAGCTTAGTCTTATTGTTTCTCCTCTGTATGTGACTTCTTGTTTTTCACGAGCTGCTCTCAGGATTCTTTGTTTGTCTTTGTTTTTTTGCGAGTGTGATTATGATATGCCTTAATGATTTTCTTTTGGGGTCTCTCCTATATGGGGTTATTTGAGCTTCTTGGATGTCCAGCTTTTCATCTTTCATGATACTGGGGAAGTTTTCTGTCAGCAGTTCTTCAATGATCCTCTCTGTGTTTTTTGTTTTCTCCCCCTGTTCTAGAACTCCGATCACTCACAAATTTTTGCTTTTGATTGTATCCCACATAACTGTCAGCATCTCTTCATTTTTCTTTGTTCTTTTTTCTGAGTTTTCCTCAAACGGAGTTGTATCCAAGTGTTTGTCTTCAATTCCACTGAACCTGTCTTGCACAAAGTCAAATCTGCTTCTCAGCTCTTCTATGACACCGTCTATTTCTGAAATCTTGTTGTTTATATTTTGGATTTCTAATTGTTGTCTTTGTATAATTTCTAGTTGTGAATTTATCTTGGCATTTTGTTCCTGCATTATTTTCCTGAATTCTTCCAATTTTTTGTCTGTATTTTCCTTGAATTTGTCTATTTTTTCCTCACTTTTGTCTGCTTTTTGCTTCAGCTGTTGGAGAATTCTGAGTATTAGAGATCTGAATTCCCTGTCATGTAGTTCTAGTGCCTTTTCTTCCACTGGAAAGTCATCTGGTGTACTGGAACCATCCTGTCCTGTTTTTGTAAATGTTTTGATATTGTCTGCTGTCTTTTGTGCAGTCAGTTGTTATTTTTCTCATTTATTGATTGTAGATTTGTTTGTTTTGTCCCCCCCTTTTTTTTTTTTTTAATTTTGGCTATGCCTGAGCAGGCAGGCTGTGTGTTTTCTGTTGTTTGCTCATCTGTGGGCACAATACTTTTTGCCTCCTTCTCCAATTGGCAGGGTCAGTCACTCAGATATAGTACGGCAGGGCAGGTCTAGCTGAAGAGGAGTTATCGGAATGGGTTGTTTGTGGCACTTACTACAGCCACCAGGGCGGGTCGATAATCAGTGCAGGGCAGGTTCCAGTAGGCCGTGCCTGTGCTGCTTGGTGGTGTGATGTTAAATGCACGGTGCAGGTAGGCAGGATGTAGCAGGGAGATTGTTATGTGTGGAGCAGTTGTTTTGTCTCTCACTGGAAGCTCCGTGAAGCTTCTTTCTCGTACCCCCTGTTTGCTGGTCTCCGATAGGAGTCCAAGATGGTGGATCCACGCTGCGTTAGCTGATAGGGGACCTCTGAATTAATCTCTCCTCACTCTCCATTCTCTGTCAGTTTTCTCACTCCATTTGGTGGTTGGCTGAGTTCTTTATCTCTTCATTTGATGTTTCAGGGTTTTAGGATTGTTGTTTTCTCTGCTCAGCTTAGTTTTTCAGATCTTTGCTGTGGAGGGACGGTGTGGTGCTTCTGCCTAGAGTGCCATTTTGCCAGAAGTCTGTGTCAGTCCATCTTGTTGAGGATCTTCCTCTTTTTTGCTGACCCTCTACTTTACCAAGCATGATGTCTTTCTCCAAAGACTGGTACCTCCTGATAACAAGTCCAAAGTACGTTAAGATGAAGTCTCACCATCCTGGCTTCCAAGGAACATTGTGGCTGTGTTTCTTCTAAGACAGATTTATTTGTTCTTCTGGTAGCCCATGGTATATTCAGCATTCTTCACCAATACCATAATTAAAATGCATCAATTCTTCTTTTGTCTTCCTTATTCATTGTCGAGCTTTTGCATGCGTATGAGATGATTGAAAATATCATGGCTTGGGTCAGGTGCACCTTAGTCCTCAAAGTGATATCTTTGATTTTTAACACTTTAAAGAGGTCTTTTGCACCAGATTTGCCCAATTCAATATGTCGTTTGATTTTTTTTTATTGTTGTACTTTAAGTGAAAGTTTACACTTCAAGTTAGTCTCTTATACAAAAATTTATACATAGATTGTTATGTGACCCTAATTGCTCTCCCTGTACTATAAAAGCACACTCCTCCTTTCCACCCCTGATTTCCCAAGTCCATTCAACCAGCTCCTATCCCTCTCTGCCTTCTCATCTCACCTCCGGACAGAAGATGCCCATTAATTTCTCATGTATCTACTGGAGCTAAAATTGTCTGATTTATTGACTACTGCTTCCATGGACGTTGACTGTGGATCCAAATAAAATGAAATCTTTGACAACTTCAATCTTTTCTCTATTTATCATGATGTTGTTTATTGATCCAAGGGGCTTCTGGGGTGGAACTCTAAAAAAAAAAAACCTGTAAAACTGCAATAGACCATCTATTCTGAAGAGCAGCATCACCTACCATTGTACATCCTGAGTGCAAGGTCATTGCAAGTGTTCATGTGCAGTACTTTATTACCTTAGAAGGGCACCTAGTAGTGTAGCATGAAAATAATGTAACTGTTAGCTATTAGCAGGGGCATTAAAGATGCAAAAACTTCTATTATTTAAAAACGTTCATAAATCTAGAAACCTTTGTCCCCTATAGTATAGATTATATTTTCCAAAGATGACCACACCAACATATTTTATCTCACATGCTCTTCTTACAATGTGATACTGATGCTCCTCCTTAAGTAGATGTGGTTTATGTTCCCTCCCCTTCAACTGGGTAGAGCTTTGTAATTGCTTCAACCAATAAAATGCAGTGGAAATGATGCTGTGTATCTGCCAAGGCTAGATCATAAAAGGTGAAATAGCTTCCCCTGGCTCTCTCTGTTAGGATGTGCACCTTGAGAACCCTGAACAAACGTGTGAAAGTCCAACTACCCAAAAGCTGCCAAGCTAGAGAGATTATATGGAAGGACTACTAAGAGACAGAGAGAGACGCCTGAGGAGCTGCAGCTGTTACAGCCCAGTTGTTTGAATCTTCCATCTCAGGCACTAGACATGTGAGTGAAGAACACTTTGAGGTGACCCCTCCCCCAGCCATAATCTGCCTGCAACCTCAGGAGACACCCTGAGCCAGTACCGCTGCTGAGCTGTACCAAATTTCCAATGATTGCCTCTTGGTATAAGTACAGGTTCATCATGAGCATGATTAAGGGCTCTGGAATTCCCATTCTTCACAATGGTATCCATAATTTCTTATGATCTACATGGTCAAATTCCTTTGCATAGTTAACAAAACACAAGTAAGCATTTTTATGGTATTCTCTGCTTTCAGCCAAGATTCATCTGACATCAGCAACTATATCCCTCATTCCGTGTCTTCTTCTGAGTTCGGCTTGAATTTCTGGCAGTTCCTTGTTGATGTCCTGCTGCAACAACTTTTGAATGATCTTCAGCAAAATTTTACTTGTGTGTGATATTAATAGTATTGTTCGATAATTTCCACATTCTGTTGGCTCATGTTTCTTTGGAATGGGCACAAATATGGATCTCTTTCAGTAGTTTGGCCAGGTTTCTGTCTTCCAAATTTCTTGGCATAGACAAATGAGCACCTCCAGTGCTGTCTCTGTTTGTTGAAACATCTCAACTGGTATTTCCTCAATTCCTGGAGTCTTTTTTTTCACCAGTGCCTTCAGTGCAGCCTGGACTTCTTACTTCAGTACTATCGATTCTTGACCGTATGTTATCTCCTGAAACATTAGACGGGTGAAATTGTAGGCAGAGGATTCAGTTCTCACTGATGTCTGGTCAAAAGGGAAGTTCTCTCTTGTCAGCAGAAATCTCAGTAATGTGGTGTTTTATTTATCTAGTGCTGCTATAACAGAAATACCACAAGTGGATGGTTTTTTTCTCACATAGTTTAGGGGGCTAAAAGTCAGAGTTCAGGGCACCAGCTCCAGGGGAAGGTTTTCTGTCTCTGTTGGTTCTGGGGGAAGGTCCTTGTTATCAGTCTTCTCAGGTCTATGAGCTTCTTCACACAGGATCCCAGGTCCAAAGGACATGTTCCACTCCTGGCTTTTCTTGCTTGGTGGTAATGAGGTTCCTCTCCTCTCTGCTCATTTCTCTCTTTTATATCTTAAAACAGCTTGACTCAAGATATAACCTGATCCTGTAGATTGTATCCTCCCTCCTTAACATAACTGCCTTTAATCTTGCCTCATTAATATTATAGAGGTTAGGATTTACAACACCTACGATTGTCAGATCACAAAACAGAGGACAACTATACAATACTGGGAATCATGGACTAACCAAGTTGATACACATTTTTGTGGGACACAGTTCAAACCATTATATGTGGTGAATGCAGTTATAAACACAATTGTTTAAAAGCTGACAAATAGCTCAAGCATTACAAAATACAGAAAAATAACATAGCATTTTATTATTTAAATATCCAGTCAGCAAGAAATTTAAATCTTTTGCCAACGTGTTCATATGATTCATTCCTCCTCATTAATTGGATTATCAAGCAGTCTAGAGGTTTATTTATTACTACTATTCAAAATTAATCACTTTCTCTTAATAATTTATTCCTTTGGATGTGAGCTTGTAAAAATGGCTTGGGGGCAGTGTCTGACCTCCTCCAACTTCAGGAGAAGGAAGGAGAACCGAGATCAACAGCCCAAAGCTGATTCCTATAAGGCGGAGGCCAGACAAGCCTCCTTTCTCCACCATTTTTACCAACACTGACACCAGCCATCCCTCTCACAGCACTTTCTACTGGACTGAATAATTTGTTGCAATGGCCACACAGAGCTCACAGACCATACTCACAATTATCGGGTTTATTAGGGAAGTAACAGGTTACAGTTCAGGCTCAGGAACACTCAAGGATACAGTTCTTTCATCAGGACAGCCTCTTCCCAGCCATGATGTCAGGCCCACCTCTCCCTGACTCTAGGCCTCTGCTGAAAGGCACTCAGCTTTCTTTCCATGGGCTGGGATGCCCACTGGGTTGTCTCCTGCTGCTGGGTCTCTTTTGCCACTACTTCTCACTGTCTTCAGGGTTACAGCTCTCTCTCTCTCTGTCTGTCTCCTGATCCCAGAATTCTCTCAGCATGGGATCCCAGGTCCAAAGGACATGCTGGCTACTGGCTGTTCTTCCCTGGTGGTGGTGGGATTCTTCTTTCTGCTCTTGAATTGGCTCTCTTTTATGGTAAAACTGACCAATCCCCTTGGAAGGCCACAATTACCCTATCACACAATCATCTGGGTGGGAGTTACAAGACCATAGCTAGAAAGGCCACACACAAAAGTAATTATTCATGCAGAGTTGAAAAAATTATTTTTAGAATTTTCCTCTCCATGTCAAAATAATTTCTGTAGATTTAACTGCTCATTTTATTTGCTTTCATTTATTTCTAATTTATTTTTCTCCATTCTTTAATCAATAAGATGACAAAAAAGGTATCTTTCCTTGTTTGTTCAAATCATGAGTGTGTGATTTCTGTTTCCATTTGTTTTAAATTTGTGACAATTGTCAATTTTTCTCATTGTAAATAAATATTCACTTTCATAACTAGTTTTTAAATTCTTTTTACTAAAGAAAGACTTCCAAATTATATAAGCGTCAGACCTTACATTCCTGGATCCATCCTTGACTGTGTACGTGGCAGAGAAGTGAAGGGACCTGTTAAAACATGCCTTCTTTGGGAACTCTACTCTGATACCTCGTACCTGAGTTAAGCACACTTTTGATTCCCATATTGCCCTGTGCTTACCTATTTGAATCAGGTACTTACACATTTTTTTTAAACCTCGCAAAATCTTCATGAGGAAGTAATTATTGTTATTGAAATTTTATGCAAAATAAAACTTAAGCTCTAGGGTGGTAAGTAACTCGTGTCAGACATGTGGCAGACCAGGTCTGTAGACAGGTCCTGCTCTTTCTACTCTGCAGTGTTAACTCTTTCTAGAGTCAGAAAACCTTGTTAGTTCGGCTTTGTTTCATTGAGTTGTGTGATCTTGGTAGTTGGTTACCTATCCTCCATCAGCCACTTTTTCCTCATGTTTACAAAGATGGTCTAGGTGAAAGGAAAATAACTACACAAATATTAGTCATTGTTAAGTAAGTAATTAACTTTTTAACTTTTCCCAAAGCCAGTGGTTGGTTGTCGCCTTCCTGGCTATCAATTTCTTCCTCTTTCTCTTGCCTCCTTTTTTCTCCCCCTTCCCCTGTCCTCTTCTTCTTTTCAGTGCTAATTACTCTGAAACATTTGCACTTTCATGTACAGTATTTAGTTTAATCGTTAGGGCACACCTAGCCAGGTAAATATTATTATGCCCATTTTACAGATGAGGAGTTGACACACAGAAGTGCCCAAGGTTGTACAGCCAGATAGTAACAGAGCTGGAACTTTCTTCCAATATCCAAAAGTAGTAGAAAAAATACTACAAAATTTTAATCAGTTTGAACCCTAAGACCACTGCTATAAAAAAAGAATCCCTTATTTTGCAGGAATAAATGCATTTAATTCAGGTCCCCTTCCTGCCCTAAAAGGAGCAAATTATAATTTCAGCAATTAAGCTTTTAGAGTCAGTATTTCATTGGAAGACTGTCTGATTCACCTGCCAGTACAAAAGTGAAGCTATCAAATATTTGGTGCCCAGCTGGCTGAAGAAGACTAAACTCCGAAAAGGTATTTAAATAAAATTTAAATAATTCATAATTTGCCTCCCTCTGAATAGCAAGGCATCTGTAGTGCAAATGGAAGAAATAAAGGTGAAGTCTTCAATAAAAGGCTGACTTATACAGGGAAGAATATCTGGAAACTAATTTTTTATGTACATTATGGCAGACAAGGAGAGCTGATATCCTTTCGTCATAAATCTCCAAACTAAGTACTCTTCCAAATTAATTTAAAATGAAAATACACAGAGAACACAGAGTTTATATTGATACTAGAATTTAGTTGCCATATTTTTAGGAGGAAATTGACAAACCAGAGCACAGTTTAGGATTGTGAACACACTGTTGTAAGATAAACAGTTGACGGAGCTGGGGATGCTTAGCTTAGGAAGGCTTAGACGGAACAAGAAAACTATCTTTCAATGTTTGAAGGGCAGACTCTTAGCCCTAGAGGGCAGGAAGGAGGATCTAAGGGTGAAATATAAAATGGAGCAGATTAAAAACTTTTCTAACAAGGAGAACTGTTCAAACACGGAACAGGCTGGTTCATGAGACAGGGCTTTTTGATGCTGAAGGAACTCCAGCCCAGGAGGGTGACCAGGGAGGCTGATGTCTAGATTCCTACTTTGGGGTGCAGGATATTGGACTGCAGGAAATTGAAGATCTCTTGTATTGCTAATATTCAGAGATAAAATGCTTATTGACTCTGTCATTCCGTTAAAAATATGCACTGGTTTGGATCTCTCCAGGCAGAAACAACGACTTGCTAATTCAGTTTGTTTTAAAGGGAACTGGTACATATTAAAGACCTTTTAGGGGCCCTGGTGGTGCAATGGTTAAGTTCTAAGCTGTTAACGGAAAGATTGGTGCTTTGACTCCACCCAGCAGTTCCACTGGAGAAAGACCTGGCGATCTGCTGCCAAAAAGATTACAGCCTAGAAAATCCTATGGGGCAGTTCTACTCTGTCACGTGGGGTTACTATAACTCGAAATCCACTCCTTGGCACCTAACAACAACAAAAAACATTACTTACTTCTTTCCATCTTATTTCTAAATCTCATACTCTTCATATGTAAAATAGGGAAAAACATAGTGCCTATTCTATGAGGCTATTGTGAAGATTAGTTTGAGATAATGCACATAAAGTGTTGGATACCTGTCACATAGTAAGCTCCCAATAAATGCTATTCATTATTATTATTGCTGTTTTTACTGTTGTTGTTGTTGTATGTAAATTTATTCTGCTTTATAAATCTTGTGAGGTTGATGATGTTATCCCCATTTTAAGAATACGGCATCAGAGGCCTAGATCAAGTTAATTATTTGAGTTTCCACAGCTGGTAAGATGTGGAAATAAGCGTCAAATGGACATTCTGCTTATACCAAAGACACAGCAGTTTCTTTACCATTGTGTGTGGCTATAGAGCCCTTTCATACTTTCTCAGACTATTGCCATGCATATGACCCTGAAGTATCATTTTAATATTTAATCATTCTGAGTTCCAACGAAACAAACTGTAGCTTTGTGTTATACACACACACACACACACACACACACACACACACACACACACACACACTGCCTCAGTGACTAGAGTAGAAATTGTAGGCATCAACATGACTTTATTATTTGAGACGTTATTTACTGATGGCTCAAACAAAGGCTTTGATCATGCCAAGCTGTGTGGCTCAATGAAATCCATGTATAGAATCCTCTCTAGCTGCGGAAAGATTGCATGAGAGAAGGCTGAATGGTTCAATTGCTGTTATTCTAAAGCCAGCATTCTGGGGAGAGCATTAGTATTCACAAACATCAAAAGAGTCACTAGAATGGAAATTGACCCTGTCTTGTAATATAAACAGGTCAGCTGTTTGAGAGTTTTCAAAGACAGTTATGATGTAACAGCCTATATACAGTACTCACAGTCTAATCTGTTTTAAGCTTCTCCTCTGGCATTTCTCTTTCCCAGGAACGAAATAAAGGGTAAAGTGAATACAGATAAAGAAGAGAGCTCATCCCTTTTGCCATTTAAGAAGTGGCCTATTGTCCAGCCTCCACAGGGATATGGCATTGCTGGTAAATTCAATATTTACATCACCGGGGCTGTTTTCTTGGAGACTTCCTTTTCATGTGAGATGTTATCATCTTGTGATTTATGATCTATGAATCTCTCCTGACATTTTTTTTCTAAAGTTTTCATTGTTCATAAATGTACATGACACCAGGCAAATAGTGAACACTGATCGAGTCGGCTGCAGGTGCAGCAGGCATTTTAAATAAGAGCACAATTAAATGGAAATCTGAATTCTAGCCAGCAGGATGTTAACAATAACACAGTGCACTGCGGTGCCCTGCAATATTGATCCTGTGGTGTCTCTATAAGCAGCGACTCACAGTGCTTTTGCCACAAAAAGATGCACATGTTTCAGCAGAGCCATTTCTACCCAGAGGGGAAGGTTGCGGGAGGACCTGGGCTGAGTTAATTCATTCAGATGTAAAATATAAGCCAAGGATGAAATTATACCTTGCTTTATCTATGTTATCCTTTCCCTTTAAATTGGCTGATTTTACTAGCTTCTTGATACTGCCTCTGCCTCCAATAAAAAAAAAAAAAAAAAAAAAAAGCTCACAACAATTATTGGTGAGCATAAAAATTAAGAGTGAAGAATTAATTTACACTGAAAAATACAAAATCACAGTTTTTCCCAAAGGGATTTTTTCTAAAATTGAAGGTGAAAAGCTGCCAAGAAATTGCATTTGGCTGAAATGCAGACTGATTTAACTCATCCCCATAAAGGCATGAAAGTTGAACACAGAGCTATAACATCTTATGTGTTTGTCCTAGGCTAGTCTTTTTAGAGGCATGTTTGATCTGTGAGACAAACCAAATGTCACATATCATTCAGCAGCAGTTTAAGAGGTCCATGATTCTGAGTCAGGTCAAATGGCTGGTGAATTTTTCATATTGCTGGAGAGTTTTCAATTCTGCCATCACAATCCACACTATAGATCTCTAAGGTCTTTTCACACAAGCTCTTACTTCATAATGGATGGTGTGCAAACATGTTAACACTTTTGGGGAGACCGCTCAATATATGATTTACTTAAAACACTCAGTGGAAAGAAATAGTATATATATGTATGTATACATGTATGTATATATCCCTACTCATCTGTCATTTTGGGATACTATGGTGGCTGGCCGGTTGCTGTGATACTGGAAGCTATGCCACCAATATTTCACATACCATCAGGGTCACCCATAGTGGACTAAGCAGTCTATTTCTGAAAAAAATTAGCCAATGAAAACCTTATGAATAGCAGCGGAACATTGTCTAATATAGTACCAGAAGACGAGACTTTCAGGTTAGAAGGCATTCAAAATACGCCTGGGGAAGAGCTGCCTCCTCAAAGTGAAGTCAACCTTAATGGCATAAATGCAGTCAGGCTTTCGAGACCTTCATTTGCTGATGTGGCACAACTCAAAATAAGAAGCAACAGCTGCAAACATCCATTAATAATTGGAATGTGGACTGTAGGAAGTATGAATCTAGGAAAATTGGGAGTTGTCACAAATGAAATGGAACTCATAAAGATTGATATCCTAGGCATTCATGAGCTGAAATGGACTGCTATTGGCCATTTTGAACCAGACAATTATACGGTCTACTAGTCTGGGAATGGAAAATTGAAGAGAAATGGCATCATGTTCATCGTAAAAAGAACCTTTCAAGATCTGTCTTGAAGTACAATGCTGTCAGTGACAGGACAATATCCATATGCCTACAAGGAAGACCAGTTAATACGACCGTTATTCAAATTTACGCACCAACCACAAATGCCAAAGTTGAAGAAATTGAAGATTTTTACCAACTTCTGCAGTCTGAAATTGATCAAACATGCAATCAAGACACATTGATAATTACTGATGATTGGGATGTGAAAGTTGGAAACAAAGAAAGATTGGTAGTTGAAAAATATGGCCTTGGTGATAGAAACAATGCTAGAGATTGCATGATAGAAGTTTGCAAGTTCAACAAGTTCTTCACTGCGAATACCTTTTTCAACAACATAAAAGGTGACTACACGTGGACCTCATCAGATGGAATACACAGGAATCAAATCGACTACATCAGTGGAAAGAGATGATGGAAAAGCTCAATACTATCTGTCAGAACAAGGCCAGGGGCCGACTACAGACCAGACTATCAATTGCTCATGTGCAAGTTTGAGCTAAAGTTGAAAAAAATTAGAACAAGTCCACGAGAGCCAAAGTATAACCTTGAGTATATCCCACCTGAATTTAGAGACCATCTCAAAAATAGATTTGAAGCATTGAACAGTAATGACTGAAGACCAGATGAGTTGTGCAATGACATCAAGGACATCATACATGAAGAAAGCAAGAAGTCATTAAAAAGACAGGAAAGAAAAAAAGACAAAAATGGATGTCAGAAGAGACTCTGAAACTTGTTCTTGAACGTAGAGTAGCTAGAGCCAAAGGAAGAAATGATGAAGTAAAAGAACTGAACAGAAGATTTCAAAGGGCAGCTCAAGAAGACAAAGTAGTATAACGAAATGTGCAAAGACCTGGAGATAGAAACCAAAAGGAAAGAACACACTCAGCATTTCTCAAGCTGAAAGAACTGAAGAATAAATTCAAGTGTTGAGTTGCGATACTGAAGGATTCTATAGGGAAAATATTGAATGACTCAGGAAGCATCGAAAGAAGATGGAAGGAATACACAGAATCACTGTACCCAAAACAATTGGTTGATGTTCAACCATCTCAGGAGATAGCATATGATCAAGAACTGATGGTACTGAAGGAAGTGGTCCAAGCTTCACTGAAGACATTGGCAAAAAACAAGGCTCCAGGAATTGAGATGTTTCCATAAATGGATACAGCACCGAAGGTGCTCAATCATCTATGCCAAGTAATTTGGAAGACTGCTACCTGGCTAACCAACTAGAAGAGATCCAAAGAAAGGTGATCCAACAGAATGTAGAAATTATCGAACAGTATCATTAATATTACACACCAGTAAAATTTTGCTAAAGATTGTTCAAAAGCAGTTGCAGCAGGACTTCGACAGGGAACTGCCAGAAATTTAAGCCGAATTCAGAAGAGAACATGGAACAAGGAAGGGATATCATTGTGATATCGGATGGACCTTCGCTGAAGGCAGAGAATACCAGAAAGATGTTTACCTGTGTTCTATTGACTATGCAAAGGCATTCAATTGTGTAAATCATAACAAATTATGGATAACACTGCAAAGTATGGGCTTTCCAGAACACTTAATTGTGCGTGTGCGGAACCTAGATCAAGAAGCAGTCGTTCAAACAGAACAAGGGGATACTGCATGGTTTAAAATCAGGAAAAGTGTGTGTCAAGGTTGTATCCTTTCATCATACTTATTCAATCTGTATGCTGAGTAAATAATCCGAGAAGCTGGACTATATGAAGAAGAACAGGACATCAGGATTGGAGGAAGACTCATTAACAACCTGTGATATGCAGATGACACAACTTTGCTTGCTGAAAGTGAAGAGGACTTGAAGCACTTACTGATGAAGATCCAAGACTACAGCCTTCAGTATGGATTACACTTCAGCATAAAAAAAACAAAAAACAAAAATCCTCACAACTGGACCAATAAGCAACCTCATGATAAACGGAGAAAAGATTGAAGTTGTCAAGGATTTCATTTTACTTGGATCTACAATCAACACCCATGGAAGCACTGGGCAAATCTGACACAAAAGACCTCTTTAAGGTGTTAAAAAGCAAAGATGTCACTTTAAAGAATTGGTGCCTTTCAATTATGGTGTTGGGGAAGAATATCAAATATACCATGGACTGCCAGAAGAATGAACAAATCTGTCCTGGATGGAGTACAGCCAGAATACTCCTTAGAAGTGAGGATGGTGAGACTTTGTCTTACATACTTCGGATATGTTATCAGGAGGGACCTGTCCCTGGAGAAGGACATCATGCTTGCTAAGGTAGACTGTCAGTGAAAAAGAGGAAGACCCTCAACAAGATGGACACAGTTGCTGCAACAATGGGCTCAAACATAGCAACGATTGTGAAGGACCAGGGAGAGTTTCTGTCGCTATGAGTTGGAACCCACCTAACAACAACAACTATACCTATGTATGTATGTATATATATACACATATATATGCATACATATATATGTTTTTATATATTTATATACATGCATACATATATATAAAAGGAGATATGGTGGTGCAGTGATTAAGTGCTCAGCTGTTAACTGAAAGGTTGGCAATTTGAACCCACCAGCTGCTCCATGGGAGAAAGATGTGGCAGTCTGCTTTCATGAAGATTACAGCCTTGGAAACCCTATGGGGCAATTCTACCCCATCCTATAGGGTCACTATGAGTTGGAATCAACTTGAAGGCACACAACAACATTTCAGTGTGCTATGGCCAAGGCATCCTGTATAACCACTTTGCATTCTTTCTCTTGTAATCTTCCCATTTCACCTCAGTTGTCCACTGGCAGTTTAGAGTCTCCCATTACAGCTCGTGACACACACTTAGGCTTACCAGCTCTTTCCTGTATTTCAAAGTTATGCATCCCTCCTCCTCTCAGGATTCCATTCTCACAGAGTGAAGGTACCATAATAAAGTAGAAAGAGCTACTGAGTCAGAGAAACCAAACCAAAATTCCACTCCACCACTCTTTCCTGTTTGACTTTGTCCAATTACTTACCTCCTTTGACTTTTGGGTTTCTTATCTGTAAGTGAAGATATAAATGTCTACTTTATAGACTTGTGAATATTAAATGAGATAATGTATATAAAGTGCCTAGTAAGATGTTTGGTGTATAATGTTGCTCAATAAATGTTGATGTGTTTTTTGTGCAGAAAAGATAAAGGAAATGTGATGAATCACTTAATGTTTTACTTCTCCTGATATGGATTATTTGCATTTTAAAAAGGATTCTTCGTTTACCCAAAGGAATAAAATATTGATGGTGGAATTTTTGAGAGTGGAGGTAGGCTGGTGGGAGAGTTATTTTTAAGGGAGGAGACTTTCCAGGTCACTGTGGTAACACCTGGTCCACCCATGTCTCTGTTAACACGGAAATAAGGACATCATCATAAAACTGCATCAAATAATGCCTCTCGTATGCTCAATTATCCAGAGTTTAGGAAATTAAAGATCATTATTATTTGATCTAATTTAATTAAACAGAACCCTCCACCTTAGAGCTTCTGGGCTTCTATAAAGAGAATAGGAATGTGATGATTAAATTAAGTCACAGCCAACAAAGATTCTCATCAGAAAATAGAAGGAATTATCTGATTGAGGACACTGAGTCATTTATATGCCTGCTTCATGAAAATTCATTGAAATTTACCTGTGCTGATATAGAGACCACTTAGCCAATGCAATTCATTTATTCATTCATTCATTTATTCATCCCATATTTATCAAGCCTCTTCTTTGTGTCAAGCACTGTGTTAGACATCTTGTGGAAAATACAAAGATAAATCAGATGTACTTCCTGCCATCCAGCCGTTAAGCATGGAGAAAAACATACACCCAAATGAGTATGATCCATACAAATTGTAAAGAAGAAAAATATTTCACTTTTTATCTGAAAGGATCAGTTAAATATTTTTTGAGTAGGTGGTATTTGTTCTAGGCCTTAATGTTAACATGGTTTAACAAGTTTAGTTCAATTATTTTTGTAAGTGCTGGAGATATAGTTTCAGATGGAATGGGGTTGGGTCTCAGCTCTGCTATTTTCTAGCTGTGTGCTGTAGAGTAAGTTGTTTAATCTTTCAAACACTCAGTTTCCTCAATGTGGACTAAAATAAGCTTTGACCTAATAGGTAAATATTAAATGCGATAATACCTGCAAAGGTAATTATGTGCTCAATAAAATTTAGCTATTATTATTAAAACCTTCCATTGATCTCTTCCATTTTCTTTCTCTAAGCTCTCCTATTTATGGCTGTCAGTTTCAATCTTCAGCAAAGCTTTGGTTAACAGAAATCTAAGCAAAAACTTCAGTAGCTTTTCAGCCCTTCCTAATAAATTCTAAACATTTTGCTCCTGTATTCAAGGTGTTTCATGTTCTGCTTCTAATCCTCCTATCAACCTTACTCTCTAAGTTTTGGCTAGGCAAGATTCCAGGATTCTGTTTAGATGTATCCTGAACTCAGCGTTCATGTCTTTGTTTATCTTCAAGGGAAAGGTCTTTGCCTTTCCTTCAATTAAGGAAGTTCTGTTAAGCCCTCCCTGATTCTCCTAGCTCATTACCTGTCTTTGAATATAGTGTTTATCATGGCAAGACACTGCTCAAGATCTTTTGTTGGCTTCTCATTCCCTAGCGAATCAAGTCTAAATATTTTAGCACGACTTTTAAGATTCATCACATATGACAGTAACCAAGCTTACTAATATCATCCATTGCCATCTAATAGCATCTTTTCTTGAAAGAAAAGGCTAGCCCTTTACTATCAAATGATCCACCCAGTTTCCCAGATAGACCATATACTTTTGTGCCTTTCTTACAGTATGCTGTCTACTTGGAATGCTCTTCTCTATCACTTTAAAATCACAGGCCTTTTTTAAGGGTCAGCTCTGGGAAGCATTTTTGGATTTCTCCAGCAGGAATTAATTTCTCCACCCTTTAGGTCGCCTTACCACCCTCTTACAGAAATCAGTAACATCTCAACCCATAGAGCTAGCAGTATGTTTCTGCCTCTCTCAAAAGACTACAAACTCCTTGAATACCTTAAGACATAGACTTTGTTTTACTTATCATTAAATACTTAATATATATTTTAGTGCTTGAACTTTCTAATTGTTTACTGAATGACTTTTAAGGTATGGGATGTCCCAGGGACAGAACAGTGACTCTTGCTGTGATACGGCATTCGCTGGTTTCAAGGAGTGACTCTTTGAGAGTTTCCGAGTATTCTATGCTTCATTTTGGTACTACAAGGATGTAGAAGGACTCCCTCTTGACTTTTTCCACATCAGAATTAGGACTCTTGTTAGGATGCTTGTATAAGTTTCTGTGCTTGCAACCAGCTTTAAAATAAGAGGTCTCGAGGGAGCTGTGGGGTGGCTGGCACCAGTTTCTGTAACTGGTCTTCTGCGACACCGAGCAGTGGAGAGCACTTCAGTAACTGAGCACATACTTGGGTATTGGCTCACTGCTTCAGTTCCCCCCTCCAGGTTCAGTCATTGCCATGGTAAGGATTGAATGGGAGTGTGTCTGTATAGGGCCTGGCATATTATAGTTTTTAGTAAAAATTTAGTTTGATTTTCCTTTCCTTCCACTCAACCAATTTAGGACCATTTACTATAACATATAATTAAGTAAATAATCTTCTTCCCTCCCAAATCTAAGTGAAACTTTGAAACATATTACCACATGTTGGTACCATAGCTCAGGGTCACCTCTGCGTGCTCATTCATGCTCTGCCTTATGTCCACTAAGGCCTCCTCCTCAAGGGAAATGACTGGATTGCATTTGGCCTTCTGAAGAGTGGCCCTTTAACTGTGCAGTCACAGCCTGGTCCCTTCTCTTTCTTGTATAATTTTTAGATGGGAACAAGCTCCCTGCTTGGTTTTCTTAAGGATGTGTGCTGCTATTTAGTGTTTGCTATTAAGCCTCCTTGCTCTATTGTTTGGGTACCAAAATTCAGGACTTCAGGTGAGAAGAGAGTCTAACACAGCACTTCTGCCTTTTATATCTGGTATATAAGGCTTCAGTGAGAGGACAGATGAGAACAAGGATCGAAAGGGAGGGAGATGAATAACATAATAATATTGATGACACAGTTGGTACATGATAAAACTATGATTAAAATCTAACCCAAAACTTATGCTCTGCATTCTGGTTGCATTAATCCCAAAATGGGAAATGAAGTTCAAGTCACTTTTTCACATAGTGAGCTTCCCATTGATGATGATATGCAAATGTGGCTAGATAATTACTTTTGGAGAGGAGACATGAAGCTTTATGTGTAGTTTTTTCTCAGTTGTGAGGTTCAGTATTTTCAAGAAACAATGAGCTCATGCCCACAAACCTCTATATCTCCAGACATCGCTGAACCCACAGGTATGGTATGGACTCCAGAGTAACAGATGGTATCATGGAGATGCCCAAGGAGCTACAAAACATTACATGACACCTATCTGTAGTCATTATTTTGGCCTAGATGGAGGTCAATAAGAATTTCAGAACCCAGTATCTTCTCTATGCCAGTCTTTCCTTTTTCTGCTGAATAAGTAAAAGGACTGAACGTTCTGGGGGCAAGAATAGGACCTTGAGGAGAAATCAGAGTCTATTTCTGTTTTCTCTACTTCCTGGCAGGTTTTGGCTGACAAAGTGTGTGATGGAGGATGATGGGAAGGCCCTTGTTCTTGAGAAAGAGTGAAGAGTGGGAGAATCCTAGTGTCCTTTCAATTTTAATCTTTAAAGCTCTCCCCAGTGATATAGTTAACGAACACTAGGATGGAAACATCAAGGGATTAGAGTTAGTTTGAAATTGAGAGTAGATGTGCTTTTTCAAAATACAATTTTCCTGGTAATCCTGAAAGAATTTGAGCATTGATGTCTCAAGGAAATAAAGCAAGTGCTCTCACTGTAGTTAAGGATTTAAAAAAATTGCAAGCAACGGTTAAAGATATTTGATCAAATAACAGTGGTGTCCTCTTTTTAGCTTTCACTTCTATCTGATCTCATCCTGTGACATCCCTGGGCCAGTTCATAATGGTTGACACTGCTGAAGGTTTGGACCTTTGAGGAATAGCTAATTCCGTCAACAGCAGTGGGTTCACAGCAGAGGGGTTGTGAAGGGCTTGCAGTTTTAATTGGCTGGCAAAGTCACCTTCAGAAACTGCATTTTAGTCATGAAATCTCTAAATGACTTTGGAATCACTCACCTATTCAAAGATAAACAATAATACTCTTAAGGTGCAGTATAAGAATGCTGTGAATAATGAAGTTACTGGATTCTGTCACTCAAAGTGTCAGAGTACTTTTTAAATAATGTCTTTTTTTTTTTTTTTTAAAAATAACAGCATTGTTATTGTTAGGTGCTGTTGAGTACTTTCCAACTCATATTGACCCTACGTACAACAGAATGAAACACTGCCCAGTTCTGCGCTATACTCACAATCATTGCTGTGTTTGAGCCCATTGTCGCAGCCACAGTGTCAGTCTATCTTGTTGATAGTCTTCTTCTTCTTCGCTGATCCTCTGCTTGATGAAGCATGATGCCCTTCTCCAGGGACTGGTCCCTCCTGATAACATGACCAAAGTACATCAGACAAAGTCTTGCCATCCTTGCTTCTAGGAAATATTCTGGCTGTACTTCCAAGATAGATTCGTTCAGTCTTCTGGCAGTCCATAGTATATTCAATATTCTTTGCCAACACCATAACTCAAAGGCATCAATATTTCTTTGGTCTTCTTTATTCATTGTCCATCTTTCACATGCATATGCGGTGATTGAAAATACCATGGCTTGGATCGGGCGCATCCTGGTCCTCAAAGTGACATCTTTGCTTTTTAACATTTTAAAGAGGCCTAGTGCAGCCTATTTGCCCAATGCAATACGTTGTTTGATTTCTTGAATGCTGCTTCCGTGGGTGTTGATTATGGATTCAAGTAAAATGAAATCATTGACAGCATTAATCTTTTCTCCATTTATCCTGTTGTTGCTTACTGGTTGAATTGTGAGAATTTTTGTTTAATTTATGTTGAGGTGTAATCTATACTGAAGGCTGTAGTCTTTGATCTTCATCAGTAAGTGCTTCAAGTCCTCTTCACTTTCAGCAAGCAAGGTTGTGTCTTCTGCATATCACAGATTGTTAATGAGTCTTTCTCCACACCTGATGCCACATTCTTCTTCGTATAGTCCAGCTTCTGGGATTATTTGCTCAGTATACAGATTGGATAAGTATGTTGAAAGTATATATCCCTGACACACACTTTTCCTGATTTTAAACCACGCAGTATCCCCTTGTTCTGTTCAAATGACTGCCTCTTGGTCTACGTACAGGTTTCTCATGAGCACAATTAAGTGTTCTGGAAATCTCATTCTTCTCAATGTTGTCCATAATTTTTTATGATCCACACAGTTGAATGCCTTTGCATAGTCAATAAAACACCAGAAAACATCTTTCTGATATTCTCTGCTTTCAGCCAAGATCCACCTGACATCAGCAATGATATCCTTCATTCGACGTCCACTTCTGAATCTGGCTTGAACTTCTGGCAGTTCCATGTGAACGCACTGCCTCAACTGTCCCCTAATCATCTTCAGCAAAATTCTACTTGTGTGCGACACCAATGACATTATTCGATACCTTTTGCACTCTGTTGGACCACCCCTCAGTAATAACAGCATTACTGAGATATAATTCATATATCATAAAATTCACCCTTTTAAAGTGTAAATTCAGTGGCTTTTTAGTATATTCAAAAAGTTGGACAGCCATCACTACCATGTAATTTTAGAATATTTGCATCACCCCCAAAAAACTCATAGCCATTATCCGTCTCACCCAACCCCTGTCAATCATCAGTCTACTTTCTGTCTGTATGGATTTGCCCATTCTGGACGTTTCACGGACATAGAATCATATGACATGTGGCTGTTTGTGTCTGGCTGCCTTTACTCAGCATGTTTTCAAAATTCGTCCATGTTGTAGCATGTATCAGTATTTCATTCTTTTTATGGCTAATATTCCATTTCATGGATATACCACATTTCTTTTATTGACTCAGCAGTTGATGAACATTTGTTTTTTTCCCACTTTTTGGCTGTTATGAATAATGCTGCTATGAACACTCAGGTCAAGTTTTCTGTGTGGACATATGTTTTCAATTCTCTTGAGTACATACCTAGGACGGGAACTTCTGAGTCATGTAGTAACTCTATGTCTAACACTTTGAAGAACTGCCAAATTGTTTTCCAAAGTGGCTGCACTATTTTCATAAATAATGTCCTCTATTCTCCAGTGTAGGTGAAAGGGTTTATTCTGCCCTGGAGACCATGTTGTTTCTATAGCTTTATTATTTTTTTAATCCATTTACATTTTCAGGATATTATAGGGTACAGTTTCCTACCATCTTGGCTGCCTTCCTTCTGCCTTTTCAAAGCTCCCCTGATGAACATTTATAGGCAGTCAAACTATAAAGAGAAAATATCTATGCTAAAGAGAGAGACAAGACTTCGGACTACCGCATGCCACTCAACTTTGGAATTATTCCCATATTCTTCCTCTGCTGGGAAATCACTGATTCTTTTGGTCAGGTGTGGACTTCCTAATTTCGATAGTAACCACAACATCTGATAATTGAGCATCTACTTTGTGCCATGCACTGTATTTATTGCTGGGTAGAGTAAAGATAAATTTGACATAGAATCACCGCTCAATGGTTTAACAATTCTCCACAGGCTGTGATACATGCTTGAAGAGAGATGCAAAAAAAAAAAAAAAAAAAAAAAAAATGAAGAAGAAGAAAAAGAAGATTTTCAAAGCAGCATAGTGCAGAGCAGGCTTTCCCAACCTCAGCACTATTGCCATTTTGGGCTGAATAATTCTTTGTTATGTAGGGATGATCTGTGAATTGCAGGAAGTTTACCAGCATCCCTGGCCTCTACCCACTAGATGCCAGTAGCATGACCTCAGTTGTGACAATAAAAGTATCTCTAGACATTGCCAAATATTTCCCTAGGGGCAAAATTGCCCCCAGTTGAAAATGACTGGTCTAAAAGTTAGAGCCCTGGCTTAGGTATGAGTCAGATTTCGAGATTTTGGGGAGGTAAGTCAATCTCTCTGTTCCTCCTCTTCAAATATGGAAATAATAATATCTACCTTATATGGTTATTGTAAGGATTAAACGAAATCATGGATATAGAACCACTTAACAAAGTGTTTGACACATGTAAAAGCTTGTTTAACATTTATGTGACACTATGTGTTGAACCCATCAACCATCTATCAGTTTGTTGAACTGCAGTGGCTTGTGTGTTGCTGTGATGCTGGAAGCTATGCCACTAGTGTTTCAATTACCCATGGTGGACAGGTTTTGGTGGAGCTTCCCTACAAGGCAGATGAAGAAGAAAGGTCTGGCGATCTAGTTCCAAAAATTAGCCAATGAAAACCTCATGGATCACAACAGAATGTTGTCCGTACAGTGCTGGAAGATGAATCCCCTAGGTTGAAAGGCACTCAAAATACACAGTGGCTGCAACAATAGTCCTGAGCATACCAACGATCCATCGTGAAGATGGCACTGAGCCAGGAAACATTTACTTCTGTTGTACACGGGATCGCTGTGAGATGGAGCCTACTGTATGGTAACTAACCACAACAAGAACAATACATTAGGTACTCCCCAGGTACCAGGCATTTTGCTAGGTGCTGGTGAACACTGGTAAACAAAACAAACAAGATCTGGCTCTTATAAAGCCTGTCGTCTATCTGTACCTTAAAGCCACTGTTATTGCAGTGATCACACTGTCTTGCAAATAGGATCTGTTTACACTTTGTGCCTTCACTAGGCTCTGAGTTACATTAAAGACAGAAACAAGTTTATATTTATATTCATAAGTATATCCCAGAGCACCCCCATAGTGCTAAGCATATAGTAGGTGCTTGAAATTTGTTTGTTGAATGAAGGAATGAAGGGAATGAAGACTGAGTAGTTGTTGCTTGGACTCCAGAAAATTCCACTCTTTGAGCCTTGAGTGAATGGTTGGCCCTGGCTCTATGTTCACTTTACTTGTACAGCATGAAGGTGGCAGTTCAGGAAGGTTTGGATCTCAATTTGAAGATATTGGAAGGCGAAGAGAGACACCCCCTTTTTTCCCCTCTCTCTTGTATTTATAATTTCATTAAATGTGAATTTTAAAAAGGTAAACTAGGAGAAGGCAAAAGAGATAGACAAGTAAAATTTTATTGAGTATCCAGGAATGCTAGATGATTCTGTAACTAGACGCTTATTCACTTATTTACCTAACCAAAAAAAAAAAAAAAAAACAACAACAACAAAAAAACCAAACCCTTTGCCGTTGAGTTGATTCCAACTCATAGCGACTCTATAGGACACAGTAGAACTGCCCCCATAGGGTTTCCAAAGAGTGGCTGGTGGATTCTTAACTGGTGACCTTTTGGTTGGCAGCTGAGCTCTTAACCACTACACCACTAGGGCTCCTTTCATTTGCTTACTCACCCATTATTCGTTCATTGGAAATATTCACTGAGCTTCTACTCTGGATCCCTTCCTGCACCCAGCCGCTCAGGTGAGTTTCTTGATTGTCCTGTGCACCCTGCCTTCTCAAGGCTTTTCCATGTTTTCTTTTCTCTTCCCAGGACACTCATCCTAGTTAATTCCCCTTCGTTTTTAAGATCTCAGTTCGAATTTAGCTTTTTCAGAGCTTACTTTCCCTGACACTCTCCACCCCTACTCCATTCCAAATTAAAGTAGGGTCCTCAGCCTTGAGTGCTCAATATCCCTGAACTATTTTATTAGGTTTGTACCTATTGAACTCCACTAAATTGTAAGGCCCATTAGGGCTACAGTTGTATCCATTTTTTCCCACCACTGTTTCCCTACTTCTCAGCACAGCACCTGTTATATAATAAAAAAACAAGCCAGTTGCCTTTGAGTTGACTCCAACTCATGGTGACCCCATGTGTGTCAGAGTAGACCTGTGCTCCAGAGGGTTCTTAGTAGCTGATTTGTCAGACGTAGATCGACAGGCCTTTCTTTGAAGGCATGCCTGGGTGGAGTTGAACCTCTAGCCTTTTAGTTAGCAGCCAAGCATGTTAACTGTTTGCATCACCCAGGGACTCCTGGCATGTAATAGGTATCTGGTAAATTTTTTCCAACTCACTGAATGCTGCCTCACTGAATGAATGAATGAACAAATGCCAGGCACTGTGCAAGTTTCCCTTTGCTCTTCTTCAGTGTTCTAAAAAGTGTGGGACTAATCATGATGCTGACCTCAGCAGATGCACCTTTGCCAGGCAGGTTGTCTAAAGTTGAGCAGTGAGTGTTCTGTGAGTGCAGGAGTGGGGGTGACATAGAGCTGGGAGAGGATGGATAAGAGGGCCAGCCTTCTGCTAAAATTGGACCTGAAATCATCTTAAAACAGAGCTCCCTTCCTCTACATAAAGCACTTCAATGACTGCCTACAAAGTAAAAATCAGTCCTTTGCTCCCTACCTAACACATGCATCCGCCCTTTCCCGGTCCATTTGAAACTAACATCATTTAATTCTTAAGTATATTTTTCTAGGCAGAACCACTTCCTCTAGTCTGGTCAGGAGTTAGGTTAGCCTTTGGGTTTCCTTTGGCTCATTAGTAATAGTCATGATGTGTGGGATGAGGGTGCCAAGTGATGGGCAAATATACTTTTAACGTATCTAGACTTAATTACCAAAGTCTATAAAATCAACTTTGAAATGTGCATATTTGTTAACAGTCCTTGGGCTGCTGAGAGGACTGGCATTTTTTTTTTTCTTTTAATAAATGAAAGCAAACAGCCTTTATCCAGGCTTGCAATGTACAGAGTGAAATATTAACCACCCATCTCTTATGAATACTTCCCCTGCTCTGCCTGGGCTGGAGTTCTGGTGATTTGTGGCAGTGACACCTTTGGGTTCAGCAGGGAGAGGAGACTTGCTTGTTTTCTGGTGAATGTGAAGCAAGGCCTTGCTCACATTGTGCCACTGCCCACCAACTCTGAAAATACATCTTGTCGCACCAGACTGGAGGCCAATGGGGCAGCATAATGCAGCACGTTGCAAAGCTAATAACTGAAACTCTAGCATGAATATTTGTCATTTTGGAAAGCTATTCCTTTTTCTTGTGGCTGAGGCTGGAAAGAAAGACCGATGGCCAGCCTAGAATGGAGGGAGTGAGGAGAGAGTGGGAAATTGAGATGGGGGGAGATGTCGGTAAGTATGCCGCCATCCATTTCCTAAATTGCAGATGCAATTTGAATGAATGCCTATATTCCCCACCCCTTTCAGGGAGGCCTGTGAAGGTAACTCTAAGTGAATCCCCATTAAGCAATTTAATTATGAAATATGAGAAGGCCACTTTTCAGCATCATGTAGTGGAGGTATCATCTGCGGGTAGAATTTTCATTTCTCTGTTTTCAGCAACCTGGAATTAGACTTGCTTTGTTATTAACAACACTTGTTTGTACAGTGGTCTCGGTAATTAAACCAAAATGTCACTACATCCATATGCCTTTTCATATTCCGTTTCCTTGTCTAAAGGTTTATCCCATAGGAGGAAGTACCCCCAGTTTCAGTCAAATTCTACTTTGGCCTTGGGGAAAAAGAAAACTTGCCTTTTTGAAAGTTTTAAACTGTAGGACAATTAAAATTATTTATACACAATCATGCAACACAAGTAATGAGATGATTAAAATATTCTTAATGACTTTGCATTTTCCAATTGTTTGACATGATGTAGCAATACATATTTATGATTTTAATTATTGTTTTGGCGTCAGAAAATGTTTGTTTTTTAATGATCAGCAGGGTTCATGAGCGTTGATATGTTGACTTCTTGATTCTTTCCTCACACTATTAACAATTACTATCGTCTGCTGGGATGGGGAAGTAATTTAACAAATTAATTTAAGCATGTTTATAGTCTTTAAAATAATATAATACTAAGGTCTCTTATTTATTTATTTATTTAAGTAATCCTTGAGCCCACAGGGTCTGGAACATGAGACCATAAAGGAATCCATATAGCATATAGAGGCAATTAACTTGTGTAATGGGAAGAGTCCTATCTGCCTCCATTTCTTTCTTTACCTCTTTCCCATCTTGGTGGGAGAGGGGTGACTCCAAGGGGCCAAAGCCAACCCCTCCATGTGTGTTGTGGTACCCTTTTTCCCCTACAGACCTCACTTCATCAGTCATTCTTCTGTTCTTCAGCTTCTGCCACTCCTTCTCTCTCAGCCGAAAAAAAAAATTCATGTCCCTCCATGAGTATAGAACAAAATCATGAGAAAATCCTTCCCTGTGCTTACATTGCTGACTCTCTATCTCTCACCCTCTCTCTTCCTTTTCACTTTCCAGTAGTCTTCTCTTTCTTATTTACCGTTCATTCTTCGGGAGTCCCTGGGTGGTGCGAATGGTTAACAGGCTCAGCTGCTAACTGCAAACAGTTGGAGGTTGGAGGTTCAAGTCCAACCAGAGGCACCATGGAAGAAAGGCCTGGTGAGCTACTTCTGAAAAATTAACTATTGAAAACCCTGTGGAGCACAGGTCTACTCGGCACCCAAGAGGTCTCTGTGAGTTGGGGTTGACTCAAGGGCAATTGACATTCATTCTTTAACCTACAGCAATACACCTTTCACTCCATTTCTCCGTGGAAAAAGTTTTTCCCTGGTCTTCAGTGGTCTCCATTTTATTTCACCTAATGAAGAGTTGTCAGCCCTTATGTTGCTGCTTTCTGTGGCAGCAATACCTGTGGAAATCCTGAACTCTTGGTGTCTGTGAAGTCACATCTTCCTGGGTTTCCTTCTCTTCCTTTTTGGATTTCCTTTCCTCCATGCAGCCTTAAATACTGGTATTCCCCAGGATTCTAACTTGAGCTTTTTCCTCTTCTTTAAATTTTTTTCCCTCTATATTCATTCCTTAAATAATTTATTCAGAGTAAGCGTTGCTTTTGGTCATGATGGCGTGACTGGGAGCCAGAGAGTTTGGAAGAAATAAATATAACATTCAGAGTCCAGTCTTTGAATTTTGGTTCTGCCACTTTCTAACCTAGTAGCAGATTTACCAGCCTAACTGAGCTTTACTCTGATGACTCCCAATGTCTCCAGTTCATAATATTCTTCTGAAATCCAGCTGAGCATAGCTTTCCGTACATTGGGAATCTCCAGTGAGATGACCCACAGGCATGTAAACTTATTATGTATGAAACTACCATCTGGTTCCTTGTCCAACCCACCGCTAACACTGGTTGATCTCTGTATCCTCTTCCCTCTCTCTTAATGAGGGCACTATGACACATTCAGGAATCGTGTTCACTATTCCACCTTCCTTTCCTCCCTTGTTGATTCTACCTAATGTTCATCCATATGTCCTTTCCTTTTCATTTTTATTGTTACCACTTTAGGTCAAGCCTCATCAATCAAAGCTTAATTATTGAATTAGGTATTCATATAGGTCTACTTGCCTACATTCTAGGTTTCCCCCCAGTCTATTTACAAAATTGACAAAATGATACTTCTAAAACATAAGTCCTTCAAAATACCTTATTAATTTCAGGAAAAAAAAATTAAACTCATCAGTAAGAACACAACATTGCTAATGAATTTCCTTGCCTTTTTCTACAGCTATTCCTCAACTGATGCCCAATGGTAACCACATATACTGAACTCCTTGTGTTTCCAAGAATTTCCCATAATTTCTTTCACCTCTGTGCCTTTACACTGAAATCAGCTTCTACAAGAACTATCCTTCCATTCATTCTTCACCTGAATAATTCCTGCTTATATTTCAAAACTCAGTCATCTTAAATTCTTTCTAGAATGGTCCAGGAAATAAATACACAATCAACACATACACCTCCACCCTGCCATCCACCTGGCCCTTTGTGTCTCTTCAGGGAACTTGCACTAAAAATTAGTCCCTCCTTTCAGCCTTCACCATCTGCCTCTCCACTGTCTTCTTCCCTTCATCTGAAACTTTCTCTAGTCTTTGACAATTCAATAAAACAAACAAGAAAAAAGCTTCCTCTTTTATCTTCAGCCATTTCTACTACTACCCTATCTCTACTCTCTTATCGCATTTCCTTCTTTAAAAAAAGTTATTGTAGTAAATATATGTGTAATAAAACATTTGCAATTTCAACATTCAGTGCATTAATTCTGTTCGTCGTGTTTTTCAGTCATCACCATTATCTGTTTCCAAAATTCTCCATAAACCTTGACAGAAGCTCAATGTCCCCTAAGCAGTGGCCCTCTTCTCCTTCCCTAACACCTGCCTCTGGTAACCACTAATAAACTTTGGTCTCAATACACTTGCTTATTATAAATATTTCATATAAGTGGGATCATACAATATTTGTCCTTTTGGGACTGACTTATTTTCACTCAATATAATGTTTTCAAGGTTCACCCATGTTGTAGAATGTATCAGGACTTCATTTTTCTTCAGGACTGAGTAATACTCCATTGTATATATATTCCACATTTTGTTAATATATTCATCTGTTGATGGGCATTTGAGTTGTTTCCATCTTTAACTACAGTGAAGAGTGCTACAATGAACACTGGTGTACATGTATCTGTTTGTGCTCCCGCTTTCAATTCTTTTGAGTATCTACCTAGAAGTGGAATTGTATGGTAGTTCTATGTTTAAGTTTTTGAGGAACCACCAAACTGTTTTCCACAGTTGCTGTACCATTTTACAATGCCACCAGCAATGGATGAGGATTATAATTTTTCCACAACTTGCCATTACCTGTTGTTTTCCATTTTTTAAATCATAGATATCTTAGTGGGCATGAAGTGATATCTCATTGTGGTTTTGACTTTAATTTTCCTGATGACTAATGAGGTCGAACATTTTTTCATGTGCTTATTGGAAGTGAAAGTCTTATCTCTGAAAACTATAGAACGTTATGGAAAAAAATTAAAGAAGACCTAAACAAATGGAAGGTTATTCCATGCTCATGGATCAAAAGACTTAATGTTGTTAAGATTTCATTACTACCTAAAACAATCTATAGATTCAAGGCAAGCCTCATCAAAATGCCAACAGCCTCCTTTGCAGAAATAAAAAAAGCCAATCCTCAAATTTTTATGGAAGGTCAAAAGCTCCAAATAGTCAAAACCATCTTGAAAAAGAAGAGCAAAGTAGGAGGACTCACACTTTCTGATCTCACACCCCTCTTTCTTATGCAAGCATCTTAGTAGTGTGAGTCTTTTATGCTTGTTGGTTTAACTTCCTCCTTTCCTCTTTACACCTCAATCTTCAACAATGTGGCTTCCATCTTTATCTGCACTAACAAGGCAGTCAATAATGACTTCACATTGCCAAATTTAATTGGCACGTTTTGGACCTTATCTTATTTGTTCTCTTGCCACCATTGGCACTTTGTAATAATCTCCCTTTTAGAACTCTTCTGCTTTGGCTTTTGTGGTATCTTCCCTTTTCCTAACTCAATGACTGTGTCTTCTCAGTGTCTTTCGTAGATACTCTTTCGTTTCTCTCTCTCAGTTTTGTTGCCCCACCCCCTAAGGCTGTCTATAAGCCATCTTTTCCCACACATACACATTTTGCCTGGGTTAGCAATACTAGGGGATAGTTTTTAAGGAATTCCTATATGTAAATTATTCTCAAATTCCTGTATGTAAATTATCCCCAAATATATATCTTTGCATTTGATCTCTCCTTTTAACTCGAGACTCTAGTTTCCTCCTGATTCTGAATCTCTCCATCTAGAGACTCTGCTGCTGCTGCTGCTGTTGTTAGCTATAGTTGAGTTGCCCTTGACTCGTGACAATCCCATACACAATGGAACTAAATGCTACCTGATCCTGCACTATCCCTGTGATCATTTGTGGATCAGACCACTGTGATTTACGGGGTTTTCCTTGACTGATTTCTGGAAGTAGATCGCCAGACTTTTCTTCCTAGTCTGTCTTACTCTGGAAGCTCCACTGAAACCTGTCCAGCATCTTAGCAACATGCAAACCATCACTGTCAGATGGGTGGTGGTTGCTCATAAAGTTTACTAGCTGGAGATTTAACCTGGGTGTCCCACATGGAAAGAAAGAATTCTACCATTGAGCCACCAGTGCCCCCATAGAGACTCCATAGTTACCTAGAATTCAGCATGTTTAAAACTGATTGCATTATCAGCTCCCCACCCCAGCTTGTTCCCCTTCCTATATTCACTATCACATAACATCTCAGTGCCACTCTCTGCTTTATAGGCTTGTTGTGATGGTTAAATGAACCAGTATGTGAAGGTGTTTGGCACAGGGCCTGGCAAATACATGTTTTGGTTTGTTTTTATTACTATTGTTACCATTATCTCAGCTAGTGATTCCACTGCACTTACCCCAGCCAGAATATGGTAAGTAATCACCAGGTCTAGCCTTTCATACCTGTCTAGAGGTCACTTCCAAAGCTACCTGCATCACAAGTTTTGCTCTAGCAGGACTCAAATATTTTAGTATTTTTAAAAAACCTCTCTCTTTTTCTTGTACTGTCCCCTATGCCTGGAATTATCTCCTTTTCTTTCTTTGCCTGTTTAATTTTCTCTTTATGCCTCTACACCCAGTTCAGCATCGCCTCCTTCAGGGAGCCTTCCTTGCCCCAAACCCCTTAGTATGATTTGGATGCCTCTTCTCTGTAGTAACATAGCCCCCTAGGCTTTTCGGTTATCACACACAGACTTCCACAGTGAACTATAAGTTGCAAGGACCATGTCCTATTCATCTTTTTTTCCTTTCACCCAGCACAGTGCCTGGCATATATTGGGTATTCAATAAATATGAGCTAAACTAAACTGTCAATTCAGTTTAATCATTGCATGGTAACAACCTCACAACTTTAAGCTATGTCTCTTCATATGTTTGAGAACCCTACTGTTACAAGTTACAGAACTGTACACAAATCCGCATTAAATTTTCTTCATGTTAGAATTCATATGTATTTTGTAAACTAAGGAAGAGGCTTTTTCAGGTCCTGGACTTCCCATTTTTAACTTGATGATCAAGGCATCAAAGTTCTAAGTATATATTTAACCTGAACCTGTAAAACTTCAGACCTTCAATAATACAGTCCCCAGAATCCATGGATTCATTTAATCCATACTGCTCAGTGTGGTCTATTTTTATAGTATTTTTATTTTTACTTTAAAAAGTGGTTTGCAATATTTTTCCTAATTATAACTAGAGTAAAGCTCGATATGGTAGTATTGGAAAGCATGGAAATTTACAGAGAAAGAAAACAAAAATCAGCCATAAATCCATCACCAAAGATAACTATGTTAAAATTTGGCATGTGTTGTTCCAGGGTTTTCCATATTTTTTTCTTTACAAAAATACCACAATTGAAATAGTGTTTTGAGGTCTGCTTTGTTTTCCTCTTAGCAATGTGAGAACAACAATTTTCCATGCCAATAAAGATGTGCCTATAATGTTATTTTTAATTTCTATTTGGTATTTTATTGTGTGGATATAATCCTTTATCATTAAACATTAAACTTGTCTCCAAAATTTTAATAAATTTTTAATTCACATATCTTTGCTATATTACCTATTTAAGTGTTATTTGTATTATGGGATATTTATATACACATACAGGTATAGTGTTTAACCACATGGATACATTTTAGACCGTTCGCTTGTTTATGTGGATATATCTCTTGCAACATTGACAGATGGCCATGGTGATTCTTGTCTCCAAACTCTGTAGCTGGGATAAAAATAGTATTTTTTTTCTAGATTTCGGGTGCTGATTTTGCAAGTGATTCATTATGTGGAATTGGCAAGTCATGCAACTGTGTGTTCCTTGGTTTTGTACCTGCAGAACGGAACTAGTAATATTTGCCTTTAACTTCTGTGGTGAAGGTGGGAGAGAATATCTAAGCACCGAGAAGAATGATGACCACATTTGGTTTCATGATTATTATTTTCTAATTTTTCTCACTGCCTTTCTTACTGTGATTTGGTTCGGTGTTGTTGGTTCGCCCATGCTCTCTTATCATGAATGAATGATAACTCTTTGATACAATTTCCTTCTCCCTCTCCACTTTTTGTTTATATGCGTGCTGTGGCTTTCTTTCATTTTTATAAAAAAATGTTTTGTGCTACATGGGAAAACATAATAAATATATTTCTAAATTAAGTTTCAAAATGAGCTATTGTTTCAAAGTGAACCTTAAAATATAAGAAATCTCTGAAGTGGAGAAAAAAAGGAAATGGATGGATTAAATGAGATGTAGCCACCACAGGGGACATTCTACTTCATAGATGTCCCAGAAATCTCAATGAAATATTACATAATTTATGCATGTTCATAAATAATCCATCTCAACCTTCTTCTTTAAGGAGCCAGTTTTCAAGTGTATAAACCAAGCAATCCTGGTAACCCACCTCCAGCATGAGATGGGGGAAATATATTTCAAGTTTAAAAAATGACTTCATGGGTTGTGGTTAATGGAATATTTTCCAGTTTCTTTACTGAGGCCAAAGGGACATTAGAAAATGCATACCCTTTGATCATTTATTAATGCACTATGCTCTGAGCCTGTTAAAATAATTTTAGCATTCAGAAATTGGCTTATGAGAATGGAAGAAGCTTGAGAGGATAGCTGAGTTGTATTTTGAAAAGTGCTTTTGCCGTCCTGGCTGAAGCGTGCTACATAATCCTCACCCCAGCTATAATTAGACATAGGTATCACTATTACAACTCTAGTTTTATTAGTGGGAAAAAAAGAAGCAGAGGACATAAAGGGCCATTGTTTTGCTTCTTGAATGATTCAGAGTCTGTACAAAGGAGAAAGAGCACTAGGTTCTGATCCAGAATTCTAACTGTCCCACCATCCTGCATTCCAAGCCTCATAAGTAACTTAAAGTATTAAAGGATACATATTTCCCTTCATTGATGGATGAGGGTCTTGCCTTAGCTACGATAGGAGCCTCACATGTACCTAAAAACTGGGGATTAGCCCCGTGGTGACCAGACATGATCGTTCCTATCTTTCCTGAGAGATTTTCCCTGGGTGAAGAACTCATCCATCATAAGTGAAAACACGATCCAGTTCAGTTTTATAAAACACAGGATTGGTCTCCCAAATGTGCACATCTGGAAATCTTATCTAGCCCCGCATAATGATCAGTGTTTAAGCATAATCTGTGTGTAAGTGAATTCAGCTGAGCGTCAGTTTGCCTTTCAGCTTTTGCTGTCTGAAGCCTTGGTGCTACTCAGCTCTCTTTTGTTAGATTTTACTGTCTGCGCAAGAAAATTAACAGGACTCAGAACAAGAGGCTCAAAACTGATGATTTTTATGAAGACTATGGCTGTGCTTCTCACCATAAAATTGTACAGGCTCTATAGCACCATGGGCTAGCTCAGCAGCTTTTAGAGCTATGAGTCAGCTCTTGGGGTCCTGTGGACTAGGCTGTCTTCTGATTTTAGGCACACATGTCTATGAAGAAAGTTGGGTATCGCATGAAGGCACAGAATTCTTGTTCTTTATGTATTAGGGGCAAAGAGAGTTCCAGATGCTTTGTGTGTGTTATCTCAATTAATCCCCACAGCAATCTTGAGAACAGGCATTATCACCCCGTTTTACAGATGACAAAGCTGATATTCAGAGGGCGAATTGATGTGCCTAGAAAGTGATGCAGCAGAGATTTAAACCCAGGTCTATAATTCATGGATTTTCCCTCTAATTTCTTTCAAAAACATTGTGTACCTCAAGACTCCACCAGTTGGTATTTACTGACTCTTTTTCTTTTGTTAAATGTCTGGGAAAAATGAATGGAAAGCCATCTCTGTCGAGAATTGGCATATATGGAAGGACCACATGGAAGTACATTGGGGTGGCTGCTGGCTTGCCTAGTGGATGGATGATGTCTTGCAGACCCAAATTGAAGGAATTGCACATTTCTCTGTCATCCTCTTGATTTCCACGTAGATTATCACTGATGGACTTCTCTTTATTTGAAGCAGTGCAGTGGATTATGTCATCATCAGCCCCTTCCTGAACAGCTGCTTATAACCTCTCTGTGGTTTTGCAGAGGGCTTCATCCTTTATTGGAAGCTCTGATTCCCTCAATAATGACAGGTGAATATGGAAATAAATGCCATTTCCAGAGGGAGTCCTGCTACTTCTTGCTGTCTCTGCATCTCTTAGAATTGAGAGCATTTTAGTTTTATCAAGATATTATTGAGTATATTGCATTAGTTAAGAGCTTGGGCTGTGCTCATGCAGATCTATGTTTAAATTGTAACTCTGTCACTTCTAAGCTCTGAGATCAGGGCAAGTTGTTTTATTTATTTTTTAATCTGTAAAATGGGGATGTTTATAATTCCTTACCTCATAGGGTTGTTTTGAAGCTCAAGTAAGATAATGATGGCAAAGCACCTGGCACAGTGCCTGACAATGTTAACACTAATCTGTAAAATTTTTTTTTACATCCCCGTGATACATAGGAAGAGATTGACGTGTGTTAAGCATCGCAAGGCAGTAATCAATATAGATGTGCCAGGGTGATAAGATTATCAGCATTTTAATTTAAACAAAATATCTCTGAGACTATTATTACATTGCTGTTTCAGTATAAAAGTGGGGACCCACGCCCCAGAATCAATGTAATCCAAGTCTGCCCTTAGAACTAGGATTCATAATGATATTTATGATTTCAGTATTTATGCCCCCTAGCTCTTGTGATCATTGTTAGTAGATATGGCCTGAAAACATCCAAGGAAGTTCATCTTGTGACAACCCAGACCAAAGATGACAAATCAAAGGAAACAAAAAGAGGAAATGAATTGTTCTTTGCTACATATGGAAACATGATTGTTGTTTGGGAATATACTTTTCCAGACAAGGAGGTTGAATTCTAATGAGAACCGCATTCAGTTTCCTGTGGGAAGAGGGATGACAGGACCATCCTTGTGAATGGAAAAGTGAAGGAAGCAGGGTGATGATCCAAGTAATGTTATCACTATCATTTAGGCCTGCTGAGTTCCCAAGAGACACATTGCGCTTCTTCTAAGTCTCCAGGCCTGTCACATGGAATCCGTGTGTCAGATCCAGAAGGGACCTTAGCAAACACCTTGTCAAAACTTCTCATCTGAAGAGCAGAAACTTGAATTGCCCAAGTTTATGCAGGTGGTAAGTGGAGGAATCACGACTTGAACTTTCTCTATAGCTCCTAGCCTCATGCTCTTTCCACTCTGAAGTGGCGTCTCCCTGCTCTAGACAGGTTTGAAAAAGTTACCTTGAGGTCATGGAAGCTCCATAGACACATCCAAACTCCCTGAGGGACTGAATTGCTGGGTGGAGGGCTGTGGGGACCATGGTCTCAGGGAACATCTAG